>NW_027206446.1:332086-342086 GCF_024711535.1 Dipodomys merriami | reverse complement strand
CTCGCATGCATGAGGCCCTGGGTTCGATTCCCCAGCACCACATAAGCAGAAAAAGCCAGAAGTGGTGGCTCAAGTGGTAGAGCACCAGCCTTGAGCTGAAAAGCTGAGGGACAGCGCCCAGGCCCTGAGTTCAAGCCCCACGACCGACCAAAAGAAAAAAGAAAAAAAAAAAAGAATTCTAGCTTTACTGCAAAGGATCAGACCCCTGTGTGGACAGGAGGGGCTAATCCTGGTGGAAAAACCCGAAGACTTCGCCTCGATCATCACACACACACACACACACACACACACACACACACACACACACACACACACTGGGGCAGGTCTGTTCATGGATCTAGTTTATGGTGAATGTGACTGACTGTTTATTGATCCTTGCAGGGACCAAGCCAGGGCTGGAGTGAACAATTTCGGGGGGCGGGGGCGGGGAGCAGGACTCCAGGGCCCCAACGCCGACGCTCAATTACAACTTTCAGAAGGGGAGATCGATAAAATTTAAATTGCTTATGGTAATCACGACTTCAAATCATGGCCATCAGCATAAGCTATCTGCTGACCCCAGCGAGGCTCCTCACGTGGACGCTGGTAATGAGTGGTCATTTACTGGAGATCTATTCCTATTATTCTAGAAGCAGGTGATCAACCATTCCAGATAGAACCAGCATCTTCTCTGCACAATATTCCAGCTTGATTCCCCGAGTCTTCATCAGCACTCACGCCCAGGTTCACGCTGGGTTTTTTTTTTTTTGCACTTCTTTAATGGGTATTCTGTATGAATAAGCAATTATATTTTCTATTAAACAATTTCAGGGTAATTGAATTAGCAGTTATAATATTGCTAGGGCAAGCAAAAGCTTTCCTAGGGAAAAAAAAATTAAGTGATATCGGGTCGTGCAAATTAATTTATAGAACTGAAAAATGTTACCAATTAAAGGGAATTGCCTTTGCCCCCCCCCCGTCCCCTCCAAAATACAATTAAGCCGTGCATTGTTTCAAAGAATATGTTCCTGAGCCGTTTGTTCTCCCTCATCGCCGCTTGCTTTTCTTTTTCATTCATTAGGAAAAGCTGTTGGTTATCAGGAACATTTCAGAAGCCTCTTCTCCCCAACAACGCAGCCTGCTCAGCCCCGCCCAGACCCCGAGTCACCCCAAGAGTCACATTTTCATAAATCATCGGAAATAAATCTTCTGCATTCCGGGCCCGAAAGGTTTGCAGGAAGGAGCAGCGAATGGAGGGAAAGTGATCCATGGAAATCGCCCGCTGCCCGTAGACAGGCCAAATGTGAAGACAGAGTGTGACACACACAGGTGCACGCGCGTGCATGCACACACACACACACACACACACACACAGCCAGAAAGAAAAATGTGAAATAAATATCCCGGAAGTCAACTGTCACCAATGAGACTTGAGTAATAACACCCCGCCCTCCATTCATCATTTCTGCGCCACCTGCTCCGAACCCCGGCGTGAATGATAAAGTAAGGCTCCCAGGCCACGGGGTTTGCAGCCTAATAAGATGAAGACGGCCACAGGTATTGTAGTAAGGACGCCAGCCCCTTTCCAAGAGCCACAGGATGGAAAGGCGTTGTACAGCACACAGCCAAACCCAAGCGACATGATCATGCGTGTACAGCTACACAGAGTTCGGCGTAGGTATACAAAACCAATTGCACACGCACGATCGTGTGTGGACAGGAATATCCGTAAGTGTTTGTGACAAATGTCCATACACATCTGTACATGTGTGCCCACAGACACATGAATATACACATATAGGCTGGTCAAAAGGTGTATCTATACACATATATGCATGTGTGTGAGTATATGCATATACACACATTACAGCATGGGGATATGTAAATATACACGTATGCACAGATATGCATGGCTATGAACGCTTGTGTGTGACAACATGCATGTGTGCGCACACGAATACATATACACATATGCCAACATGTGTGTGGGTGTAAATATGTATGTGTCCATGTGTGGGGTACCCAAGTACACACGTGACCGCATGTGTATATGTAAATGTGCATGTGTAAATGTGCATGTGCACACGTGTGTGCATGTTCATGAAGGCGTGTGCACATGTAAGTATAGGTGCATCCGCACATGTGCATCTATGTATACACACTTGGCAAGTGTGCGTGTGAATACATATGGTCATGTGTGTAGATGCATACAGACACATGACAACCAATAAATACACATCCATACACGTATGTGGGTCTATACATATGCACCATGACAACGTGTATGTACATACGCATGCGTACACACATATATGCATGGATATAAGCGTGCACGCATGGTGGCGTGCGTGTAGGTGTGCGTGTATATGCACGCCAACATGTGTGCCTATAAATATAAAGCTATACATGCGTGTGGATAAACATGTGTGCACACATGACAGCCCAGGTGTGTGTGAATATGCATGTGTATGCATGAATGTGGGTGTGTGCATAAGCGTATGGCAAGGAGTCGGCTGGGCTGCAGCTGCGGAGATGCGGCCAGTGTTCAGCCCACGATGTCAAGATCAAGGATGTAGCCGAGCACCCGTGCTCACGCCTGCCATCCCAGCCACTCGGGAGGCTGAGGTCTGAGGATCGCGGTTCAAAGCCAGCCTGGGCAGGAAAGGCCATGAGACTGTGATCTCCCAGGAACCACCAGAAAACCAGAAGTGGCGCTGTGGCTCAAGTTCAAGACCCAGGATCAGCATGCACGCGCACACGCACACACGCACACATGTATGTGGGGTTATGGATCCCAAATGTTGGGGTGCCATCTGTGACACAATCACCACGGGCTTTCTGGTGGGGGGAAATTGGGAGACACGCGTGGGCACCAGGGGAAATGCCACGGGGGACAGGAGACCCGAGACTGAGCACAGGGGGCAGAGCTGGGGGGGGGACCCCGGGAATGACCCAGCCAGCGTGGGCCGACCCCCCCACCCCACCCCAGCCGACCCCCCATCCCACCCCAGCCAACCCCCCCACACCCCACCCCAGCCGACCCCCCACACCCCACCCCAGCCGACCCCACACCCCACCCCAGCCGACCCCCCACACCCCACCCCAGCCGACCCCCCCACCCCACCCCAGCGTGGGCCGACCCCCCATCCCACCCCAGCCGACCCCCCCAGCAGACCCCCCACCCCACCCCAGCCGACCCCCCCACCCCACCCCAGCCGACCCCCCATGCTCCAGCTGACCCCCCCCACCCCACCCCAGCCGACCCCCCCACGCTCCAGCTGACCCCCCCCACCCCACCCCAGCCGACCCCCCATCCCACCCCAGCCGACCCCCCCACACCCCACCCCCGCCGACTCCCCCACGCTCCAGCCGACCCCCCCACCCCACCCCAGCCGACCCCCCATCCCACCCCAGCCGACCCCCCACACCCCACCCCAGCCGACCCCCCACACCCCACCCCAGCCGACCCCCCACACCCCACCCCAGCCGACCCCCCCACCCCACCCCAGCGTGGGCCGACCCCCCATCCCACCCCAGCCGACCCCCCCAGCAGACCCCCCACCCCACCCCAGCCGACCCCCCCACCCCACCCCAGCCGACCCCCCATGCTCCAGCTGACCCCCCCACCCCACCCCAGCCGACCCCCCCACACCCCACCCCAGCCGACCCCCCATCCCACCCCAGCCGACCCCCCCAGCAGACCCCCCACCCCACCCCAGCCGACCCCCCCACACCCCACCCCAGCCGACCCCCCATCCATCCCACCCCAGCCGACCCCCCCACCCCAGCCGACCCCCCCACGGCAGGTCGTGAACTGACCACCAACCTGCGGATTCCACGGCTCATCCTGTTACAGCAGCTGCAGGAAACCAGCACTTCCCATCACGCCAGAAACTTCCAGAACCTTGCATGTCCACTGTGTGTGTGTGTGACATATAGAACACGTACATGCATTTGCACATATAACATAGATATAGCGTTGAACTTCCGTTACGTGTGCATTGCCTATAACATGTATATGCATTCATATACTTAACATTTATATATCTTTATATATAAACATTGAATCTCCATTATATGTACATTACACATATATTTTGTACATATGCTTATATAATGTCGAACTTCCATTATACGTATATTTTTATATATAACATTTATATATCCTTATATATAAAATGTTGAACTTCCATTGCATGTACATTATATATAGAAATATGTATGGCAATATATGTATAATAAATAATATGCATTATACTATATAATGTATTATATACTATAAATTATTTAGTACATACTTGTGTAATATAGTTATAATACTTATGTAATACATAACATATATAATATGTATATAACTATATGTATATATGAGATATTATAGTATATATAATTATATAATATGTAATGTATATGATTATATAATATATAATTATAATAATTATGTAACCCATATTATAGTTATAAATCTATTATTTAATTGTGCATTATCACATATAATTAATTATATTTTACAATTATACGTGATAATGTATAATTATTGATTATATTATATAACGTATATCGCCACAAATGTTTAACCCCTGCAAAACATGCCACCAAAATGTTCATCGCGTTGATTGGTTGTATCAAGTACATCGCTGGTTGAAATCTGAAGTGATCACCCGTTCAAACTGATCCCTAGGTTTTAGTCTCAAATTGAGAACGCACACATTTTATGGACAAGTTCAGCCAGTTTTTATATCCAGAAATAGTCCCTAAATACCTGTTCCTTATCTTTGAAACCAGAGAGGAAAAGCAGTCTCTAACTTGCCATTCACAGATGTGCACACATGCATGAATGTGTGTGTGTGTGCACACGTGCCAGTCCTGGGTCTTGAACTCAGGGCCTGGGCGCTGTCCCTGAGCTCTTTCGCTCAAGGCTGGTGCTCTACCACTTGAGCCACAGCCTGATTTCCAGCTCTTTTTTTTGCTGGCTCATTGGAGATAATCTCACAGCTTTTGCCTGCCCTGGGCTGGCTTTGAACTGTGATCCTCAGATCTCAGCCTCTTGAGTAGCTGGGATGACAGGCGGGAGCCACAGGCATTCAGCTAGGAAAGAAAGGGCGTGTTTGGTCAGGTGGGCAGACCGAAGCCCTTCCCCAGCTTCTGTTTCTATTTGGGCACCCCTCCCCGACACCCCACAAACTTGAGCCTCTGAACACTAAAACGTGGATTGGGGGAAACACTAATTAATAATTAATTCTATGCGGCGCTTACAGCCTGCACAGAAACAGAGTTTCCTCATGGACTAAGCCATACTGCTTTCCAAAGTGGGTGAACAAGTTCACACTCCCACCCACAATGCACTAGGGTTCCCTTCTGTCCACATCCCCTCCAGCATCTGTTGTTATTAAAGTTCTTGATTATAGCCATTCTAACTGGGGTGAGGTGGTATCTCAATGTTGTTTTGATTTGCATTTCTTTTATGGCTAGGGAGGTTGAGCATTTCTTCATGTGTCTATTGGCCATCCTTCTTTCCTCTTCAGAGAAGTTTCTCTTGAAGTCTTTAGCCCACTTATTTATTGGGCGGTTGTTTCTTTGAGGATTTATGATTGGGGATTTAATTTTTTGAGTTCTAAAGCTACCAACATGACTATGTTTATTGCAGCATTATTTACCATAGCTAAGATATGGAACCAGCCCAGATGCCTCTCAGTAGATGAATGGATCAAGAAAATGTGGTATATATACACAATGGAATTCTATGCCTCCATCAGAAAGAATGGCATTGCCCCATTTGTTAGGAAATGGAAAGACTTGGAACAAATTATATTAAGTGAAGTAAGCCAGGCCCAAAGAAACATAGGTCCCATGGTTTCCCTTATTTGCAATATCTAGTATATGTCTGAGTCAAGCAGAAAAGATCAAAAGTTATGTACATATGACCAGATAAGATGATGCTAAGCAAAATGAACCCCAAGATAAGGACACAAGAGATTTTTCTCTCTGCTGCTATTGTTTTTAATGTACTTATAATGCACTGTGTGATTTTCTTTTGTTTCTTTTGTATGTTCTTTCCCCATGGTATAACCCCTGTTTTCACTGTACTTGATTCCAGTGTCCTGCATCTTGTTGATTGATTCCTTTTTCTAATTTGGGGAGAGGAAGGGAAAAAACAAAACACTGAAATAAGGATACAGGATGACCCATTGTAACCATGAGACGTATACCAGACGTTCTGTTGAAAATGGACTTTACAACTTGGGGCACAGGGGAGGGAGAAGTTGGGGAGGTGGGGAAGGAAGGGATGGTAGGGGCAAAACAAAGGAAGAGGTAACCATGCTCAATAGGAAATGGACTCATTACCTTACTCATGTAACTGTAACCCTCTGTATAGTATCTTTACAATAAAACACACACATCTATATAGAAAGAAAGAAATAGAAACCCTAAACACTCCCTCTGATCAGATCACCCCGTCCAAAAGTGAACTAAAAACTTTCCCCATCATCGAGACTCTACACACGACCCCCATTTAACACCTCTGCCAGGCCTGTCATTTTATGTGTAATATAATACTGTTTAAGGTTATCCATCTTTAAAAGAAGGAAAAGAAGCATACTATCCTAGTGCTTTGTGGCCATTCCCGCACTCCAATACAAATGACATAATTACTGTTGCTCGCTAGAGGGGTTTGGGCTCTCTCTCTTTCATTTTTTAAATGCAAATCTTATTAAGTATTTTATCCTAAAATGGGGAATGCAAAAAGGGCACCCGGAGACCATGATAAATAGCACGCCTACAAAATAAATACGAGGCGAGTAATGAAACCTGAATTAAATCAGCATCCTGGAAACCAAATCGATTACTTATTGAAATATGTTAACAGGGGGTAATGCCTAACTGCCAAAGTCAGATATACAAAAATATTACATAGATCACTGTCGGGCGGTGGGAAGGGTTCACAAAACCACGGAGATGTTGAGCCACCTTTTCCCTCCCCAAATCTTGCAGGTTCGGAGGAGGAAGGGAAAAGAGAAGAAAAAAAATATCACAGATAGACTGATGATTTGGGTTTGTTTGTTTTTGTTTTTTTTACATTATAGAGTCCAATGTAAAAGAGCCTGTGGTGTGGGATGGGGTCTTTTTTTTTTAATTCTAATTATTCTTCAAAATTCATCTATTTCTCCTCACCTAGGGTAACGGGCATTCTTGCTATAAAAGGTTGCCAGAAACTTTTTGGAGGAAAAGGAAAAAAACGAATGTCAAATGCATCCTCTCGGCTCGATGCACTGTAGGATTGCAACTGTGGAACAAAGTGTTTCTGAACGCTGTGTTTAAATGAGTATATATACATATATACATTATATATGCATGCGTGCTTTGCGGGTTGTGTGTGCATACCGTATTGTATGGATAAAAGAACAGGAAAACAGCCGGATGCTGGTGGCTCCCGCCTGTCATCCCAGCTACTCAGGAGAGGCTGAGATCTGAGGATCGCGGTTCAAAGCCAGCCCAGGGCAGGAAAGTCTGTGAGACTCTGATCTCCAACTGATCAACCCCAAGGAAAAAGAGCTGTGGATTGCTTCAAAAATGTACATTGCCAGCGCACAGTTGCCACCATTTGTAAACTGATCGTCAAGGTTCGGATGTAACCACAAAAAGGTATTGGGCGGCTTGCTTGTGTCATTTAATTTCATTTTTTTCCCTAATTCTCCAAGTGCCTTTGTCATCCTCAAAGATCCAATTTATCCATCCCAGACATTGAACCGGCGGTGGGAAAGGAGGGTCCAACACCCCCCCCCAATTCTCCTCCCTGAGCCACCTTTGACCTTTAAACCCACACGATCCGTGCCTCAGTTTCCCACACACACACATGTACCCAAAGGAGATCCCCACCAACTCCCAGATGGACAAGATAATTAACCCTGAATGATCAAAGGGAAGTTCACACTGCGTGTGAGAAGCCCAGGGATGCACACACTCACACACACGCACACTCACACATGCACACGCACACACACGCTGCTGGGGAGAAAGTGAGTCCATTAACACCTCCATCCACTTCGAGATTGTGTTAAACCGTGTGAGTAATTTGGTTAAAACTTGTCTCCTCACACAGACGGGGGTGACTCTGGCTGAGGAGTTTCTGGGGTGGCTTTTCTCGGTTTAGTTCATGCCCGGTGCAGCGTTTTCTCGCTCCTCCCCAAGCATCTCTTATACTTAAACACAAAACAACGACGACAATGACACATCAACCCCCTGAGCTGGTTCTTACCGAAGTTCATTTTTCCAAAGCTAGGAACGGTTTCTTTGTATTTTGTCTTCCTGGTGATGCTTGGCTTTTCCCCTTCAAGACCAACGCAAACTCGGTGCTTGGAGAGACACAAGCACTGGGCAAAAGCACCAAGCAAGCACCATGCAAGCACCATGCAAAAGCACTAAGCAATCACCACCATGCAAAAGCACCAAGCAAGCACCGTGGAAAGCACTAAGCATGCAAGCACCATGCAAAAGAACTAAGCAATCACCATGCTAAAGCACCAAGCAAGCACCATGCAAGCACCGTGGAAAGCACTAAGCATGCAAGCACCATGCAAGCACCATGCAAAAGAACTAAGCAATCACCATGCAAAAGCACCAAGCAAACACCATGCAAGCACCATGCAAAAGAACTAAGCAATCACCATGCAAAAGCACCAAGCAAGCACTATGCAAGCACCGTGGAAAGCACTAAGCAAGCACCATGCAAAAGAACTAAGCAATCACCATGCAAAAGCACCACGCAAACACCATGCAAGCACCATGCAAAAGAACTAAGCAATCACCATGCAAAAACACCAGGCAAACACCATGCAAAAGAACTAAGCAATCACCATGCAAAAGCACCAAGCAAGCACTATGCAAGCACCGTGGAAAGCACTCAGCAAGCACCATGCAAGCACCGTGGAAAGCACCAAGCAAGCACCATGCAAAAGAACTAAGCAATCACCATGCAAAAGCACCAGGCAAACACCATGCAAAAGAACTAAGCAATCACCATGCAAAAGCACCAAGCAAGCACTATGCAAGCACCGTGGAAAGCACTCAGCAAGCACCATGCAAGCACCATGGAAAGCACCAAGCAAGCACCATGCAAGCACCATGCAAAAGAACTAAGCAATCACCATGCAAAAGCACCACGCAAACACCATGCAAGCACCATGCAAAAGAACTAAGCAATCACCATGCAAAAACACCAGGCAAACACCATGCAAACACCATGCAAAAGAACTAAGCAATCACCATGCAAAAGCACCAAGCAAGCACTATGCAAGCACCGTGGAAAGCACTCAGCAAGCACCATGCAAGCACCGTGGAAAGCACCAAGCAAGCACCATGCAAAAGCACCAAGCAAGCATTGTGCAATCCCAGGCAGGAAGGTCTGTGAGACTCTTCATCTCCAATAAACCAGCAAAAAGCTGGAAGTTGAGCTGTGGGTCAAGGGGTAGAGCACCAGCCTTGAGCAAAAAAGAAAACCCACACAACTCAAGGACAAAGCACCCAGGCTATGAGTTCAACCCCAGAACGGGCACCAAAGGAGACAACAAAGATTCCAGAATGGTATTGGCAAGAGTGGCATGAATCCGATTCTCTTCTTCTTTCCTTATGATTATTATTATTCTTTCACTAATTATTTGTTATTGTTGTTTTAGCTCATGCGCAGGTGAAGCCAGTTGAAGAGCAAAGCCTGAGTTCTGAGTCACACACACACACACACACACACACACACACACACACACACACTGAGGTCAGAGGCTCTGACAGCCAGGCTGGGTTTGTTGGTGGAGACAGAATCCTGACCGGCCTCCAGTCAGAATCCTCCCAATGTCAGCCTCCCAAGCGGCCAGGATTACAGGCCATGATTCCTTTACACCGTAATTCCTCCCAGTGGACGAATCAATAAACCTCGGAACTCACGCATCAACGAGTCTCACTGTTTAGATGGATGGAGGGAAACGGGAAAGAAAAGGAGATGAGGGAGACTCCCAAGTCCTCCTTA
>NW_027206446.1:317086-327086 GCF_024711535.1 Dipodomys merriami | reverse complement strand
CTGCCCTGTGTTTCCACTTCCGTTATCCCGGTGGGATAAAGAGAATCAGGATAAAACAGGAGACATGCGACATGGCCCTGCCCAGAATCCACGGGAGGCCCCAGGGACAGCCGCGTCCGTGGTCACCCTGTCATTTATATTATCACGACTCTCTTCCTATCACTCGATACGTCATCCTTGCACCCGGCTATGGAGTGATCCGTTCTGGGTGCGGCCTCTGCTCGTGTCAGACGTGTTCTAGAACACGTGTCGGGAAAAGAAGGGGGGATTCTAGGGAGAGTCTGCAAAAAGCAGCCCCACGAAGGCGGTAGCTGCGAACTTCCCACCAGGAGGAGCAAAGGCCAGTGCACAAACATGCATTCTCTGCGGGGCCGGTGGCCCACGCCTGACATCCCAGCTACCCAGGAGGCCGACCGGCGAGGATGGCGGTTCAAAGCCAGCCCTGGGCAAACATAAAGTCCCTGAGCCTCTGATCTCCCATGAACCACCAGAAAACCAGAAGTGGAGCTGTGGCTCAAGTGGTAGAACGCCAGCCTTGAGCGAAAAAGAGCTCAGAGACAGCGCCTGGACCCTGAGTTCAAACCCCAGGACCAGCACACACACACACACACACACACACACACACACACACACACGTGTAAATGTAATGTCTATATGTGAATACAACATGTGTGTGAATATAATACATGCACGCGTGCACACATGCGTGCGCACAGCCCGTGTGACTATAACTTGTGCATACACGTGTCATAGGCCCGCGTGTAAACACCTGTGTGTGCATGAAACCTGCACGTAGGCCTGCGTGCACGCACGCACAGGCACACATCTGAAGACAGCTTATCTGAGTGTGTGCATATATGCACCCTGCCCCTGTATTTGCCTTGCACACGTGAGCGTGCATGCAACTATAGCGTGTGCGCGTGTGTGCGTGTGTAACACATGCCCTGCGCTGGTGGGAAAGCCTCCATGTTGCAGTACCCGCGTGTGGGCAGCAGGGGGCGCTGCATGCATGGCCGCTGCACCCCAGAGTCTAGCAAAATCCCTGCAAACGTTTGTATGCATGCATGCATGCACGCATCATGGAGATTCCTGCACAACCGGGGACAGGAGAGGAGGGGGACCCCCCCCACATCCAGAGTCCCCAAATTATACCCCAGGTGTCAGGAGACTTGACCCCAGCCTTCCCCCCCCTCCACCTCCAGCCACCTTGCCAAAGCCCCTGAGCTTTGAACTCTGGTCCTGGGCACCGTGTTGAACATAGGACCCAGCACCGGCTCTGACAAGGAAGCCCAGAAAAGGGGCTTGTCCACAGAGGGGGGTGAGGGGGGAGGGTTCCTGATCTCCCCCACCCCCCTTCCCCCACTCAGCTCTATTCTTTTTGTTTATCTTTTCACCCCGGTGAGATTTTTTAGGCATCTGTCATTTGTGTTCTGTTTTTGTGTGTTCATTCTAACACCTTCGTGTCCAGTCTATATCTAGCACGCTTTTCTTCTCGGGGTACCAACGCCCCCAGGTTGGTCAAGAGCTTAGAAACCCAAACTCTTTCCCTGTATCAGCCCCACGCTGAGTTTTCTCCGAGCACGGGTGAAATCCCATGAAGGGATGACGGGCAGGGTGGGAACTCGGGAGGAGAGGCAAAGCTGAGACTACTGTGGAGGACAGCAGATACAGCGCCAGACTCACACAGACCCCTGGAGGACACCGAGTCCCAACCGTGCGGCCTGGGGGCTTGAACTCGGGGCCTGGGCGCTGTCCCTCAGCTCTTCAGCTCAAAGCTGGCGCTCTACCCTTTGAGCCACAGCGCCACTTCTGCTACTTTCTGGTGGTTCATGGGAGATAAGAGTCTCACAGACTTTCCTGCCGGGCTGGCCTCGAACCATGAACCTCAAGTCTCAGCCTCCTGAGTGGCTGGGACGGCAGGCGTGAGCACCGGAGCCCGGCCTGGCCGGAATGAGTAAGGCTGACTGCTCACCTCCGCACACGCTCCACACTGTCATCCGTCCGAAGATACTTCTTGGTGTTCTCTCCCTTGCCGAAACTCGCACAGTCTTCTGGGTTGGCAAACACCTGACCCCGAATACCGGAGGGGAGGAGGAGAGGAATACGACAAATTATATACTAAATATACATCATATATCAAATATATATATATATATATATATTAAAGCTGCTGTTCTTGGTGATCAAGGACATGTAGAGCAATGAATCCAAGGTGGGATAAGAGGAAGAACTTCCCACCCTTGTTCCCAGCAGAGGTAGAGATTCTCTGAAGACCAGGGGTGGGGGAAGGGGGCAGTGCGTGGCTCCTACTCATGAAAAGGTCACCAACACAATCCTCCTTCAAGTCTGGTGTCCTAGCTCACGCCTGTCATCCCAGCAACTCAGGAGGCTGAGATCTAGAGGATCGTGGTTCAAGGCCAGCCTGGGCAGGAAAGTCTGTGAGACTCTGATCTCCCATGAACCACCAGAAAACCAGAAGTGGAGCTGTGGCTCAAGTGGTAGAGCACCAGCCTTGAGCGAAAGAGCTCAGGGACAGCTCCCAGGCCGTGAGTTCAAGACCCAACACCGAACAAAAAATAAAAATGTGAATGTGTCCTATTGCTTGTTAATTTAGAATAATGAATGATGATGTCGTGAATAGGTGTGATCTGGTGGTGATGCAATCATGTGAAATGATAGCTAATCGTCAATTGTGATTTTTCATGAATTAATTATTGGAGTACAATGACAATGAATTAACTTATACTGAAACGCGGGTTTCCAATGAGTCTTGATGTAAACCGGGAAAACTCATCCATGTTATGCCACTGCTAGCTTTGATGAACTGATTGTTTAAGCCTTTATGGTGGGGGAGGAGGGGGACGAAGGGGACGAGGGGGAGGAGGGGGAGAAGGAGGGGGAGGAGGGGGAGGAAGGGGAGAAGGAGGGGGAGGAGGGGGAGGAGTAGGGGAAGGAGGAGAAGGGGAAGGGGAGGAGCAGGAGGGGGAGGAGGGGAAGGAGGGGGAGGAGGAGGGGGAGAAGGGGAGGAGGAGGGGGAGGAGGGGGAGGAGGAGGAGGAGGAGGAGGAGGAGGAGGGGGAGAAGGGGAGGAGGAGGGGGAGAAGGGGAGGAGGAGGGGGGAGGAGGAGGAGAAGGGGGAGAAGGGGGAAGAGGAGGGGGAGGAGGGGGAGAAGGAGGGGAGGAGGGGAGGGGCAGAAGGGGAGGAGGAGGGGGAGTAGGAGGAGGAGGGGGAGGAGGGGGAAGAGGAGGGGGAGGAGGGGAAGGAGGGGGAGGAGGAGGGGGAGAAGGGGAGGAGGAGGGGGAGGAGGGGGAGGAGGAGGGGGAGAAGGGGAGGAGGAGGGGGAGAAGGGGAGGAGGAGGGGGGGAGGAGGAGGAGAAGGGGGAGGAGGTGGAAGAGGAGGGGGAGGAGGGGGAGAAGGAGGGGAGGAGGGGAGGGGCAGAAGGGGAGGAGGAGGGGGGAGGAGGAGGAGGAGGGGGAGGAGGGGGAAGAGGAGGGGGAGGAGGAGGAGGGGGAGGAGGGGGAGAAGGAGGGGGAGGAGGGGGAGGGGCAGAAGGGGAGGAGGAGGGGGAGGAGGGGGAGAAGGAGGAGGAGGGGAAGGAGGAGAAGGGGAAGGAGGAGAAGGGGAAGGGGGAGGAGCAGGAGGGGGAGGAACAGGAGGAGGAGGGGGAGGAGGGGAAGGAGGGAGATGAGGGGGAAGAGGAGGAGGGGGAGGAGGGAGGAGGGGGGAGGGAAAGGGGGAGGAGGGGGGAGGGAGGAGGACGGGAAGAGGAGGCCCTGGCTCTCAGCACGGGGCTGTCCATCCTGGGCGGCGGCCCTACCTTCTTGGTGAGCCTGTGGAAGGCGGTCAGGGGGCTCATGAGCATCATCTTCAGCAAGATGATGGTGGTGTAGGAAGCGAAGGCCCTGAACACCTCATCATCCAGGAGCTGGTCCAGACCTGCCATCGTGTCCAACTTCCCGCTGTGCTCTGCAATGGTTAGAGGAAAAGATGGAGGGGGGAGGGGGAGGGGGAGGGGAGGGGGAGGAGGAGGAGGAGGAGGGGAAGAGGAGGAGGAGGAGGAGGAGGAGAGGAAGATGAGAAGGGGAAGGAGGAGGAGGAGGGTGAGGAGGAGGAGGAGGAGAAGAGGAGAAGGAGGTGGAGAAGGAGGAAGGAAGGAAGGAAGGAAGGAAGGAAGGAAGGAAGGAAGGAAGGAAGGAAGGAAACAAAAGGCAGGTAGCTCTGTAATGCCCAAGATAACTCAGCCGCTCAACCCCGGGGTTCGTGGAAACACCTTGGGCTGCTCACAAAGCCCAGGACGGTTTCGGGGGGTGGGGGGGTGTTAGGGTCAGCCGTGTCCCGGCTCTGGCTCTGGCTCTTTGCACCATTGGAGCTGTCAGCACTGAACTAAGTACTGAGTACTAAGTGAACACACAGAGAGAGGGGATACTGCAGGCAAGACAAAACAGCCACCCCCACCCCCACCCCACCCCTCACCCCCCCACCCCCACCTCCACCACCCCCCCACGAGAACAGCCACTCACAGGGAGATGATCCCAGAGCCAAGGTCACCACAGGGATCTGAGAGAAAGAAAGAAAGAAAAACACTCAAACCCTGCACCCAGCCAGACCAGGGTGCTTCACGAGGAACGGCTAAGTACCACCAATTAACAGACAGTTCACAGCACCCGTGGCTCCCGCCTGGCATCCCAGCTGCTCAGGAGGCTGAGATCTGAGGATCCTGGTTCAAAGCCAGCCCAGGCAGGAAAGTCCGTGAGACTCGGATCTCCCATGAACCACCAGAAAACCGGAAGTGGTGCTGTGGCTCAAGTGGTAGAGCACCAGCCCTGAGTGTAAGAGCTCAGGGACAGCGCCCAGGCCCTGAGTTCAAGACCCAGGACTACACACACACACACACACACACACACACACACACACACACACACACACACACACACACGGTGACACTCTGATCTTTTGCAAGCATCTTCTTCCCCCCTCCCTCCTACCTTCCAGATGTTTCTGCCCGCCTGCAGGTCTCGGGTGATGGCTTAGGAGTCTTCACCTTTGAGCTAAGAAATAAAACCATTCCCACCTTCTTTTTCTTTTTTTTTAGGCTATTGGCCAAAAAAAAAAAAATGCTTCTCTTTATCAACATTATGAAACAGGCTGGGGGAGGGATAAATTCTGTACCTCCGAAACCAACAGGCAAGTGTGCAAATGCACACACCCACTCACACACACACACAGAGAAGTTGACTCTCTTGATCTTTTGCAAGTCTTTTCCCTCCCTTCCCCCTCCCACCTTACAGGTTTTCTGCCCTCCGACGGTTATTTATTTATTGCTTAGGAGTTTTTACCTTTGAGCTGGAAAAAAAATAATAATTGAACACAGAACCGCCTTGTTTTTGAAATTCTTGGCTACCAAGAGCAAAAGGGTTTTGGGGGGGTTGGGGGATTTTTCTTTGTTTTTTTGGGGGGGTGTTTTCTTTTCTTTTCTTCTCGGAATTCTTTGGCTTCTTTAGCAACATTACGAAACAGGACACAGGGTAGAGAGCACTGGGCACAGGGCCATAAGCCATGACTCTTCAAATTCTGTATCTCAGAAACTAACAGGCAAGTGTGCACACACATGCATGCGCACACACACACACACACACACACAGAGAGAAAGAAAAAGAAAAGAAAATGCGAGGGAACTCGCTTGGCACCCCACTGAAGCCTGTTGAATGGAAGATATTTGGGGGGAGGACCAAATGCAGGTGGCTTTGGGGGGGAAGGGAATGAGGTGGGCATTGGGGGTGCAGACTTTTGGGGTTCAGAGGTGCCACTCTTTAACATAAACTCTTGGGGTGGGACCTGTTGCTTTGTCTGCCACGACGGGGGTCTCGTTTATGTGTGAACCCCTGTGGGTCATTTTCCCAAAACAACAACAAATGTGCTCACTGCACCTAAATAAGGAGGTGTGGCACCCTAACTTTCCGAGGAGTGTGGGGGCTTGGCGGAAGAGGGGGTAAACCTGAGGTAAAACTTACAGAGCTTTCTCATCTGGGGGTGCACAGTGGAAGCAAAGGAAGACCCTAATGTCTAGGTTGCAAGCCACTCGATTATCTCCAATGAGCCAGTAAAACAAAAAAGCTGGCAATGGTGCCATGGTTCAAGCGGTAGAGCACCAGCCTGGAGCAATAACAACAACAATTAGTATTAGTGTTGTTGTTGTTATCATGATAAAGGAAGCGCTCAGGTCCTGAGTTCAAGACCCAGGACCAGTATACAAACATGGAGCCGTGTGGAGACCACAGCGAGGGCCGGGGGTGTGGGGAGAGGCGTGGGGAGCTGGCCTTCCTCAGTCCCCTCCTCCGGGTCATCTGCTGACTCTCACATCCACCTCCCGGGTCCCTGCCCTGCTGTCCTTTGCATCCCTGTTATTCTTAGGGGCTGGACCCCCAGGGGGCAAGGGCCCCACTGCACCCCGAGAGTGCAGGCCAGGGCACAGGTGAGCAGGCCCAGACGTGTGCAAACCCAGACGAGGTCACCCAGGTGTGTAAAACCCAGATGTGAGCAAACCCAGAGGCCTGCAAACCCAGACGTGTGCAAACCCAGAGGCCTGCAAACCCAGACGTGTGCAAACCCAGAGGCCTGCAAACCCAGAGGCCTGCAAACCCAGACGTGTGCAAACCCAGAGGCCTGCAAACCCAGACGTGTGCAAACCCAGACGTGTGCAAACCCAGAGGCCTGCAAACCCAGAGGCCTGCAAACCCAGAGGCCTGCAAACCCAGACATGTGCAAACCCAGACATGAGCAAATCCAGACGTGTGCAAACCCAGACGTGTGCAAACCCAGCCGTGTGCAAACCCAGACATGAGCAAATCCAGACGTGTGCAAACCCAGACGTGTGCAAACCCAGCCGTGTGCAAACCCAGACTGTGCAAACCCAGATTGTAAAACCCAGACGTGTGCAAACCCAGACGTGTGCAAACCCAGCCAAAGCAAAGAACATTTCCCCCCAAGAGAGACCTGGCACCCGGCCCTCCGCCCCTCGGGCCCCTCCGCCCCTCGGGGACCCCCCTCTCTGGGCCCCGCGCCCCCCAGTACCTACCCCGGCGTCCCCAGAGCTGAGCCTGGCCTGCCGGTGCGCGGGAGTTCCAGGAAGGCCCGGCCCCGCCCCCTGGCACCTCTTAACCATTCACACGCCCCCGGCCCCGCCCCCTCAGTGATGGACGGACTATTAATGAGGTCCCGCCCGGCCCGGCCCCGCCTCCCCGCTGGCTCCGCCCACCGAGTCCCAGCTGCGGACTACTAATCATGTCCTGCCCCTCCGGGCCCCGCCCCTCCAAGCCCCGCCCACCGCCGTCGGGACGAATGAAGTCCTGCCCCTCCCGGCCCCGCCCCCGGCCGGCCACGCCCCCTGGCAGGAGACTTTGAACTTAGGCTCTGTTCTTCCCAGCAGGGCAGGAAGAGAAACTGTTTCCTCCCGGGCTGGAGGGGTGGGGGAGGGAGGGAGAGGGAGGGGAGCAGGGGGGGAGGGGGGGGATGGCCCCGGCCAGCTCTCCAGGCTTTGAAAGCCCTGCGGGCTCCCCACGCCTCTGACCCCCAGCTGCTCAGGAGGAGACCGAGCTCTGAGGATCCTGGTTCGAGGCCAGCCCGGGGCAGGAAAGCCCGGGAGCCTCTCCTCTCCAGTGAATCAACAGAAAGCCGGGAATGGAGCTGTGGCTCAAGGGGTAGAGCACCAGCCTTGAGCAAAAGAAGCTCAGGGATGGCGCCCAGGCCCCGAGTTCAAGGCCCAGGACTGACACAAAAACTAATCCTGCAGGATTTGGGCCCAATAACAATAATAATAATAATAATAACCATGCAGAAGTGAAGAGCTGTGGCTGAAATGGTAAAGCACCGACCCTAAGAGCAAAACCAAAAAGCTAAGGAACAGGGTCGCAGGTCCTGATTCCTGTTACAGTAAGGGGGAAGAAAGGAAAGAAAAAGAAAACCTGTGAATGCTGGGTGGATGATGAAGAGCTCTCAAGGAAGGCTGAGCCCCAGTGGGAAGGTCAGTGACAGCTGTCCAACTGGGTGACAGGGGACCCTTGGCTGTCCCCCGCCCCCCACCCCTCACCCTTCACCCCTTCCTCCTCCCCCGCATGGCTCAGTGTTCACAGACTGCGCAATATGCTCATTGCACAACCATTCTGCATGTGTGGCTGTGGGTTTTCTCTGTGTGTGTGTGTGTGTGAACAAGGACACTGAGAAGTGTTTTGGGGAACACCACGTTATTATTATAAGGCCAATATCCACATCAGGGTTACTCCAAGCCAGTACATTCCAGATCATTCCAGGGCTCTGTCTTCCCAGGGCTGAGCTGAACAAGGCTTGAGAATGAATGCGTGTGTTCCATCCATGTGATGTCGCTCACTTTCACGTATTTGTTTGATTTGGTTTGGTTTTTCTCCTGGTTGTTGATTTTTGTTTGTTTGTTTTGTTTTTAAACGTTATTCTCTTCAGACTTGTGGTTCTCTAGCCAGGGGAAAAACCAGACCAAACCAAACAAAAAACACTAAAACCTATAGCAAAGGAATCTATGGCAGAGGATAAGACAATGAAGACAGATGGTAGATAGATAGATAGATCGATTGATCGATAGATAGATGATAGATAGATGTTAGATGGATGGATAGCTAGATAGAGATAGATAGATAGATAGATAGATAGACAGACAGACAGACAGACAGACAGACAGACAGACAGACAGACAGACAGATAGATAGATAGATAGATAGATAATGTCCTTGGGTTTGGTACATGATCAGCACTTGAGTGTAATAAATTTGATTCAATAAACATTTCTCTTTTTTTCTTTTTTTTGGGGGGGGGGCCGTCCGGTCGTGGGGCCTGAACTCTGGTCCTGGGCGCTGTCCCTCAGCTCTTCAGCTCAAGGCTAGCGCTCTACCACTTGAGCCACAGCGCCACTTCTGGCTTTTTTCTTTTTGCTTATGTGGTGCTGAGGAATCGAACCCAGGGCCTCAGGCATGCAAGGCAAGCGCTCTACCACTGAGCCACCTTCCCAGCCCTCAAAAAACATTTCTTAATTGAATACAAGGTGCTTTGTTTGATGCTAAAACCTGAAAACTAACATAAATAATGACAGATAGTTATACTCAAACAAGTAACAATGCGTACACACGATGACCAATATAGATACACACACATACTACATATATTCTATAACACATATATTATATATAAGTATCATATTGTATGTTATGTTATATATAATTATATATTAGGTTATATTATATACAGTAATATGATTATTATCATAGTTATATATTATATTATATTATCATAGTTATTCCATATATTATATATCGTATACATGTTGCTTTGAAATGTTTGAAAGCAAATATCTTATTGTAGGAAAGAGGGAGCAAGAAAGAGGTGTTAAGGGATGAAGGTGAGCATTCATCTTCAGGCTGCTTTTGTCTGGGTAGAAGCAAACAGCCCCACCCCTACTCTTCACCCCCATTTGAACCTGGGCCTAGAATCTTCCAGGGTCACTCTCAGACCAGCTTTGAAAACAAGTGACTCACAGGGAAATAATGCAGCCATTGAAGAGGTCACTGGCCGTGGGGAGGGGGGGGTGGAGAGCAGAGGTCATTCAGCCCAGGGCAGCGACCAGCGGGAAGATCAGAGCTGCTCACTCCTGGCCCAGAAGGAATCAGACCAACCTTGAGAAATCCAGCAGATCCCAGGTCTGAGAAGACCAGCAAAGGAGAAACTTCAGCCAAGACTAACATCACCACCTCCAGACTAGGCCTCGTGAAAACAGGGGTGGGGGACACCTCTTTTGCTTGTCTGCCATCTGTTTGCTTGCTCCTGAGTTCGCAGGAAAGTCACCCCACAATCTGAAGGTGCACCCTAATACAGAAGAATGTGTCTGAAGCCAGGGCGGCTGGTGGCTCCCGCCTGTCATCCCAGCTACTCAGGAGGCTGAGATCTGAGGATCCTGGTTCAAAGCCAGCCTGAGCAGGA
>NW_027206446.1:297086-307086 GCF_024711535.1 Dipodomys merriami | reverse complement strand
TTTTGCTTATGTGGTGCTGAGGAATCGAACCCAGGGCCTCAGGGCCTCAGCGCTCTACCACTGAGCCACCTTCCCAGCCCTAATATCAAATAATCAAGCATCCTGAACTCTCTCTTGAAAAATTCACTCAAGTTTTTTTTTCCCCCTTCAACATAACTATTACCAGCCATAATGATAGGAAAATAGCTGTAAGCTGGATACAGGTAGCTCCCGCCTGTCATCCCAGCTACTCAGGAGGCTGAGATCTGAGGATCGCGGTTCAAAGCCAGCCCGGGCAGGAAAGTCCATGAGACTCTGATCTCCCATGAACCACCAGAAAATTGGAAGTAGTGCTGTGGTTCAAGGGGTAGAGCACCAGCCTTGAGTGAAAGAGCTCAGGGACAGCGCCCAGACCCCGAGTTCAAGCCCCAGCACACACACACACACACACACACACACACACACACACACACACACACACACACACACACACACACACTTGCTAGGCTGTAACTTGAACACCTGGTGGACATCACCTTCACAGGCTCATGGCTCATTCCACCAGATCTAGAGCGACTCCCTACTGTCCCTGTGCCCAGATGCTGTTTTCTAAGACAGAAACTTTTCCAGCAAATAAAAAGCACCAACCCCCCCCCAATCTCTCTCTGTCTCTCAAGAGCCAAGGAATAAAGATCGAGAAAGAACACCCCCGCTCTGTGAGTTCACTCTCCTGATTTAATTTCCTCATCACTAGCACACTATCTGCCAGCAACCCAATAGGAAAATCTACACGTGGATGGCGGTAATGGCTGTTCGATTACCACGGAACAGGGAGCCACAGTCCTGCAGCTGCAAGAATGGAGAAATCAGGGGGAGGGAGGGATGGAGGGAGGGAGAGAGAGAGGGAGGGAGAGGGGGAGAGAGAGAGATTGAAGGAGGGAGGGATTGAGGGAGGGACAGAGAGAGAGATTGAAGGAGGGGGAGGGAGATATTGAGGGAGGGAGAGAAGGAAGGAGGGAGGGAGGGATTGAGGGAGGGAGAGAAGGAAGGAGGGAGGGAGGGAAAGGGGGAGAGGCATGAACTCTTTCTCTATTCTCTTCCCTCTCAAATTCAATCTTTAAGGAAGTGGAGCCGTGGCTCAAGCGGTAGAGCACCAGCCTGGAGAAAGAAAAAAAATCCCTCAGGGACAGCGCCCAGGCTGTGAGTTCAAACCCCAGGACTGGAAAAAAAAAAAAAAAAGAGTATTTGCTGGCCTTGCATGCCTGAGGCCCTGGGTTCGATTCCTCAGCACCACCTAAGCAGAAAAAGCCAGGAGTGGCACTGTGGCTCAAGTGGTAGAGCGCCAGCCTGGAGCGGAGGGTAAAAGTAAAAACTAAAGTACAATAAATGAAAATAATAAAATAAATAAATAAAATAATAATACATGCAATATCAGAAATGCTTCACCTGCGATCATTTCCTGAGCGAATGCTCCGATTCCCCTCCCAGAAAGAAGACGGAAAAGCAAAATCCCATTTCTGGGGCTGCTGTCCTTACGGATGAGTGGATGCGCACACCTCGTGCACGGCGGTGTCTGTGTAATTCTGGGCCTAGCGACTCAGTCCCGAAGTCATTACCCAGACAAGTGAGATCTGCACCACCAGCGTGCAAATACAACCGTCCCTCTCTGTCTTCCAGTGGTTTCTAGACTCAACAAGAACAACTTTCATGGGAGAGAGAGAAAAGGGAAAATAAGGCTGCAGGAAGGTTAGCGTGGAGATGTGAAATTCCACACCAGCATCTCCTCTAGTTACTGGGCATTGGAGTTGGAGGTGGAATCCATCCACCCCGGGCCACTGTGCAGAGAGGAGACTGGGAGGAAGACACCAGCAGGACAGACATGTCTGTGGCTCCAGATGACGGTCCAGGGCTGGAGGACACACTCAGGCCCCGGGGGGAGTTTTTGTCCTCCGACTCTGTGAGATCAGCCGGCCCTGACCTCTGCTCCCTGGCGGTGGCCCTGGGGGACAGCTTCGTCCTCTTGGAGATTGTGTGCAACGTGATCCCCTACTGCACCTTGGAGCTGGGCTATCGCCATGACCAGGCTGCCATCTTGAATTTGTGTTTCCTGGGGACGTCCACGCTGACCCCCGTGTTGGTGAGCTGGCTGGCTGACCTCTACGTGGCCTGCAGACACAGGCTGCTGTGTGTGTGCGTGGGTCTCCGTCTCCTGGGTGAGTGGACGCCCCGTTCCTCTTGGTGTCCCCATGTGGCCCCGGGTAGATTGGCTTTCTACGTCGTGCTCTTTCAGATTGTCTTTAAGTAGTTGTACCGAAGGGTGTCCATCCCCTGTGGCAAGGGTGTCAGGACACGTCGTCCGGGTCCAGATCTCCCCCCCGTCATTGTCCCCCACCCCTCCTCTGTCTCCCCACCACCCCACACCTCATGTTCTCTTCCTGTCTTGAAGGAGGTGATTGAGGAGAGCTGGACAGTGGTTCAGTTATTCAACACCCAGAGGCAGTGTGGACGTGCCAATGTCCAGGGGCAGGCGTTCACCTGCACTGATTGCTTCGCTGGTTGGATGCTGTGTGATATCCTGTGTTATGATAACACCAGCGTCTCTGGGGCTGTCTAGCTGTCATGGGTTCTGTGGTGTCGTGGGTAACGGGCTGTTGCATGTTGTGTTTACACCTTGGAGTGTGTGTGATGGTCGTGTTACACACGCGTGTCTGCCATGGCGTGTCTGGGGAGGCCCCGGCTCTCTCCCCCTGCCCTGGGGGACGGGGGCTCGGCGGGCCTGGGTGGCTGTGGCTGTGGTTGAGATGTTTCTGCGCACGCCCCCCCCACGGAGGGGAGGGAGGGAGGGAGGGAGGGAGGGATGGGTTCCAAGTTGACAGAGGAAGAACAGAAGGAAAGAGGCGCGGGGCCACAGGCGTGGCTGAGCCGCTGCGCTCAGTTAGTGCAGCTGCTGATGACAGCCATGGACAGACAGAACCACAGGAGATGAGGGGGAGGGGGAGGAGGGGGAGGAGGGGGAGGAGGGAGGAGGGGTCGGGAGGAGGGGAAGGAGGGGGAGGAGGGGGAGGGGGAGGGGTGAAGAAGAGGGGGAGGGGGAGGGGGAGAAGGGGGAGAAGGGGGAGAAGGGGGAGTGGGAGGGGGAGGAGGGGGAGGGGGAGGAGGGGGAGGGGGAGGGGGAGGAGGGGGAGGAGGGGGAGGGGGAGGAGGGGGAGGAGGAGGAGGGGGAGGAGGAGGAGAAGGGGGAGGGGGAGGAGGAGGAGGGGGAGGGGGAGGGGGAGGGGGGAAGGAGGGGGAGGGGGAGGGGGGGAAGGGGGAGTGGGAGGGAGAGGAGGGGGAGGGGGAGGGGGAGGGGGAGGGGGAGAAGGGGGAGGAGGAGGGGGAGGAGGGGGAGTGGGAGGGGGAGGAGGGGGAGGAGGAGGAGGAGAAGGGGGAGGGGGAGGAGGAGGAGGGGGAGGGGGAGGGGGAGGGGGGAAGGAGGGGGAGGGGGAGGGGGGAAGGGGGAGTGGGAGGGAGAGGAGGGGGAGGGGGAGGGGGAGGGGGAGGAAGGGGAGGGGGAGGGGGAGGAGGGGGAGGGGGAGGGGAAGAGGGGAAGGAGGGGGAGGGGGAGGGGAAGAGGGGAAGGAGGGGGAGGGGGAGGGGGAGAAGGGGGAGGAGGAGGGGGGAGGAGGGGGAGGGGGAGGGGGAGGGGGAGGGGGAGGGGGAGGGGGAGAAGGGGGAGGAGGAGGGGGAGGAGGGGGAGTGGGAGGGGGAGGAGGGGGGAGGGGAAGGAGGGGGAGGGGGAGGGGGAGGGGGAGGAGGGGGAGGAGGGGGAGGGGGAGGGGAAGAGGGGAAGGAGGGGGAGGGGGAGGGGAAGAGGGGAAGGAGGGGGAGGGGGAGGGGAAGAGGGGAAGGAGGGGGAGGGGGAGGGGGAGAAGGGGGAGGAGGAGGGGGAGGAGGGGGAGGGGGAGGGGGAGGGGGAGGGGGAGGGGGAGGGGGAGAAGGGGGAGGAGGAGGGGGAGGAGGGGGAGTGGGAGGGGGAGGAGGGGGGAGGGGAAGGAGGGGGAGGGGGAGGGGGAGGGGGAGGGGGAGGAGGGGGAGGAGGGGGAGGGGGAGCAGCGGCTCAGCCCCGCCCTGTCCGTCTGTCTGTCCGCAGGCGCCGTCTGTCTGTCGCTGGCGTCCTTCCCCGGCCCCGGCTCCGAGGCGTCAGCTCCGCGTCCGCGGCTGTTCCTGGCGGCGCTGCTGGCGGCGGCGCTGGGCGCGGGGCGCCCTGGACCCCGGGCCCGCGGGGAGCCGGCCGGAAAAGCGCGACCCCGCCCAGGGTAGGCGGGGCGGGGGCGGGGCCCGGGCTGGGGCGGGGCCGGGGCTGGGGCGGGGCCGGGGGCGGGGCTCTGGGCGGGGCCCGGGCGGGGGGCGGGGCCCGGGGCCCGGGGCGGGGCGGGGGCGGGGCCAGGGCGGGGGGCGGGGCTCGGGGCGGGGCGCTCTGGATCCCGGGCCCGCGGGGAGTCGTCTGGCCGAGCGCGACACCGCCCAGGGTAGGCGGGGCGGGGCCAGGGCGGGGGCGGGGCGGGGGGCGCGGCGGCGCGGGGGCGGGGCTCGGGCGGGGGCGGGGCCAGGGCGGGGCCAGGGCGGGGGGCGGGGCCGATGGGTGGGGCGGGGCCAGGGCGGGGGCGGGGCCGATGGGGTGGGGAGGGGCCAGGGCGGGGGGCGGGGCCAGGCAGGGTTGGTTGTGATGGATGGGGCGGGGCCAGACTGGGTGTGGGGCGTGGCGGGTTGGGGCAGGCGGGGCCTGTCTGGGGGCGGGGCCAGGCGCAGACCTCTCCCGGTTGGTTGGGTGGGTGTTGGCCCCCGCCCCGCGGGCCCCTCACGGCCCTGGAGTCCTCGCCCTGAGCCAAGCGGTGACAGCTGGGAGGAGGCCGGAGGGGCCCCCAGTTGTGAGCAAGGATGAGAGCGAGCGTACGTGTGTCAGGAACCTGCCACACACCACCAGGACAGCTCAGCCCTGACTACACACATACATGCACACACACATACACACACAGACACACACATACATGCACACACATACACACACACACACCAGAAAATGTGGGTGGGACACTCCAGTTCCCCAGAGGCCCTGTTGGTCAGCTGTCGGGAGAGAGACAACACACCTGCCAATCACGAAGGGCCAGGAAGACTAGATTCTAAATGATGACGGGGAGGAGGAGTAAAAAGGAGGAGGAGGAAGAGGAAGAAGGAGGAGGAGGAGGGAGGAAGAAGAAGAGGAAGAAAAAGGAGGAGGAAAAGGAAGGAAGGAGGAGTGGAAGAGGAGGAAGAGGAGGAAGAAGAAGAGGAGGAGGAAGAGGAAGAATCAGGGGAGGAGGAGGAGGAAGAAGAGGAGGAGGAAGGAGAAGGAGAAGAAGGAGGGGAGGGGGAGGAGGAAGGAGGGGAGGGGGAAAGGAGGAGGAGAGGGAGGGGAAGAAGAGGGGGTGGAGGGGAAAGAGGAGGAGGAGGGAGAGGGGGAGGAGGGGGAGGAGGAGGGGGAAGAGGGGGAGGGGAGAGGGAGGGGAGGAGAGGAAGGGGGAAGGGAGGGGGAGGAGAGGGGGAGGAGGGAGAGGAGGGGGAGGAGGCTGAGAGATGGTTGGTAGATGGATACAAAGATAGGTAAATAGATAAGTAGATGAGAGCAAGACGATTTATGGTAGAGGGATGGTAGATGGACAGACAGACAGACAGACAGAGATAGTGGTGATGACAGATAATACTAGATGTCTGGTAGACTGGATAAATGATAGATACATAGATATGATGATAGATGGATGGACGGACAGGTAGACAGATGGACGGACGGACAGATAGAGGTAATGATAGATACTAGATGCCTGGTGGACTGGGTAGATGATAAGATACATAGATATGATGATAGATAGACGGATGGACGGACAGATGGATGGACAGACAGGTAGATAGACAGATGGACAGATGGACAGATGGACAGATACTAGATGTAGACTGGGTAGATGATAGATATGACAGACAGACACTTATTTCGGAGGACCTTCGCCCGGGCCGGCCTTGAACCGGGATTCTCGGGACCTCGGCCTCCTGAGGCAGGGCCGGTGGGGGGGGCGCTGCCCGGCCGGGCCGGGGTGACGCCGTGTCCCCCCCCCAGGCGGTGCCGGTGCCCACGCCTGGAGGCCCCGCTGGCCCTGGCCGGGGTCTGCGGCGTCCAGGGCCTGGGCGGAGGCCGGCTGGTCCTGCCCTGCGCGGCGGCCCTGACGGCTCTGCTGGCGCTGGGCAACCTCCAATGCCAGCCGGAGCCCCGGGCGGAGCCAGGTGAGCAAAGCAGCCGCTGCCCTGCACCTCCAACCCCGCAGCTCCTCCAGCTCCACCCAGCCCTCACAACCCCAGTGCCTCCCTGTGTATCCTCACTACTACTACTACTGTTGTTGTTGTTGTTGATCTGCGTAGGATTTCCAGTTTCCTAGATCACCCAACTCATGGTGAGTGAGCCGCTGGCTCACGCCTGCCGTCCCAGCCACTCAGGAGGCTGAGATCTGAGGATCGCGGTTCAAAGCCAGCCTGGGCAAGAAAGTCTGTGAGACTCTGATCTCCCATGAACCACCAGACAACCAGACGTGGCGCTGTGGCTCAAGTGGTAGAGCGCCAGCCTTGAGTGAAAGAGCTCAGGGATGGCGCCCAGGCCCTGAGTTCAAGACCCAGGATCCACAAGGAAAGAAGAAAAAAAACAAACCTCTATTCAACTAGTATTATTTCTGTTCTATTTCTGTTATTTCTATGAGCAAATTAAATGCTGTGTGTGTGTGTGTGTGTGTGTGTGTGTGTGTGGTGTGTGGTGGGGCTTGAACTCACGGCCTGGGCGCTGCCCCTCAGCTCTTCAGCTCAAGGCTGGTGCTCTACCACGTGAGCCACAGCGCCACTTCCAGTTTTCTGGTGGTTCATGGGGGATCAGAGTCTCACAGACTTTCCTGCCGGGGCTGGCCTTGAACCGCGATCCTCAGATCTCAGCCTCCTGAGTGGCTGGGATGACAGGCGTGAGCCACGGCGCCCGGCTGATAATCATTCTTAGATATGTATGTTTGTTAAAATCAAGGCAGTTGTTGACGTGGAGGATGGGAAGGAAAGGTGAAGCAGTGTTTGTTCCTTCAGGAGATTTCCCAAGGGCTGGGGAGCTCTTGCCTGGGGTGTCCATCCTCTCCTCCTCCTCCTGCCCCTCCATTCGCTCCACCAGCTCTCGCCTGGTCCATTTCCCTTCGGCTGTTAGGCAACCCCTGGGCTTGGCCGTCAGATTCTCAGACTCCCGGCCCGGAACATGGGTCACCTTGATCGTGGCTGCTAGAATCTTCTCAGCCACCTTGCGGGCTCTGGGCCCCTCCCCGCCCACCCCCCTCATCTTTCTCTGCCGTGAGCACACCATTCCCACACAAACACCCCCCCCCCGACGATCCGCAGCTCCCCTCCTCGCCCCAGCCTACGGTGTGGTGTGTGTCCACCCACGGAGCACCCGTGGCCCAGCGGCGGCCAGCCAGGGAGGCCGAGCCCCAGAGGTCAGGGGGGATCAGAGTGCTCGCCTGCCCCGTCTGCTGCCCCTGGTCATCTCCCAGCTCCTCCTGAGAATGTGCGTTCTTCAGGTAAGGAGGACTGCTATGCAGCCCCGAAAAGGGTGCCGTGTGTGGGAACGTGGCAAGTCCTTACGCATATGTAAATATAAATAGATATGGAATGCATTTATATCCACTTATGTTTATATAGATATATAATGTATATAAATTATATAGCTAGAGATAGATGAGAGATAGAAAGACAGATAGATGGATAGAGAGATAGATAGATAGATAGATAGATAGATAGATAGATAGATAGATAGATAGATAGATAGATAGGTGCCGGTGGTTCACACCTGTCATCCTAGCTACTAAGGGGGCTGAGATCTGAGGATCACAGTTCAAAGCCAGACCCAGGCAGGAAAGTCCATGAGACTCTGATCTCCAATAAACCACTCAAAGTCCAGAATTGTTGCTGTGGCTCAAGTGGTAGAGCACTGACCTTGAGCTGAAGAGCTGAGGGACAGAGCCCAGGCCCTGAGTTCAAGCCCCACGACCGACCAAAAAAAAAAAAGGTAGATAGATAGATAAATAGATAGATAGATAGATATCAGGCAGGCAGACAGACAGATAGATGAAGAGATAGACAGACAGACTGATAGACAGATAGATAGATCAGATAGATTAGATAGATAGGTATATAGATAGATATGGATGGATGAAGGGATAGATAGATAGATAGACAGACAGACAATAGATACTTAGATACAGAGAGATAAAAACATACATAGAGATATATAGACTTGTAGGTAGGTAGGTAGGTATATACATACAGAGAAGGCTAACTAGATAGATAATAGATGGACAGATGCCAGATACAGAGATAGACAGATGCATAGATACATAGATATGTGTTAATATGCTGTATATATATTGTGTGACATATTTTATGTGATACATTTTATGTGTGTGATATGTATCTTATGTGTGATATACATGTGTTTGTATGATGTATATTTCATGTGTGCAATATAGATTTTATGTGATATATGTGTGTGATATGCATTTTATGTGTGTGATAGATATTTTATGTGTGTGTGATATTTTAATGTATGTGATATCTATTTATGTATGTGACATAGTTTGTGTGTGATGTACATTTTATGTGTGTATGTGACATATGTTATGGGCGTGATATATTTTGTGTGTGTGTTGTATGTACGTGATATGTGATATTTTATGTGTGTGCTGTATATTTTATGTGTGTGATATATTTTGTGTGCACAATGTACATTTTATGTGTATATGTGACATATATTTTGTGTGTGTGATGTGATATTTTATGTATGTGATATATATTTTATGTGTTTGCAATATATATATTTTATATGTATGCAATATATTTTGTGTGTTGCACATGTGATACATGTTATGGGTGTGATTTTTGTGTGCGTTGTGTGTATATGATGTGATATATGTTGTGTGTGACGTATATGTTATATGTGTGATTTTTGTGTGTATGTTGTGTGATATTTTATGTGCGTGATATATGTTTTATGTGTGTGTTATATATTTTGTGCCTGCGATGTATTGTGTGTGTGGGTGTGTTGAGTGTGTGTGCACAGAAATGGCTTCGACCCGTCAGACATGACAACCTTTGGGGGCTCTCCCCGGATGCTTTGACACGCTGGCTTCCCCGGCCTCACGGCCCGGCTGTCTGTCCCCCACCAATGCAGATTCCCGCGGGGTATTTCGTGCAGGCCATGAACTCGGACTGGAGCCAGGGCGGGCGGCTACTGCCCTTGGCCGCGCTGGCCGCGCTGGGCTCACTACCTGGGCTGCTGCTGACCCCCGCGCTGGACAGAGCCCCGGCTGGACTCCTCCGGGCATGCACCGGTAAGCCAGCCTCGCATGCATCCTCCTCGCCGTGCATTGCCAGTTTTGAGAAGGATACGAGGATTTGAACTCACACTTGCTGCTCAGATGCTGCTCCCTGTGAGCCAAGTGTCCAGTCCTGTTTTTCCCCCCACACTGATTATTTGTGTGAGTGTGTGTGCGTGTGTGCCAGTCCTAAGATGAACTCAGGGTCTGAGCGCTTTCTCTTAGCTTTCTTGCTCAACGTTGGTGCTCTACCACTTGAACCACGGCTCCACTTCTGTCTCTTTTTTGCTGCATCATTGGAGATAGGAGTCTCATGAACTTTCCTGCCTGGGCTGACTCTGAGCCACAATCCTCAGATCTCAGCCTCCTGAGTAGCTGGGATGACAGGACCTTACACAATAGTGTAAGGCTCAGATCTATTCTTAGTTTGTTTGTTTGTTGTTTGAACTCAGGGCCTGGGTGCTGTCCCTGAGTCTCTTCTGATCAAGGCTGGCACTACACCACCTGATCCACGCCTCCACTTCCAGTTTTCTGGTGGTTCATTGGAGATCAGGGTCTAGTGGATTTTCCTTCCCAGGCTGGCTTTGAACTGTGATCCTCAGATCTCAGCCTCCTGAGCA
>NW_027206446.1:239586-289586 GCF_024711535.1 Dipodomys merriami | reverse complement strand
GCAGGCTGCAAAGTCAAATATATATATATATATATATATATATATATATATATATATATATATATATATATATATATAATATATATATATATAGAGAGAGAGAGAGAGAGAGAGAGAGAGACAGACAGACAGACAGACAGACAGACAGACAGACAGACAGAGACAGAGAGCTAATGGTGTAGACGTGTTCATTTCAGAATATATGGATGTGTGTGAAACACACCAAATAAAAATTTGTTGCCAGGCACCGGTGGTCACGCCTGTCATCCCAGCCACTCCGGAGGCTGAGATCTAGAGGATCACAGTTCAAAGCCAGCCTGGGCAGGAAAATCCATGAAACTCTGATCTCCAAGGAACCACCAGAAAACCAGAAGTGGTGCTGTGGCTCAAGTGGTAGAGCACCAGCCTTGAGCTGAAGAGCTCAGGGACAGCGCCCAGGCCCTGAGTTCAAGTCCCACGACCAACAAAAAGAGAAAAATGCGTTCTCATTAGATAAATATGAAATTTAAAAACTAGGTATAGAAAAGTCAAAGTTGGAAGACGGGTGTTGGGTGTGATTTCCTTCAGGTATCCGGAAAATGAATGCGTTTTTAAGAATTTACTGGAGAGCTATGAGGGAATCGTGTAAATCAGGGAACACGGGCGGACAGGGACAGGCAAACACTTCCAAAGCGTCATTAGACGCAGCCCTGCATAGAACTGTCTATTAAATCTGCACAGGTCCTGGGTCGGTGGGCGGGGGGGGGGGGGGCAAAATGTGGCCCCAAAATGCCAGGAAAGTGAGCTCAGAACACAAAGAACTTCGCAGCCCAGGGACCAGGGTCAGGGTCTGATTTCTCAGCCCTTTTTCCGCCTCCTGGATGTGATTTTCATAGCACAGCTGGTACTTGTAGTGTTCTTTTTTCTTTCTTTCTTTCTTTTTGTGCTGGGCCTAGAGCTTGAACTCAGGGCCTGGGCGCTGTCCCTGAGCTCTTTCATTCAAGGCTGGTGCTCTACCACGTGAGCCACAGTGCCACTTCTGGTTTTCCGGTGGTTCCTTGGAGATCAGAGTCTCACGGACTTTCCTGCCCAGGCTGGCTTTGAACTGTGATCCTCTAGATCTCAGCCTCCTGAGCAGCTGGGATGACAGGCGGGAGCCACCAGCTCCCGGCTGGAGAGACTCTTATCTCCAATGAACTATCAAAAAAATTAGCTGGAGGCAGAGCCGTGGTTCAAGTGGTAAAGCGCCAGCCGTGAGCAAAAAGGCTCAGAGATAGCAGCTTGAGTTCAAAGTAACAACAACAACAACAACAATAATAATAATAATGAATGTCTCTGTTCTTCTTGGTGTATCATCCTTGTTTTCTGACAATGAGCCTGGGGCCCGAGGAATGGTTTTATTCATCCAGTACACATTCACCACGTGTTCCCACCTGCCAGGCAGTGGATAGAAGGTTCCAGAACTGTACAGATATGCTGGGAGTGACTAGTGCTGTGTAAGAGGTTTTCCATAGCCCCTGCCATGTTCCCCTGCATACAGCGGTTTCCACAGCTCCGGTGGAAGCGAATCAAAGGCCCTGTGGCTGGTGGAGGGGTAAGAAGAAGGTTCCAGAAACGTCCCGTCCCGCCGTGGGGTGACCGTGATTCTTGTTCCATGCAGGTCACTGGTTCCCCGCCACGCTGAACGCTGGCCATCTCGAATGCTTCTTCTTCTCTCTGGCCGCCCTGACGCTGTTGAGCCTTCTGGGCTTCTGGAATCTTCCACCAAGGTAAAGAAAGTGGGGGGGGGCGGCGGGGAGGGAAATGGCTGGGTAGCGTCCACCTGGGGAGCCCCCTGAGACCAGACCAGAGCCCCAGAGGGCCACCATCGGGCAAACTGGCGTGTTCTAGAAACTTCTCCGCTGAGTCCAAGCAAGAAATGGCATTCGAGGCCTTGCTGTGTTGTTTAGGAAGAAAAGTGTGTTTTATTCAATTCTAAACTATTATAAAACAAGGAGACACACACACGCACACAGACACATGCACAGACACGCACACACGCACGCACACACACACACACTCACACAGACACGCACACATGCGCACACATGCGCACACATGCACGCACACACACAGACACATGCAGACACACACACACACAGACACAGACACACACACGCACGCACACACACACAGAGACATACACACACAGACACATGCACAGACACACACGCACACAGACATGCACACACACACATGCATACACACACATGCACAGCCACACATGCGCACACACACAGACACACACACGCACACACAGAGACACACACTCACGCACACACACGTGCACACACACGCACACACCGCCACCACCCCGGCAGTGTGTCTAGAATCAGAAATCACGCCGGATGATGAGAGGTGCTGGGCTGGGCGCCGGTGCTCACGCCTGTCATCCCAGCTACTCAGGAGACGTCTGTGTCTGTGTCTGTCGGTCTGTCTGCATTTGTCTCTCTCTATCTCTGTGTCTCCATCTCCCTGTCTGTCTGTCTCTCTGTCTGTCTCTCCATCTCTTTCTCTGTCCATCTTTCTATGTCTGTTTCTGTCTGTGTGTGTGTGTGTGTGTGTGTGCCCCTGTCTGTCTGTCTGTAGCTCTGTCTTTCAGCCTCCATCTCTGTCAATCTCTGTCTGTCTCTGTCTCTGTCTGTCTCCATGTCTCTGTCTGTCTCTGTCTCTTTCTCTGTGTGTGTCTCAGTATGTATCTGTCTGTGGTCTGTCTCTCTCTCTCTCTCTGTCTCTGTCTCCATGTCCTTGTCTGTCTCTGTCTCTTTCTCTGTGTGTGTCTGTCTGTCTGTCTGTCTCTCTGTGTCTGTCTCTGTCTCTCTCTGTGTCTCTCTCCCTCTGTCCCTGTCTGTCTGTGTCTCTGTGTGTGTCTGTCTGTCTGCCTGCCTCTGTCTGTCTGTCTGTCTGTCTGTCTCTGTCTCTGTCTCTGTCTTTGACAGCCTGGAGAGAGCAAGCGATTCCTGGGTCTGCTGTGGGTCCCAGGAAAGCCCTCTCCCTCCCTCCCCTCCCTCCCTCCCTCCCTTCCTGCCCCCTCCCTCTTGACTCCCTCCCTCCCTCCCCTCTCTTCCTCCCCCCTCCCTCCTTTCCTCCCCCCTCCCTCCCTCCCTCCTTCCCCCCTCCCTCTCGACTCCCTCCCTTCCTCCCCCTCCCTCCCTCCCTTCCTGCCCCCCTCCCTCTCGACTCCCTCCCTCCCTCCCTTCCTCCCCCCTCCCTCTCGACTCCCTCCCTCTCTCCCTCCTTCCCTCCCTCCCTCCCTCCCTTCCTCCCCCCTCCCTCCCTCCCTCCCCCCCCTCCCTCTCGACTCCCTCCCTCCCTCCCCCCCTCCCCCCCTCCCTCCCTCCCTCCTTTCAGGCCTTGTCTCCGACACCACCCCCTCGCCACGGGCGGAGGTCATCTGGAAGAAACTCTTCTCCTCCAAGAAACGTCTCTGAGGCGTTACTGCGGCCTGCGGGGGCCGCGCCCCCCCCCTCCTCCTCGGGGAGTCGGCCGTGTGAGGCCGTGTGAGGCCGTGGGAGGCCGTGGGAGGGGGTGGGAGGCCGTGGGAGGGGGTGGGAGGCGGTGGGAGGCGGGTGGGAGGCCGTGGGAGGCGGTGGGAGAGGGTGGAGGCCGTGGGAGGGGTGGGAGGGGGTGGGAGGCCGTGGGAGGGGATGGAAGGGGGTAGGAGGCCGTGGGAGGGGATGGAAGGGGGTGGGAGGGGGTGGGAGGGGGTGGGAGGGGGTGGGGGAGGGGGTGGAGGCCGTGGGAGGGGGTGGGAGGCCGTGGGAGGCCGTGGGAGGGGTGGGAGGCCGTGGGAGGGGGTGGGAGGGGGTGGGAGGCCGTGGGAGGCCGTGGGAGGGGGTGGGAGGGGGTGGGAGGCCGTGGAGGGGGTGGGAGGCCGTGGGAGGGGGTGGGAGGCCGTGGGAGGGGGTGGGGAGGCCGTGGGAGGCCGTGGGAGGGGGGTGGGAGGCCGTGGGAGGGGGTGGGGAGGGGGTGGGAGGCCGTGGGAGGCCGTGGGAGGGGGTGGGAGGCCGTGGGAGGGGGTGGGAGGGGGGTGGGAGGCCGTGGGAGGCCGTGGGAGGGGGGGTGGGAGGCCGTGGGAGGGGGGTGGGAGGGGGTGGGAGGGCCGTGGGAGGCCGTGGGAGGCCGTGGGAGGGGGTGGGAGGCCGTGGGAGGGGGTGGGAGGCGGTGGGAGGCGGTGGGAGGCCGTGGGAGGCGGTGGGAGAGGGTGGGAGGGCCGTGGGAGGGGGTGGGAGGGGGGGGGGGTGGGAGGCCGTGGGAGGGGGATGGAAGGGGGTAGGAGGCCGTGGGAGGGGATGGAAGGGGGTGGGAGGGGGTGGGAGAGGGGGTGGAGGGGGGTGGGAGGGGGTGGGAGGCCGTGGGAGGGGGGTGGGAGGCCGTGGGAGGGCCGTGGGAGGGGGTGGGAGGCCGTGGGAGGGGGGTGGAGGGGGTGGGAGGCCGTGGGAGGCCGTGGGAGGGGGGGTGGGAGGGGGGTGGGAGGCCGTGGGAGGGGGGTGGGAGGCCGTGGGAGGGGGTGGGAGGCCGTGGGAGGGGGGTGGGGAGGCCGTGGGAGGCCGTGGGAGGGGGTGGGAGGCCGTGGGAGGGGGTGGAGGGGGTGGGAGGGCCGTGGGAGGCCGTGGGAGGGGGTGGGAGGCCGTGGGAGGGGGGTGGGAGGGGCCGTGGGAGGGGGCGTGGGAGGGCCGTGGGAGGCCGTGTGGGAGGGGGTGGGAGGGGGTGGGGAGGGGGTGGGGAGGGGGTGGGAGGCGGTGGGAGGCCGTGGGAGGGGGTCTCCACTCCCGCCTCGCTCCTTCCACTGATGCGCAGGATGCGAGGTCCCCACCCCAGCCCCTGCGTGTCCCCCACAGACGGCTTTCGTGAACTACTACTACACGCTGGCAGAAGGCCGCTCGCGTGCGCCCCAGCCTTGAAGAGAGACCGGGTCTGGGTCTGGGTCTGGGTCTGGGGTGATGGCGCTGTGACCAGGACAGGGCCGTTCCCTGCACACCCAGTGACATGTTTCCCCCATCACCAGCACGCACAGGGCTCACCCATAAAAGGCCTGGGGTGATTTCTTGTACAACGTCTTGTGTGATTTTCTTTTCGTCCACTTAGTCCGCCCTGACTGCAGGCCTGTGACTCAGTTTACCACAGCCCCCCCCCCCTCCCCGTGTCTGCTTCCAGTCTAGCCGGCCTTAATCTCACACCAGGGAGCCATGACCCGATGAAGGAGATTTTTCTCAGGGTTCAAAAGCGCCTGCTGAAATGGAAGCGAGAGAATAGCCACATAATGGAGAAGTTGGGACAGACAGACAGACAGACAGACAGAGGCCACAGGTAGTAACCGCCTAAAGCTCAACACAAATCTACAACCAGGCTGGATTCCACCCTGAGCTCTTTCACTCAAGGCTGGTGCTCTACCACCTGAGCCACAGCTCCACATCCAGTTTTCTGGTGTTCATGGGAGATCAGAGTCTCACAGACTTTCCTGCGGGCTGGCCTCAAACCTCGATCCTCAGATCTCAGCCTCCTGAGTAGCTGGGATGACAGGCGTGAGCCATGGTCAACATATATATATATATATGATATGTGTGCGTGTGTGTGTGTGTGTGTGTGTGTGTGTGTGTGTACACACAATGGAATTTTACTCACCCATGGGAAAGGATGATACTGTACCCTTTGAAATGGAAAGCCCTGGAAAAGTAAAAAATTACATGAAGCCAAGCAACTCAGGGCCCGAGAAGCAAAGGAGACCCATTTTCCCTGCTCCACGGAGGCCGGATGTAGCTGATACACTTATAAGCAAGCTCGTGGGGCATGTGCAGATGTAGTCACTGATATACGGTGGATGCAAAGAAGAACTCGGAGTGTCTCAAATGCCCTGGGAGGAACATGGTGGCTTCGATCCTCCCGATTCCCAGCACCCTGAGCCTCTACCCAGGACGGCTGATCCGCACCTCCTTGTGAAAACCGAAACGAGAAGAAAGTCTCAGGGCGGTGTGGAACATTCCAGCCGCAGAAAGGAACACAGCACCATTCTCTGCAGCTGTGAGTAAGCAGAGCTCAGGCAGCTCCCGATTTTTATTTTATTTTTTATCTTTGGATTGATTATCAAAAACAATTTTTTTTTTTAATTACAAGAGTCATTCCTGGCTCCCCGCCTGCCATCCCAGCCACCTGGAGGCTGAGGTCTGAGGATCCAGGTTCAAAGCCAGCCTGGGCAGGAAAGTCCGTGGGACTGTGATCTCCAAGGAACCACCAGAAAACCAGAAGTGGTGGCGTGGCTCATGTGGTAGAGCGCCAGCCTGGAGTGAAAGAGCTCAGGGACAGCGCCCAGGCCCTGAGTTCAAGTCCTACAACCTTCACCGGCTAGTCTCTATTCAATGCCTAACTTCGAACCCACCAAACCCACGCGGACAAGAACTCAGGAATCCCGAGTGTGTGTATGCGTGTGTGTGTGTGTGTGTGTGTGTGTGTGTGTGTATTTCTGATCAGCCGTTTAGAGACATTGAGGTATAAAAGCCACGTCAGCCCCTCCTTCTGCGGACGAATGTGAAGCGAGGATCTAGCAGTTAGGCTGAGGGTGAATAGCCCCCCCCCAGGGCCACTTCCTCTGTGGGAGCTGGGGCCAAGAGGGCTTCTGGGTTCCAGCCCAGCAGGGCAGAATGGAATGAGAGCAAATCAGGCCTCATTTGGGCCTCCGGTGGATCTTGGCAGAGGGGGAAATGGGCTCAGTTTCCCTCTGATGCGTTTCCAGCTACAACTCCACAGAGAGGAATGCATTTCTTTTACACACACACACACACACACACACACACACACACACACACACACACACACACACAGAGCCTTTCCTCCCCAGAATTAACTGAGCACTACATAGCGCTGGGCTACTCGCAGGAGGCTCCCTGTCCAAGTCGGGGGTGTTATTTTTATTTTATATCTATTTTATATTTATGTATTTATTTTGTCGGCACCCTCAGTGGTGCTGTGGCTCAAGTGGTGGAGCACCAAACTTGAGAAGCTCAGGGACGGCACCCAGGCCCTGAGTTCAAGACCCAGCACTGGCACCAAAACAAGTAAATATATATACATATATATATATATATATATATATATATATATATGTAAGACTGGTATACACATTAATAATAACTAACGTAATAACAAAATAATAATAATGACAACCATACCAGCAATATAACACTGTAACAATAACAATATAACCTATATTAATGATCCTATTGTGTATAGTCACCATAACAACATATTCATAACAATATGTAATAACAATATTCCACTAATAATAGCAACAATAACCATATCCTAATAACAATATAATACATTATATTAGTGACAACAATATTACATCTATTAGTAATAACAATATATTAATAATAATATATTAACAATAACCATAGCAATATCTTAATAACAGTGTATATAATACAATATACTATATATTAATAATAATATAATTAATAATAGCAATAGAATAACCCAAGCAATAGAATTAATAGCAATAATAATACAATCACTATCATATTATTACAATTAGGGAATGAAGGGATAGTAGGGGAGCAGCTGAGGAGAGGGTAACAATGCTGGACAAGAAATGTGCTCGGGGCTGGGAAGGTGGCTCAGTGGTAGAGCGCTTGCCTTGCATGCTCGAGGCCCTGGGTTCGATTCCTCAGCACCACATAAGCAAAAAGAAAAAGCCAGAAGTGGCACTGTGGCTCAAGTGGTAAAGAGCTAGCCTTGAGCTGAAGAGCTGAGGGACAGTGCCCAGGCCCAGAGTTCAGGCCCCATGACCGACCAAAAAAAAAAGAAATGTGCTCATTACCTTATTCATGTCCTGTCGCCCCTCCAAACAGCATCTTGACAATCAAATAACATTAAAAATCTAAAGGTTATAAACAGGATACAAATAAAAAGTTATTGTTACAATTATACTCACATAATTCATAATATAATAACATCTATATCTATCTGTATAAATCATCCTGGTCTAAGCCTAAATCCAAGACTCTGGCTCTCTGCGCAGGGATTAATTCCCTGCTTAGCAACACAAGTAATAACAAACAGATTGACATTCGCCCGGTTCGGTTTGCTGGGGGCGGCCCCTTCCGTGTGTCCCCCTTGGAGTCCGTCCTGCTGTTGGGGGGGGGAGCTGAGCTTGGGGTCCCCCTGCCAGTTTTGCAGGAGGGCCTGGCCTCGCTTCAGAAGCCCACCTTCTAGAAAGCAGGAGAAGCGGGGTTTGCTGGCATTCGAGGATGCGTGGGGCCACCCAGTGGCCGGCCAGGCCACAGCAGCTGAATTGTATTTATTTCCTTTAAAAACAAATTGGTGCCGGTCCCGGGGCTCGAACTCGCGGCCCGGGCGCTGCCCTGAGCTGCTTTTACGCACAGGTGACTCCCTCCTGGACATCTGGTCAGTGGCCGCAGGCCCCCACACTGCCCCCCACGAGCGGAAAATAAAACCCACCTTGTTCACGGGGCTTCTGGGGTTAAAGGAAGCCCTACCTCTGCTGGGCACAGGGAAAATGGGAGAGGGTGAGCGTTCAACAGGCCGGGCACCGATGCTCACACCTGTCATCCCAGCGACTCGGAGGCTGAGAGCTGAGGATCACGGTTCAAGGCCAGCCCGGGACAGGAAAATCCTGTGAGACTCTGATCTCCAAAGAACCACCAGAAAACCAGAAGTGGCGCTGTGGCTCACGTGGTAGAGCGCCAGCCTTGCGCTGAAGAGCTGAGGGACAGTGCCCGGGCCCTGAGTTCAAGACCCAGGACTGGCACAAAAAAAAAAACAACCAGGAAAACCAAATGGTGGGTGCTCACCTGTTGCTCTGGGGACATCAACAACGCAAGTGTCACCAGCCCTGCGTCAGAAGATGCGCATTGGTGGGAAGCCATGGCTTGGTGGGCCTACTTCCCACTTGGAGTCGGAGCTTGAATCTGCATTCATTACAGAAGAGTGAGGTCATCATTAAATGAAAACATCTTCAGCACGCAGAGCTCCACACACACGCACACACAGCAGGGGCTTTTACGGGATTAAAGCGCAAACCAGAGTGGACAGAGCTGGGGCTTGAGATGCAGCCGGAGTCATAATAATAACGGCTCCAAAGGCCGAGCCGCAGTCGCGGTGGCTGCTTTCTCCAGATCCCGAAAAGGAAGCAAGAACTTCCCGTCAGACCTGGCATCATTGTCCAAAAGCAAAACAATACATGCATACATGCATCATACATACACATGTACATACACACTGTATACATGCATGCAGGTATACATACATGTGTACGTATACGCACACATACATATGTGCATGTATGCATACGTACATGCATGCATACATGTGTATATGCGTGCATACATACATGTGTACATATGTGCACACATACGTGTGTGCATGTATGCATACGTACATGCATACATACATGTGTATATGCATGCGTGCATACATGCATACATATGTAGCACTGCATTTGCAGAAGAGACGGGGCGGGGAGTTGGGGGGGGTCGGGGAGAAAATATCATCAATGATCCCATCAATGGCTAATAACGCCTTCACATATTTGCGATGTGTTCCTAAAGGCGCTGAGAATTAAACTGTCAGAATGTCCAGGGGTGACATTAAATGTGGTGCTTGAAATTTAGCCATTGATTCCCTAATAATAATAATAATAATAATAATATAATGTCTCCTCCAAGCTGGCTTCTGTAAACATGGCTCTCAGATTCTCTCGCTGCATAATTAATCTTCCTATTTCTAAATCACTCTGGAGGAAGGAAAGTACTCTAGTACCTCTGGTTTAAAAAAAATTATTCTGGACACTGTACTTCTGCAATTCATGTCATCTGCTGTTCCAAAAAGTTGCTACATCTGTGAGCTTCTTGGCCACCTGCTGGGAATACTTCCTAAATTAAATAAAATAAAAGGTGACAAATTGTCAGGCGCCGGTGGCTCCCGCCTGTCATCCCAGCTACTCAGGAGGCTGAGATCTGAGGATCATGGTTCAAAGCCAGCCCGGGCAGGAAAGTCTGTGACACTCTGATCTCCAATGAACCACCAGAAAACCAGAGGTGGAGCTGTGGCTCAAGGGGTAGAGCACCAGCCTTGAGTGAAAGAGCTCAGGGACAGCACCCAGGCCCTGAGTTCAAGTCCCACCCCCCTACACCACACACACACACACACACACACACAGAGTCTTTGAGCTTTGTTTTGCTCAAGGCTGGCGCTCTACCACTTGAACCACAGCTCCACTTCCAGTTTTCTGGCGGTTCCTTAGAGATCAGAGTCTCACAGACTTTCCTGCCCAGGCTGGCTTCGAACCTCGATTCTCAGATCTCAGCGTCCGGAGCAGCTGGGATGACAGGCGGGAGCCACCGGTGCCGGCTCACTGGCTATTTATAATTAAGAGAGACAGGAGGGGAAATGGGTGGATCATGCCATCCGCCGCTTCTTTCCCTGCAGAGATCAGCCTCAATTTTGTTATTCGCCCAATGTGTGCTGAGCTCTAGGTCCAAAGGTGGGCGACAGCCCCAAACTACATTCCTACCTACCATACCTCAGTTTACCCCTTCGGAAACAGCAGCCCGCTGGCTTCTGCTCAGTCACAATGAACTGCACCTGTGGAATAATCTCTCTCTCTCTCTCTCTCTCTCTCTCTCTCTCTCTCTCTCTCTCTCTCTCTCTCTCTCTCTCTCTCTCTCTCTCTCTCTCTCTCTCTCTCTCTCCTCTCCCTTTCCTCTCTCCTTACAATCTTAAGAACTGATCATCTCTTCAAACAGGAAAAAGTGTAACCTTGCAGAAATCAGAGCTCAGGACACACCTGGACAAGTTCTCCTTTCTTCTGTCCCCCCCTCCGCCCCCCTCACCCCCCCTCAACATTGTTCATACAGAAAGCCGGAACTGCTCCCAAGATTTGGCAAGATGGAGCTCCTCTCCGGTCTCCAAACTCGTCCAACAGATAAGATACACCAGGAAGGCAAATGGCCCGCCGTTCCCCACGTCCCGGGGATACCAAACAGGAAATCACTTCTGTGTGAATTATGCCTTTCTTCCCTGGCTTTGGATCTTGGGCTGTTGGTGTCCAAGTGTGAGCAGGTGAGCAAGGGATCCCCTGGAAAGAATCCATTCTCGGCAGAACCCTGCGCTTTGTCTCTACACGGGGGGTTGGATCGGATGAAAAGAGGAAGCAGGTGTGTTTGGCGTGTAATTTGGGCTCCATGAAATGTGTGAAGAAAGAGAGGCAGGAGAGAAGGGGCAAGATATGGAAGGGAAGGAGGGAGGGAAGGAGGGAGGGAGGGAAGGCAAGACTGCTTCACGATTTATTCCGTAGAAGAAAATGTGTCTTCTACCTAATCCTTTTCCTGTCCTGTTTGCACAGCAGATGTGGTTGCCTGTTTTTTTTTTTTGGGGGGTCCGGTCGTGGGGCCTGAACTCTGGGCCTGGGCGCTGTCCCTCAGCTCTTCAGCTCAAGGCTAGCACTCTACCACTTGAGCCACAGCGCCACTTCCGGCTTTTTTCTTTTTGCTTATGTGGTGCTGAGGAATCAAACCCAGGGCCTCAGGCATGCAAGGCAAGCGCTCTACCACTGAGCCACCTGCCCAGCCCCGTGGTTGCCTGTTTGCCAGTGTGTTTTCTGTTTTCCTTCTTCATCAAAAAGTAAAGATCTTAAAAGGAACAAACATGCCAGCCTTCCTCACAGCAACGAAATAGGATTTTTGCCTGAACCCCAGGAAATGTCAAGGTGTTTTAGTATAAGAATGCATTGGATGGGTGGATGGATGGATGATTGGATGGATGGGTGGGTGGGTGGGTGGATGGATAGGTGAATGGGTTGGTTGATAGATGGATGGATGAGTTGATTGATGGATGGATGGATGGATGGGTGGATGAATGGATAGGTGGGTGGGTGGGTGGATGGATGGATGGGTTGGTTGATGGATGGATGAATGGACAGATGGATGGATGAGTTGGTTGATGGATGGATGGATGGATAGGTTGGTAGATGGATGGATGGATGGATGGATTGGTGGATGGATGGATGGATGGATGGATAGGTAGATAGATGGATGATGGATGGATGGATGAGTTGGTTGATGGGTGGATGGATGGATGGGTTGGTTGATGGATGGATAGATGGGTGGATGGATGAATGGATGGGTTAGTTGATGAATAGAGCAAGAACATTTTCTCACCATTCCCATTCACCCCTCCAATGTACCAACCCCCTTCTAGAACAGTCGGAGAGCCCACCTTCAGTCTCTCCTGCCCATCAGGAATCAATCACTACAAATGAAAGAAAACATAGAAGTTGAACTTGCCCTGGGGTCCAGGCTGGAAGTCGGTGGTCCTCGGTGTTCGCTGCCCGCCATCTTGCTGTCCGCCATCTTGCTCACCTGCTTCTCCGTGTAGCCCTCTGGCTTCCCATGCATCCACATTTCCCTTGGCGTTCCTCCAACATCTCCAGAAGCTCTCCCGTGTCTCCTTGGCCTTTGGAATCCCTCCTGCTGCCACCGGACATGCCACATTACCGTCTGCCCTGCGAGACATCCACGTTTGGCTTCAACACCAACTGCCTTCATCTCCTCCTACAAAAGCCTTCCTCCTCCCTCCCAGGGCGACACCTGGCTCTTCATCTTCTATGGCGCAGGCCGGATCAGAAGAGGCAGCTTCGCCCCTAAGAGCAGGAGCCGAGGGCGGACGGTGCGACGATTGTCCCCACATTACAAATGAATAGTAAAAAGGGTGTAAGAGAAGAAAAGGCAAAGCCAGGCGCCGATGGCTCCCGCCTGTCACCCCAGCGACTCAGGAGGCTGAGACCTGAGGATCGTGGTTCGAAGCCAGCCTGGGCAGGAAAGTCCGTGAGACTCGGATCTGTAAATAACTCCCAAAAAGCTGGAACTGGAGGGAAGGAAGGAAGGAAGGAAGGAAGGAAGGAAGGAAGGAAGGAAGGAAGGAAGGAAGGAAGGAAGGGAGGGAGGGAGGGAGGGAGGGAGGGAGGGAGGGAGGGAGGGAGGGAGGGAGGGAAGGAAGGAAGGGAGGGAAGGAGGAAGGAAGGAAGGGAGGGAGGGAGGGAAGGAAGGAAGGGAGGGAAGGAGGAAGGGAGGGAGGGAGGGAGGGAGGGAAGGAGGGAAAGAGGGAAGGAGGGAAGGAGTGAAGGGAGGAAGGAAGGAAGGAAGGAAGGAAGGAAGGAAGGAAGGAAGGAAGGAAGGAAGGACAAGAGGAAGGGAGGGAGGGAACAGACCTAAGACTGCACGTCTATCACCCCAAGTAGGTGTGGGTGCTCTGCTCCCCAGTCCATGAAGATGTCAAAGCGGGGATCTCGGGCGCCAGCCCTGACCCCCAGTCCATCAGCGACCGCCTCGTCCGTTGCTCTGTGCCAGGGGTACGTGTCACCAGCACCCCCCACGCCCCATCCCCCCCACGCCTTCCCAGGGGTCCAGACGTGCAAGGAGGGAGAGGGGGGACGGGGAGGAGGGAGGAAGAGGAGGGACGGGGAGACCCGGGCGAAGGGGGGCCCGTGCTGTGTAAGAGACATCCAAGGCCAGGAGACGCAATGGCAGGACCCTCCCTTCTGGAAGAGCAGGGTGGCGCGTGTCTGTCGTCCCAGTGGAGGTCCAGCCTTGGAGGACAACAAAACGAGACCCGGCCGCCCATCAGATTTGCTTCTCCAGGCGTTCTCGGATCCTCGGGCAGGTTCCAGAACATTCCAGAACGTCCGTGAACAGCCCTGTGGAACCTACCACGCATAGACTCAGGTGGCCCTGAATCCTGCTTCGTTTTGTTTTTTTTTTTTCTTTCTCATTTTTTGTACTACGTCTCGTCTTCTTTATCCTCAGCTGGACTGGTTCAGATTCCATACTGTCTGCAGTTAGTTCAAGCTGAGTGTGTGTGTGTGTGTGTGTGTGGTCGTGGAACTTGAACTCAGGGCCTGGGCGCTGTCCCTGAGCTCTTTCACTCAAGGCTGGTGCTCTACCACTTGAACCACAGCTCCACTTCTGGTTTTCTAATGGTTCATTGGAGATCAGAGTCTCACAGACTTTCCTGCCCTGGCTGGCCTCGAACCATGATCCTCCGATCTCAGCCTCCTGAGTCGCTGGGATGACAGGCGGGAGCCACCGGCGCCCAGATAGCTTGAGTTTTGTTTGTTTGTCTCCAAAAGCCATGCTCTCTTTCTCTCACCGAGAGAAGCCCGTGGATGTGTCATTAACAGCGAGAAGACGGGCAGAATTCAGAGTCACGAGAGGAAGATTCCAGAACCACAAAAGGCAGCTTCGTCTGAGAAGGCACAGCAGGGCCCTCCAGCCTCTCTCTGGAGGCCATCTTCCGGGAAGGACCGGTGCTTTCCCACCTACCTTGTGTGTAGGGAACGCGAGGAGGATCAGACGGGCCGAGGATTCGAACTCACGATCTCCCGGAAGTCCAAGAGACCATTTGGACGAGGCCCAACCGACTCCCACAAGGAGATGCAGCCATGAGCCACGCAGAGGTCATCCCAAGACCGCGGGTTGAGTTCAGACAGACAAGTGAGTCCCCCCCCCAGCAGCTTTGGGGTTGGGGGGGAGGAGGAGGGAGGGAGGGAGGAGGGAGGGAGGGAGGGGTTCTATGAGTTGATTCATGTCATAACCAACGTACCCACCATCAGAGGCCGCAGATCTCAGTTCCCGCCTCCTTCCGAAACCTCTTCTTTCTTTAGGCCCAGTCCTGGCCAGCGGGGTGCATCCGATCACCCCCTTCCCATCACCCCCTTAGCCCTTTCCACCGGTCAAGGCCGTGCAGGTCAATAGAAATTTTTACATAGATCAGTGACTAACAGGTCCATAGGAGTGCTGCTGGGGACACGAGGGGGAAACTTCCAGAAGAGGGGACCTGTGTGGGCTTGGTGGTGTGTGTGTGTGTGTGTGTGTGTGTGTGTGTGTGTGTGTGTGTGTGTGTGTGTGTTTCAGGAAGCATGAGCGGATGCAGCCTGCCCACACCTCCTTCCTGCCGCGCTCTGACAGGAGATCTTGCAGGAGCACATTCGCACACTCGCACACTTATCTGCCCCGCCAGGAAAACAAACAAAAGCCCGTTTTCTGGCTTTGAAGTTTATCACTTCTAAAACACTGCGGTGCGGGCGATAAGCCCCGCGAGACGGGCAAGCCTTCCGAGAATACCACCATGGCGTTCCCTTCCGAAACCAAAGTCACCTTTGAGCTTCTGTGTGTGTGTGTGTGTGAATATATGTGCATGTGTGCATGTGTGTGTGTACTGTGTGAGGGCGTATGCATGTCTTACTATGCATGTGTATTGTGTACATGCATGTGTGTCAGTGTTTCCGCATGCACGTGTGCATTCATGTGCATACGTGTAAGAATGTGTTCATGTGTGTATGTGTAGAGTGTGCGTGTACTGTGAAGGTGTATACATGTCTGTACTATGTATGTGTGTTGCATACATGCATGTGTGTCAGTGTGTATGCACACATGTGCATTCATGTGTATATGCGTGAGAATGTGTTCACGTGTGTATGTGTGTATATGTGAATCTGTAAGTGTGTATGTGTGAATGTGTCTGTGTGTATGTGCATGTGTGCATTCACGGGTGTATGTGTGTGAGAACTGTGTTCGTGGGTTTGTGTGAGTATATATGCATGTATGTGGGTGTTATGGGTGCATGTGTATGTGTGAATGTGTCTTTATGTGTGTATGTGTGTGTATTCTTGCGTATGTGTGAGAATGGCTCAGTGTGTGTCTGCATGTGTGTACAAGTGTATGTATATGTGTGTTAGTGTGTCTGCATGTGTGTATATTCATGTGTGCACACGTGTGGAGTTGTATAATGTGTATTTGTGTGTGCATACGTGTGTTGTATTCGTGTGTGCACGTGTTGTATTTGTGTGCATATTTGTGTGCATTAGTGTGTATACATGTGTGTATATTCATGTGTGTACACCTGAGTTGTATGCGTGTGTATATATTCATGTGTGTGCACACCTGAGTTGTATGTGTGTGTATATTCATGTGTGCACACCTGAGTTGTATGCATGTGTATATTCATGTGTGTGCACACCTGAGTTGTGTGCGTGTGTGTATATCCATGGGTGTGCACACCTGAGTTGTGTGCGTGTGTATATCCATGGGTGTGCACACGTGTGAGTTGTATACATGTGTGTATATCCATGGGTGTGCACACCTGAGTTGTATACATGTGTGTATATTCATGTGTGTGCACACCTGAGTTGTGTGCGCGTGTGTATATTCATGTGTGTGCACACCTGAGTTGTATACATGTGTATATCCATGTGTGTGCACACCTGAGTTGTGTGCATGTGTGTATATCCATGTGTGTGCACACCTGAGTTGTGTGCGTGTGTGTATATCCATGGGTGTGCACACGTGTGAGTTGTATGCGTGTGTATATTCGTGTATGCGTGTTAGTGTGTCTGTGTGCGCATATTCGTGTGTATACACACATGTGCATGCTGTGCACGCGTGTGTGTGCGCGTGTGCGTGTGTGCGCGCGCGTGTGCCTGTGAAGACGTCAGCTTGGGAGTCCCGTGCACATGCGCAGAGGGCCGCAGGCGTCGCCATGCAGGAGGGCACATGCGCAGATGGCCACAGATGTCACCATGCACGAGGGCACATGCGCAGAGGGCCGCAGACGTCGCCATTCAGAAGGGCGCATGCGCAGAGGGCCGCAGGCGTCGCCATGCAGGAGGGCGCATGCGCTGAGGGCCGCCGGCATCACCATGCAGGAGAGCGCATGCGCAGACAGGTCTTTCCCGCATCTTCATCCATTGTCCATCCATCTATCTATCCATTCATCTATCATTTATCCATCCATCAATCCACCCATTCATCCACCTGCCCGTCCATTCATCTCCCCATCCGTTCATCCATCTATCCATCCATTTATCTATCATCCACCCATTTATTCATCCATTCACTTATCATTATCCATCCATCTGTCCATCCATCCATCTATCCATCCATCTGTCTACCCATCCATCTATCCATCCATCCATCCATCTATCCATCCATCCATCTATCCATCCATCTATCCATCCATCCATCCATCTATCCATCCATCCATCTATCCATCCATCCATCTATCCATCCATCTATCCATCCATCCATCCATCCATCCATCCATCTATCCATCCATCTATCCATCCATCCATCCATCTATCCATCCATCTATCCATCCATCCATCCATCCATCCATCCATCCATCCATCCATCCATCTATCCATCCATCTATCCATCTATCCATCCATCTATCCATCGTCTATCTACCTATCCATCTGTCTGTCTGTCTGTCTACCGTCTGTGCTCATCCATCTCTTCCTCTGGGCTCTGTCTCCCTGGAGAGCTCTGGGCTCACACACGGAAGCCATGGGCAGAGGGGGGTTTCTTCATGGGGACATTTCTAGATGTCTTCTGGAGGAAGAGGCGTCCGTGGAATCAAAGCAGCTCCCGCATGTGGTCAGCAGGTTCCTGCCGGTGACCTTCAGCCATGTGAGTCCCCTTTACCTTCTCCTCCAGGAAGGGCCCCGATACTGCCCGGAGATGACTGACCATCCTTGCTGGGAAGGAAAGGGTTTCCCCCAATCCAAGCAGTGCACGCCAGAGACGCATCTTCCTAGAATGTGTGAATGCAAGTGACGAGGATTGACTCACAGCCCAGACTTACTCTGAACACAGTTGTGCAGAAACAACTGAACAGCCCCCCCAAATTTAACAGCATATTTTTAAAAGGTCTTTGGCCTCCTAAGTAATAAAAATCCAACTCTACAGGAGCAAATCAGCGAGGTAGAACCTGATTGAGCCTCGCCAAGTGTAGTCTTAAATCCTTCCTGAAATTAGCTGAAATAGCTAATTCGATCTAAGCCTTAACTCTGCCGTCCAGGGGTTCTGTGACAGCTGGAACATGTGGCCATTGCACAGCCTGCCCTGGATCCCATGGAATACAAGGCTAGGCTTTACCCAGAGTTCACCTTTGCAAAGGTTTGGGGGTCCCCAGCTTTGGCATCCTGCTTTCCAGAGACTTCTCTACGTGTGCCCCAGAGCTGCAGCTTGCATCAACACTGCACTTCCCTCGTTTTCTGCTGTGTTTGCATACACACACACACACACACACACACCCCTAAATTGGCTCAAGGCATACTGCACCGCTGATACATTCCCCTAAATAATAAATCTCCCTTCAGGACGGGGAAGCTGGTGGGAGCAGAGAGAAGGGCAGGAAGATACACGGAAGTAGCTGCAAATTCATCCGCGACCACAAGGAGTGAAGATGCCAGAGCCGGCTAAAGCAAGCACGAAGGCCAGCGCAGCCGCCAGCGATGGTAGCCGACACCTGTAACCCCGGCTGCTTGGGCAAGACATCACAAGTTTGAGGCCAGCCTGGGCTACGGATGAATGGATGGACAGACAGACAGATGATAGATATAATAGACAGATAGATAGATGATAGATAGATAGATAGATAGATAGATAGATAGATAGATAGACTGATGGAAAGGTAGGTGAATAGATGGACAGACAGACAGATAGGTGATAGATATGATAGATAGATGATAGACAGATGATAGATAGATAGATAGACAGACAGACAGATGATAGATAGATAGATAGATAGATAGATAGATAGATAGATAGATAGATAATCAAGGAAGGACTGTGAAGGAGCCAGTTATTTTACTTCTTGACATTTAATTTATGAAATGTTGCTTGTAATAGTGTTCTGTGATACTGTTTATAATAAGGGATAAATTAGAAGAACAAAATAAAACAAAGTATGGCGTGGTTACTCACTAATGACTATTTATATATGGAGAGGCAGGGGCTTGAACCCAGGGCCTAGGTTACTGTCCCTGAGCTCTTTTGCTCAAGCTTGGTGCTCTAACATTTAAGCCACAGCTCCACTCATGGTTTTCTGGTGGTTCATGGGAGATCAGAGTCTCACGGACTTTTCTGCCCAGGCTGGCTTTGAACTGCGATCCTCAGATCTCAGCCTCGTGAGTCGCTGGAGTGACAGGCGGGAGCCACCGATGCCTGGTGGTTTGTGATTCTATAGGACCCGATCTCTTTCAGAGTATCTGATGCCGGTGGGAAAGTAAGATAAACACAGGCAATGACCATGAGCAAAAACAAAAGCACTTTAGCTGGGTGCAGGTGGCTCCCGCCTGCCATCCCAGATACTCAGGAGGCTGAGATCTGAGGATCACAGTTCAAAGCCAGCCTGGGCAGGAAAGTCCATGAGACTCTGATCTCCCATGAACCACCAGAAAACCAGAAGTGGCGCTGTGGCTCACGTGGTGGAGCACCAGCCCTGAGCAGAAGAGCTGAGGGACAGCGCCCAGGCCCTGAGTTCAAATCCCATGACCCACAACAACAACAAAAATCTAAATGAAATAAATCTGGGAGGCCAGAAAAGACTAACTTAAAGATAAAAATCCATCCTCCATTCCAGCACCCTGGACATTGGAGTCTGAGAGATGGCTGTTAGATGCATAACCAGCTACCCTCCCTCTCTCTCTCTCTCTCTCTGCACCATTCATCTTACATATCACACATCAGGCACATATCTATATCACTGAGCAACGATCCATCATTCCCTCCACCCCCCACCCCTGCCGGCTGCCACTGGGACATACAATATTTATCACAGGTTAGGGGAGAGAAGGAAAGCAAAGCTGAGAAACCCACGCCCCCCCCCCCCCCCAGCTGAGGCTTGGGTACCTGGGCCTGGGTTTGCTCCATCTGTAGGTCAGCCAGGGCTGATCCAGAGAACAGGCCGCGGCACCCAGCCCCGACGCCCCAGCTGGCTTCCCCATCTGACACTCCAGTCCCGCCGGGCCAACGCCCCCCCCCCCCCCGCTCCCTACCTCCCAAATCAAATATTTATCAGCTCCGAAGCTCTTCGTCTGCTTTGCGCGTCTGTTCCTCGCCGTCTGATGTTTCTTGCAGCTCAAACCAAAGTCTGGCCACCAGCCCGGGGCTGAAAACAGGAAATCAGCCACGAGAAGAAGAGACAGAGAGAGAGGGAGAGCTTTATTTCATTTTTATTTCAGAGGAACAAAGTGGCAGCAAAACTTCACCATTCCACCCCAACCTCCCTCCTTTTGTTTGTTTTTTGTGTGTCAGTTGTGGGATTTGAACTCAGGGCCTGGGCGCTGTCCCTGAGCTCTTTCACTCGAGGCTGGCGCTCTACCACGTGAGCCACAGCGTCACCTCTGCTTTTCTGGTGGTTCCTGGGAGATCAGAGTCTCCCGGCCTTTCCTGCCCAGGGCTGGCCTTCAATGGTGATCCTCAGATCTCAGCCTCCTGAGCGGCTGGGATGACAGGCGGGAGCATCAGCAATTGTATTTCTCGTTCACACTGCAGAGGAGAATCCCAGGCAGCGTGTGCAAACAACATGGAATCCCTTACGTCCAAAGTCAAGAGCTGGATCGGTGGGCAGATTTCTTTGACCTTCTAGCGTTTTCCCTTTAAGTAGACTCCCCATAAATAAATAAATCAAGGGGGGAAAAAAGATCAATGTGCCATCTCAGGGGGTCTCCAGGCTGCTCGGTGAATTAACAACGATCATCAGACATCACCGTACCCCCTGTCCCAGAGGAAAGCTGGGGTTCGCTCCCTAGTCTTCTCCCCTGTCTCCTTCTTCCTGACGGTGACTCCCATCCACCGACCCCCCCCCAAAAAATGGCAGGGCCTGGTATAATTCTGAGCTCTGTGCGCCCCACCCGACAACACAAACATACTCCAACAAGCCAGAACCAGATCCACAGGGGTGAATGGCGTGCGGCCCCCCCATCCTCCACATCCTGGTCCTGGGCGCTGGCTGGGGGGGCCCAGGAGGGGTCAGGGGGTCACCCTCATGGTGACCCCCAGGGAGGAGCTGCTGCTCTTGCTTCTGACACCACAAACAACAGAAACCAGACAACAGCTGAGCCACAAGGAGGGCCGGGCAGCTCAGAAGCTCAGAAGCCTCGCCCAGAAGCTTCTCTCCCGGCCCACGTCCAGGGAGGAATCGATTCGGTCGGGCATCAATGATCCACCAAGTGGATACAACCTCAGATCAAAGTCGCACTTGAAAGACACGCACACGCGCGCGCGCGCGCACACTCACACACACACACACACACACACACACACACACACAGAAATCAAACCCTTCCCACATCAAACGAGAGGATTTCTCATTTCAGGTCCAAACTCCAGGGTCCTGGATCCAAAAGCCTTTGGACCCAGTACATGAGCCACGCAGACATCACCCTTCAGCCCACGGGGTTGTGGGACGAGAGGAAGATGGGGAGGAGGGGGAGGAGGGGGAGGGAGGGGGAGGGGGGGAGGGTGAGGGGGGGGAGGGGGAGGGGGGAGGGGGAAGGAGGGGGAGGGGGAGGAGGGGGGAGGGGGGAGGGGGAGTGAGGGGAGGGGGAGGAGGGGGGAGGGGGTGAGGGGGAGAGGGGAGGGGGGAGGAGGGGGAGAGGGGAGAGGGAGGGAGGTGTGAGGTGAGCTCTGTCTGGGACAGGGGAGGCCCTGCGGGTGTTCAGTGTCTGTCTCTCCGGGGGTATGGGCTATATAAATATGTAGATATGTAGTGTGTGTGTGTGTGTGTGCACACGCGTGTGCATGTGGAACTCGCTCACTGCTGAAGATAACCAGCATCACCTTCCCCCAAGGTGGCAGCTAAGCCATTTGGTGACATCATTTGGGCTGAGCAGCAGGTGTGCTGGGCTGCGCTGGGCTGGGCTGCGCTGGGCTGGGCTGGGCTGCGCTGGGCTGGGCTGGGCTGGGCTGGGCTGGGCTGGGCTGGGCTGGGCTGCGCTGGGCTGGGCTGCTCTCGGCTGGGCTGGGTTGGGCTGGGCCGGGCCGGGCTGGAGTAGGCTGGGCTGGGCTGGGCTGGGCTGGGCTGGGCTGGGTTGGGCTGGGCTGGGTTGGGCTGGGCTGGGCCGGGCTGGAGTAGGCTGGGCTGGGCTGCGCTGGGCTCTTGTTGCACTTCATTGATCTCCCATTGGTCACCTCCAACCCTCCCTCTGGTGGCTGGAATAGAGTCCGGGATGAGGGTCTTCTCCCTCCCCAGCTGAGAGGCTTCTAGAAGGTCCTGGAGGCCCCTGGGGTTGAAATCTGTGACTTCATCTCAAGTGCTCCTCTCCCTCCCTCCGCGCCCAGCCTGGCCTTGCCCGGCCATCCATCACCACCAGCGCCATGACAACAGCCAATCCAGGCGGGGCCAGCCGTTGCCATGGCGACAGGCCCCCGCTGCCCGGCCGCCAGCCCGGCGGCTCCATCCTCCAAGGCCTGGCAGGACGCTGCTCTTCTTGTCTTCCCAGAGGGCCTGAGATGGCCGTGTGCTCACACTCCTGGGCGTGTAAGCCCGTGGGAGGCGGGAGAGCGGCTGGGGGGCCCTCTGAAGTCACAGCCTGGGTCAGATCGTGCGCACATGCCTCTCCCCTCCCTAACTTTCCCGAACGTAGAAGTCAAGCCTCTCGCCTGGCCATCCTGAAATGGACTCAAGGGGTCTTATTTGGGGGTGGGGGGCTCCCCACCCCGGGCAGGCCAACGGGGAAACGCCCTGGCCAGGGCTCTGTCCACTCTCTTCCTGTTGGGTAAACTGAGGTTTGTTCTTAAAAATGAAGACATTAAGCTAGCCCTGGGGTTGGTGAGGATCGCGGAGGGGGACATGGTGGTCCCCAGCACCCCATCCGTGCGCAGCACCCCGCGAATGTGCAGCAGCACCCACCTTGCTTCTAGGAGGCTCAGTGACCTTGCTGTTGGTGACCTTCAAGGTATCAGGTGTGAGCCGGGCGCCGGTGCTCCCGCCTGTCATCCCAGCTGCTCAGGAGGCTGAGGATCAAGGATCACGGTTCAAAGCCAGCCCGGGCAGGAAAGTCCCCGAGACTCCCAGGAAACACCAGAAAACTGGGAGTGGAGCTGTGGCTCAAGTGGTAGAGCACCAGCCTTGAGCTAAAGAGCTCAGGGACAGCGCCCAGGCCGAGTTCAAGACTCCGGACCAACAACAACCAACACGAGAGAGTGTTGAGTTTGGGGGTCTCTTTTCGAGACCCTGGGGACCCCCAGAGCTACTGGAAAGGTTGGCTCTGCTCGGCAGCCATCTCCACGAGTGTCACTACATCAGCCAGTGACCGAGGCCGGCCCAGGTCTCTCCTGGGAGTGGGGGCCACGCCCGGCTTGCTGGGGAGTCAGGAGATCCTGGCCGGTCTGCCACACCCCGGACTGTGTGTGTGTGTGTGTGTGTGTGTGTGTGTGTGTGTGTGTGTGTGTGTGTGTAACAGGCCACGCGTGCAACGGGGAAGTCTGGCTGCAGTTCCTTCTCCCCCCTTTCACCTCCACTTCCAGACCCTGGGACCTCAAGTGTGGAACGTGGGATGTACTTGTGGGGTGCAGGGTGCTTGGTGCTGCGGTTGCGAGGGCTTGGCGGAGGGGCGGCCGGCTCTGGACAGTTCGGGGGCGGGGGTGGGGGGTGGAGGCCAGCGCCGGCTGCCCACTCGGGTGGCGCGGACTCCAGCGCGGCCGCCTGCCCACGGATGCGCTGAGGTCTGAGCCGGGCTGCTCCCCCCTGTAGTCTCGGCCACTGTCTCCCCCACGGCCCTGCAGTCCTTCCCACCCACTCTGTGCGGCTGGGCTGCGGAGGGTGCTGGGCGCTGTGAGGAAAAGCCCGGGGAGGCCGCAAGGCTGCGAGCAGCCCCACGCCACGGGACCACGGCCATCACGGGGCTCTGCCGAGGGGGAAATCACACACGTGGATGAAACACGGGGGTGTGGAAATGCCCCCCACGCACACGCACACGCGCGTAAACCCGGCCACGCGGCAGCTGGCTGGGAGAGCTGTTCCCCGCAGGCATCTTATTGTAACGCTGTGAGCGCTTTATTTTTTTGTTTTGTAGGTCATGGGTTTTGAACTCAGGGCCTGGGCGCTGTCCCTCAGATCTTCAGCTCCAGGCTGGCACTCTACCACTTGAGCCACAGCACCACTTCCGGTTTTCTGGTGGTTCATTGGAGATCAGAGCCTCACGGACTTTCCTGCCCGGGCTGGCTTTGAACCGCGATCCTCAGATCTCAGCCTCCTGAGTAGCCGGGATGGCAGGCGGAGCCACGAGGCTGGTCCCCTACTTGTGGCCCTCTCAGCCGTGGTGTGCGGGGTGACTTCTAGAAGGCCTGGAAGGGCCCCGGGGGCACGGGCACGGTCAGGACATGGGCAGGTCGTGGTAGGCCGCGTACCGTCCAGTCACATGATGGTAAATCTGCCAGGGGGAGGCGTGTGAAAGTGTTTTCTAGATCATTCCACAGATCCCTTAGCTCCTATGTAAGACTCAGCCTTGGGGGGGTCTCAATGGGTCCCCCGCCACCCAGCCCATCCCAGGCGGAGGCCAGGCCGGGGAGGCCCGGGCGTGGAGGCCGCGGGCGCCGACTCACCTGCCTCTCGATGTCCAGGAGGAGGCCGCTGGCCCCGATGCGCAGGAGGCCGGGCTGCAGCCAGGCGTCCCCCAGCTCCTCCTTCACCAGCGACAGCCAGGCCAGGGCGTCCCGCGCACTGCGGATGCCGCCCGCGGGCTTGAACCCCACCTGCGAGGAGGGGGGAGGCCCGTCAGCCGAGGCCGGCCTCCCGCAGGGTCACCGCCTGGCAGTCCTGCCCGCCGTCTGCCCTCCTTCCTTGCTGCTTTTTTGGCCCAGTGCCTGCATCCCGATACACCCCACTTCCCTGGGACCCCAAAGTCGGGGGAGGAGACGACAAAGTCGCGTCTGTCCCCCTGGGAGAGACAAGAGAGCCCAGCTCGGACTGCAGGCGTGCGTCACGGTGCCTGGCCGGGGTTTAGGGAGGTGTCTCAAGAGGGATTTCTCTCTGCTGCTGTTTCCGCTTTGTCTCCTGGGTGGGTTTCTCTGTCTCTGGGAGGGTAAGGGGGGGCACAGAAATGGGGGACAGAGGGAGAAACCAAGGCAGCCGTGGTCCTCACGGGACACCAGGTGTAGAATGAACTCTACCGCTCATGGGTGGGGATGGGAGGGAAAAATGGGGAGAGAGCGAGGGAAGGGGGGACAGGGTCCACAGAGAAACACGCTCAGGACCCGACTGATGTCACTGTCACCTCTCTGCCCGTCACCTTTGTCATCACAGTAAAAACATTTTTAGAAAAGAGAGGTCTCATGGAAAGGGAAAGTCATCCCAGCCACTCCGGAGGCTGAGATCTGAGGATCCCAGTGGTTCAAAGCCAGCCTGGGCAGGAAAGTCCGTGAGACTCTGATCTCCCATGAACCACTCCAACAAACAAACCAAGTCCAAATTCATTTAAAAGCAGGTGCGCGTATCGAATACCGTCTGCCTTCTGAACGTCCCACTTTCCCCAAATACGTAAATAAATGAGATTTTCCCCAGAGCTGATAAAAGCCACTACGTCCCTCCTCGGCTTCACAGCCTCGGGAGAGAGCTCAGGCAGCCCCCAAACTGCCCGCGGCAGTGCCCCGACAGCCCCCCAACCTGCCCGCGGCAGCGCCCCGACAGCCCCCCAACCCCCTGCTCCTCCCTGACAGCCCCCCAACCCCCTGCTCCTCCCCCCCAACAGCTCCCCCAACCCCCTGCTCCTCCTCCCCAACAGCTCCACCAACCCCCTGCTCCTCCCCCCAACAGCTCCGCCAACCCCCTGCTCCTCCCCCCCAACAGCTCCCCCAACCCCCTGCTCCTCCCCAACAGCTCCGCCAACCCCCTGCTCCTCCCCAACAGCTCCCCAACCCCCTGCTCCTCCTCCCCAACAGCTCCCCCAACCCCCTGCTCCTCCCTGACAGCCCCCCAACCCCCTGCTCCTCCCCCCCAACAGCTCCCCCAACCCCCTGCTCCTCCTCCCCAACAGCTCCCCCAACCCCCTGCTCCTCCCCCCCAACAGCTCCGCCAACCCCCTGCTCCTCCCCCCCAACAGCTCCCCCAACCCCCTGCTCCTCCCTGACAGCCCCCCAACCCCCTGCTCCTCCCCCCCAACAGCTCCCCCAACCCCCTGCTCCTCCTCCCCAACAGCTCCACCAACCCCCTGCTCCTCCTCCCCAACAGCTCCACCAACCCCCTGCTCCTCCCCCCCAACAGCTCCACCAACCCCCTGCTCCTCCCCAACAGCTCCCCCAACCCCCTGCTCCTCCTCCCCAACAGCTCCACCAACCCCCTGCTCCTCCCCCCCAACAGCTCCACCAACCCCCTGCTCCTCCCCCCCAACAGCTCCACCAACCCCCTGCTCCTCCCCGACAGCCCCCCAACCCCCTGCTCCTCCCCCCCAACAGCTCCACCAACCCCCTGCTCCTCCTCCCCAACAGCTCCACCAATCACCTGCTCCTCCCCAACAGCTCCACCAATCCCCTGCTCCTCCCCAACAGCTCCACCAATCCCCTGCTCCTCCCCCCCAACAGCTCCGCCAACCCCCTGCTCCTCCCCGACAGCTCCACCAACCCCCTGCTCCTCCCCAACAGCTCCACCAACCCCCTGCTCCTCCTCCCCAACAGCTCCCCCAACCCCCTGCTCCTCCCCCCCAACAGCTCCGCCAACCCCCTGCTCCTCCCCAACAGCCCCCCAACCCCCTGCTCCTCCCCCCCAACAGCTCCACCAACCCCCTGCTCCTCCTCCCCAACAGCTCCACCAATCACCTGCTCCTCCCCAACAGCTCCACCAACCCCCTGCTCCTCCCCAACAGCTCCACCAATCCCCTGCTCCTCCTCCCCAACAGCTCCACCAATCACCTGCTCCTCCCCAACAGCTCCACCAATCGCCTGCTCCTCCCCAACAGCTCCACCAACCCCCTGCTCCGCCTCCCCAACAGCTCCACCAACCCCCTGCTCCTCCTCCCCAACAGCTCCACCAATCGCCTGCTCCTCCCCAACAGCTCCACCAACCCCCTGCTCCTCCCCAACAGCTCCACCAATCGCCTGCTCCTCCTCCCCAACAGCTCCCCCAACCCCCTGCTCCTCCCCGACAGCCCCCCAACCCCCTGCTCCTCCCCCCCAACAGCTCCACCAACCCCCTGCTCCTCCTCCCCAACAGCTCCACCAATCACCTGCTCCTCCCCAACAGCTCCACCAATCCCCTGCTCCTCCCCAACAGCTCCACCAATCCCCTGCTCCTCCCCAACAGCTCCACCAATCACCTGCTCCTCCCCAACAGCTCCCCCAATCGCCTGCTCCTCCCCCCCAACAGCTCCACCAACCCCCTGCTCCTCCCCCCCAACAGCTCCACCAATCACCTGCTCCTCCCCAACAGCTCCACCAACCCCCTGCTCCTCCCCCCCAACAGCTCCACCAATCACCTGCTCCTCCCCAACAGCTCCACCAATCACCTGCTCCTCCCCCCCAACAGCTCCCCCAATCGCCTGCTCCTCCCCGACAGCTCCACCAACCCCCTGCTCCTCCCCAACAGCTCCACCAATCGCCTGCTCCTCCCCGACAGCTCCACCAACCCCCTGCTCCTCCTCCCCAACAGCTCCACCAACCCCCTGCTCCTCCCCGACAGCTCCACCAACCCCCTGCTCCGCCTCCCCAACAGCTCCACCAACCCCCTGCTCCTCCTCCCCAACAGCTCCACCAACCCCCTGCTCCTCCCCAACAGCTCCACCAATCGCCTGCTCCTCCCCAACAGCTCCACCAACCCCCTGCTCCTCCCCAACAGCTCCCCCAATCGCCTGCTCCTCCCCAACAGCTCCCCCAATCGCCTGCTCCTCCTCCTTGATTTTTTTCCCCAGCCGTCTCCTCGTATTTCATTATTGTGTTTAAGAAGTTCATCTCCTCGAGAACTTTCTCTTCACCTCCTATTATTAAACATAATACCTTTTGGGGGTTTTTCTGGTTCTAGACTGGACAGGGGAGGAGGGAACAGTTAAGGGGGGGGAGAAAAAAAAAAGGAAAACCAATTTGTGTGTGTGTCCTTCAGTAATGACAGGAAAAAGATTATTTCCCATGATGCAGCAGCACTGGCTTCCCTACCACCATGCTCAGCTTATCAACACAGGCGTGTTATTCTGTTATTCCGTCCCTGCTGGGGGGGGGGGGGAGGGAGGAGGAGGGAGGAGGGGGGGAGTGTAATTTCATCATTCACCTGTTTTCACTGGACATCACCCCCCCCTCTATGAAGGACTAACTCATTAAAGGCGCCGCTTAGGGGTTGGCCGGTAGGTGATAAAGGATCATCTCGGGTGAACACAGGGCTGAGGAGCGAGTGTACACTTTGCTCCTACTCACACACAGGCTAACTTAAACGTTTATCTTAAAGGTGACGCCGCCCTGCTCCTCCTCCATGCAGAGCCTGTGGCTGTGAGGAGTAATATAAATGACATTGGAAGATGCGTAGGCAACCATGTACCTTCCTTCCTGTTCTCCAGAAGAAGTCTCGGATGGCTCGAAGCATCACGATGGCCACGGGGAAGGTGGCGTTGACCGTCTCCTTTCCCGTCGACGTTTTAATAAAATCAGACCCTGAAACAAGAGCAGGGAGACAAGAAAAGGTTCCAGATTCATTAAAAGCTTTTTTTTTTCCTCCTGTTTTTTGTTTTGGTTTGTTTTTTAACACATCAGGGAAAGAAATGGGTTGCATCCCAACCTTTCCTGAGGAATACAACTTTTCTTTCACTTTGAAAAACCAAAATGAATATTTTATTATTACTATTATTATTACCATTTTTGGTCAGCTGTAGGGCTTGAACTTGGGTTTTTTTTTTTTTTTTTTGCTCAGTACTAGCGCTCTACCACTTGAGCCACAGCTCCACTTCCAGGTTTCTGGAGAGAAGAGTCTCACAGACTTTCCTGCCTGGGCTGGCTTTGAACCACGATCCTCAGACCTCAGCCTCCTGAGTGGCTGGTTTGACAGGTGGGAGCCACGGCACCCGGCACCAATGTGGGTTGGTTTTATCTTGAGCGTTTATTTTCACGTATTCCAACACACTCTCTGCCTTCTTCCCCGGCCCTAGAGTGAGCCGTTTCCCCAATGCTTCTCTTCGTGAGAGAATGTGCTAGAAAGCATGGCGTGAGGCAGGGATCTGTCCTGCCCTGCTGTAGTGTCTTGCTTCTGGACCCGGCATATGACCTACTGCTAGACGGACACAGAAAAGGCATGCACACAGAGCCCTACATCTCTCCATCCAACTCGACGCCAGTTACACCGGCATCCACAAATCCCACCCATTCTCACACAGAGCATTCTAGAAACCCCCTCCCAAACAGCGGCCCCCCGGCTCTCCAGTGATCAGGCCATCGTCTGGTAACCATAGCAACACGAGACACAACTTTCCCACAGCGGTGGTACACAAACAGCCCACAGGACCTCACAGTCACACACAGGGTACTTTTCCTCTACCTTAAGAAAACGTGGCTCCCGCCTGTCATCCCAGCTACTCAGGAGGCTGAGATCTAGAGGATCGCAGTTCAAAGCCAGCCCGGGTGGGAAAGCCCATGAGACTCTGATCTCCAATAAACTAGTCAGAAAACCAGAAGCGGAGCTGTGGTTCAAGTGGTAGAGCACCAGCCTTGAGTGAAAGAGCTCAGGGATGGTGCCCAGGCCCTGAGTTCAAGTCCCAGGACTGGCAAAAAAAAAAAAAAAATGAGTCGTCATCGTCATCACCATCACCATCATCATCATCATCATCTCACAATTAAGAGACCCAGTTCTTTTCTAAGAACTCCAGGCCAACAAAATGAAGAAACCTAGGAGGCCAACGTATTAGTGAACTACAGGTATTAAAATGAATAATGCTGTAGCCTTCGGGTCTGTTATAGCTTCCCCTTTCCCTCACTTGCAATCCTTACACAATCGTTGTTGGTTTTGTTTTGTTTTTTCTTGGTGGGCTTAAAGCTACCCCAAGCTCTTTGAAGGGGCTCTAATTACAAATCTCCGAGGTACGGTTTCATTAAGCAACTTCCATTAAATAACAGCTGCCCTTGTATATGGGCTTGTAATCAATTTGGTCAAACAGAGTGACTTCTAATCAGCTGTTGATAAAAATAGAAGATGAAATTTTAATTCTAATAGATTAACCGCAAACGGCAAGACGAGTCTTCAAAACCCATCTTCGTGCTTTTCTCCAGCGACTTTAATGAGTGCTCAGCAGCTCATTAGCAAACAGAGCCACGGAGAACATTTCCAGTTCATTAAGGAAATGGACTATGTATTTTTGCATTGTCTTCCTGATTCCTTACAGGGAGAGTCTTAATTACAAGATAATGGATAATGGTTATTAAAAGCAGGCTCCCGTAATGAACCGCTATTCATTTGCGAACCTCTGAGACCACTGAGCAAGAGAGAGAGAGAGAGAGAGAGAGAGAGAGAGAGAGGAAAATAAAATTACTGGCTCCCAAAGATGAACGGATCAAATTATTATTCAATTTTGAAGATCTCATTCAAACTCTATTGAAACAAGAGGAGATGAAGAAACTAGTCTTCAGACTAAAGCTGTACGTTTAAGATAATAACAATAATAATAATATCTCAAGGCTATTACTGCATAATAAGCTTCCGTTGTGATTACGCAGGGAAAACACAGCTTACAATGGGAAAACATACGATTTTTTTTTTTTAAGTACTTCTGGAGCCAATCTGGTTTGTGATGTAGGAAAAAAGAATCCGGTGGACCGTGGACGGTGATTCTACGGGGGGAAAGCACGGCGGATGCATTCTTTGCACTTTATACTTTACTAATGAATCGTGGGATTTAAAATGCACATTTAAAATGTTTGAGAACGCTTGTCCTTTACGCGGCGTTCACGCCGACACCGTTAATTATGTCCAGGCTCGCCAAGAAATTACCGATTCGAGTTAGCCAGAGTTGTGGGCGGCAATTTGGTAATTCTGACACTAATTCACACTTGCCGTCCACCATGAGACACTCCTTAAAAACAAACAAACAAAAGCCCTCTTCATAAACAGAAAGCAAAGCCCCAAGTTCAAACGAAATCTGCGAAGGTTACGTCCACACGGGTAGATAAAGAATCTGGGGTGTGGCTTTAAGGGCTGTGGGTTCAGGGCTGGAGACTGGGCTGGGGGAGGCAGGGAGGCAGGGAGACAGAGGCTCTGACGACAGTGCTCAGCCTCAGACCAGAGACGCACAAAGCTTCGCCTCTGTGTCCCAGCGGGAGGAAGAAGGAAGGAAGGAGAAAATGAAAACTGAAAGTCAGGCTGGGTACCTGTGAAGTGGCTCACGCCTGTCATCCCAGCCACTCAGGAGGCTGAGATCTGAGAATCGAGGTTCGAGGCCAGCCCAGGCAGGAAAATCCCTGAGACTCTTATCTCCAATAAACCATCAGAGAGCCGGAAGTGGTGCTGTGGCTTAAGGGGTAGAGCACCAGCTTTAAGTGAAAGAGCTCAGGGACAGCGCCAGGCCCTACGTTCAAGACCCAGGACAGGCAATAGATAGATAGATACATACATACATATATACAGAGATCCAGAGATCGATAGGATAAAATAATTTGAAGCTCCAGACGATGGGATAACTTAGTGTTTTAGACTCATGATAGAACACAAACACTGACCTAGAAATCAAATCTCTAACGCTGAAGGTCTCACATTCTCCAGCTTTTGTGGGGGAAGGGAGTGAGCCCTGGGTCTTGAACTCAGGGCCTGGACGCTGTCCCTGAGCTCTTTCACTCAAGGCTGGCGCTCTACCACTTGAACCACAGCGCCACTTCTGGTTTTCTGGTGGTTCCTTGGAGATCAGAGTCTCACAGACTTTCCTGCCCCGGGCTGGCTTTGAACCGCGATCCTCAGATCTCAGCCTCCTGAGTTGCTGGGATGGCAGGCGGGAGCTCCGGCGCAGGGCAGTCTTGTTCTGTGGCCAGCCCCTGTCCTTGTGCTGCTGGAGCTTCCCGGGTTCAGGGCTCCTGTCTTCGCCAACACCTTCCGTGAGTGACGAAGTTTTCGCATCAAGGCGTATCTGCTTGGTCTCTTCTCTCCCCGGGGAAGGGAGAGGGAAAGGCTTGGGCAGAGAGAAGGGGGAAGACGGGCTGTGAGCGCCCCCTGGCGCTCACAGGGACATGTGGATTCAGCCCGGGGACGTTCACAGCGGCGCTGGCAGCTCGCTCTCTCTGAACTACACCGCAGAGTGACTCACACGGCAGGGATGGACTCAGATCCACACCGCCCCGACGAAGCCAGCTGGAAAATGACGCTTACTTTTACGTGGATTAAGAAAGTCGTGATGAATGCTGAGCAAAGCTTTGCGGGGGGCGGGACCCCCCACACACCTCCATGTCAGCGCAAATCTCTTTTTTTTTTTGGTGGTAAGTGGGTTGAGTTTCTGGGGTTCGGGGGGGGGGGTGTTTGTTTTTTACAAACCGGTCTTTCATAAAAAGGAGTTTTGTTCCTTTTCCCGTGGGAACTCGGTCTCTCGGCTCATTGATTGACTGGAGAGGAGGCTCAGCTCTGTGTGGAAGGTACTTAGTCCCAGAGCCCCAAGGTCCCAAGATCAGCCAGGGTCCTCCACGCTCCTGCTCTGCAAACACTTTTCGGGTTCGAATCCTCTCTTTCTCTCTAACTGTCTCTGTCTCTCTTTCTTTCTCTGTCTCTCTTTCTCTCTCTGTCTCTATCTCTCTCTCTTTCTGTCTGTCTCCGTCTCTCTCTGGCTCGCAGGAGTTGCCTTGGGCGGGAGAGAGAAAGGGCAGACGTTCACTCCGAACCCCCAAACGGGGGAAGAGAAAACAATCCCAAGTTCCCGGAGAAAAGGGGGAAGACAGGAGGGGCGGGAAATCCTGGCCAACATCTGGATTCCTTCCTGGAAGAGCTAGCAAGCCGCTCTTCCAAAACTCCCAAGCAGGAGCCGGGCGCCCCGGTGTACGCCTGTCAGACTCAGGAGGCTGAGGGCTGAGGATCACGGTTCGAGGCCACCAGAAACGGGAAGTGGAGCTGTGGCTCATGTGGTAGAGCGCCAGCCTTGAGTGAAAGAGCTCAGGGACAGCGCCCAGGTTCTGAGTTCAAGACCCAGGATCGGCACCAAGAAAAAAGATCAGCGATGGCTGTTCATCTGTAGATGAATGAATAATCAGCTGACAGGACCGGCAAATGGCTGACGAGGGCGCCACCTGCTGGCCCTGTCAGGAGAGCCCAGGAACAGACGCCACAGGAACTGAGCAAGATCAGAGTCCAGCCCTCCACTCACGAGGGACTCACGCCCCTCCCACAAGAGAAGCCCCCCACCCCCCCCCCCTCGGCCCCAGCCGGCCCTTGGGGGAACAGGCCAGAGGCTTTCATTTTGACCAGTTTCCCTCATAAGAATAAGAATCTGAGCCAGGCGCTGGTGGCTCCCGCCTGGCATCCCAGCTACTCAGGAGGCTGAGATCTGAGGATCACGGTTCAAAGCCAGCCCGGGCAGGAAAGGCCATGAGACGCTAATCTCCAATGAACCACTCAGAAAACCAGAAGTGGAGCTGTGTGGCTCATGTGGTAGAGCACCGGCCTGGAGGGAAAGAGCTCAAGGGACAGCGCCCAGGCCCTGAGTTCAAGTTCCACCCCCGACCAAATAAAAGAACCGGAATCGGGTCCAAGCGGGAGGGGCCTACCTGCCGTCATGGCCACCATGCTGGCCTTGTAGACGTTGGTGAGTGAGCCCAGCTCCCCGGTGGCCAGGATGGTCTTGAGGTGCACCTTCTCCCCGCAGGCTTCGCGGAATGCACGGATCTCCTTGTACAGGGCTGGGGAGGGGGAGGGGAAGGAATGGGGGGGGGGTGAGAGAGCTGGCGGGGGGGGGGGGGGGGGAGGGGGAAACGGCTTCTGGGAGCTGCAGGGCCCAAGATCGACAAAGCTTCCCATGATCACTGGTCACACACACACCCCCAGGACAACACGGGGTAGGGCGGGGTGAGGTGGGGGAGTGGGGGGGGGGATTCTGCTGCGGCTCACACCCTTCCCCGGCCCCCGCCTGGCCTCCCCTGGTAGAGAGAGCTTTGTCCGTGCCACGACGTGCACTTGGCGGGCACCGGTGCTCACGCCTGTCGTCCCAGCCACTCAGGAGGCTGAGATCTGAGGATCACGGTTCAAAGCCAGCCCGGGGCAGGAAAGTCCGTGAGACTCTGATCTCCCATAAAATCACCAAACAAAACAGCCAGAAGTGGAGCTGTGGCTCAAGGGGCAGAGCACCGGCTCGGATCAAAGAAAACAGCAGCAGGGCTCTGTGGTAGAGCGAATGCCTGGCCCCGGGTTCGATTCCACAGCACCACATACACAAACAGCAACAAGGAGCCAGAAAAACCTGCAGGGACTCGATGTTCCTGGGGAAGGTGAAGGTTCACCAAGCGGGGAGGGGGGGGGGGCTGATGGTCCACGTGGTGTCCACCCGCAATGGATGAATGGATGCCCGCTTATGCAAACGCAAGAGGCCGAGCCACCTGCCGGTGGGCAGACCTGGCAGACCTCGCCGCCGCGGGGCGAGGATGGGTCTCACCAAGAACCAGACAGATGATCTTCCCGGGCTCCTAAGGAAACCCGGTGATGCGTCTGAGATTCCAGATAAGAATGCACGGCCTGCACCTGATCCATCCGGGAAACACGCCTGGCAGTGCACCCCAAGGGAGGTGCACCCCAAAGACAAGCAAGCGCCCAAGAGCCAGACCCAAGAAAGGAGGCTGGAGGAGCTGGGCGCAGCAGCACACGCCTGTAATCCCAGAGGCGCTGAAGCCCACCCAGGAAGACTGAGGGAGGCGGGGGGGGGGGGGGGGGGGGCAGGGCTCAGGGCTAGAGGCACTTGCCCAGCAAAAATCAGGTCCTGAGTTCAAACCCCAGGACAGTCAAATGAGAGAGGGAGGGCGGGAGGGAGGGAGGGGGAAGAAAAAGGAAGAAAGGCAAGCAGGCATGAAGGGAGGGACTTGAACTCAGGCCTGGGCGCCGTCCCTGAGCTCTTACACTCAGGGCTGGCGCTCTACCACTTGAGCCACAGCTCCACTTCTAGTTTTCTGGTGGTTCATGGGAGATCAGAGTCTCATGGACTTTCTTGCCCGGGCTGGCTTTGAACTGCGATCCTCAGATCTCAGCCTCCCGAGCAGCTGGGATGACAGGCGTGACTTCCCTGGGCTACATCAGTACTCAAGAGTTGCACACAGACATGAATAACAATAACAACAGCAGTAACAGTAACGGTGGTGAGGCCAGCATCTGTGAGCCCCATGGGGGCAGAGGTGGGAAGGAGGGCTCACCTGGCCCAGAGTGGGGGGAAGGGTGGCAGAGGTGGGGAGGGCGGTGGCCATGCAGGGGGGGGGTGGCCATGCGGGGGGGGCTCTCCTCTACCCCCCCCCCCGCATCCAGGCCGTCGGGCCCAGGGCCCGGGCCGGCCGCACCCACCTTCCCAGCGGCCCTCCAGCACCAGGGTCCGGTTGATGACCACGTCCACCTCCGTGGCCCCGTCCTCCACCGCCAGCCGGACCTCCTCCACACGCGTGCGCAGAGGTGTCTGTCCTGCGGGGAAGCCCGTGGCCACTGCAGCCGAGGGGGGGGAGGGAGGGAGGGGGGAGGGAGGGAGGGGGAGGGGGGGAGGGAGGCGAGGAGGGAAGAAAATTTCAATTGGTCAAGAGCTCAACCAAGAAGTTCAAGTCTTTCCCAGATAAAAACAACAGCTCTGAGACCCGGTGTTGACCCGTGAACGCATCACGCGTGTGGAGAGATGCGGGTGTGTGGAGGGATGCAGGCGTGTGACATCATGGGCATGTAATAGGATGCAGGCGTGTGACGTCACAGGCCTGTGATAGGATGCAGGCGTGTGATAGGATGCAGGAGTGTGATAGGATGCAGGCGTGTGATAGGATGCAGGCGTGTGATAGGATGCAGGCGTGTGATAGGATGCAGGCGTGTGATAGGATGCAGGCGTGTGATAGGATGCAGGTGTGTGATAGGATGCAGGCGTGTGATAGGATGCAGGCGTGTGATAGGATGCAGGCGTGTGACGTCACAGGCGTGTGATAGGATGCAGGCGTGTGGCGGGCTGCACGTGTGTGACCTCACAGGCCGTCCCCCCCCATTTCCCCCACCATCCCCCCAGGAGTGGCGGATCCCTTCTCCAGCCGGTGTCCCGCGAGGCCCACGGCCGCCCCGGCTCACCCGCTGTCCCCCCCGCCAGCCGCGGCTGCCCCCCACGGGGCCGGTGACTCGGTCGCCCGCCACGCGCCCCATCCCCGCGTGTCCACCCGCGCCCGAGGCCCGCCCACCGCGGAGCCACGCGGGCCTCACCGGACGCCACGGGAACCCCGCAGCCGGCCGCCTTCAGGGCCTCCACCGCGTCGCACACCCGGGCCGGGTACACACACACGGCAGCCACGGACACGCCTGCGAGCCAACAGCGCAGCCATCACCGGAGGAACCGGCACCGCGCCCACGGGAGGCTGAGAGCTGAGGATCGAGGGTCAAAGCCAGCCCGGGCAGGAAAGTCCGTGAGACTCTGATCTCCCATGAACCACCAGGAAACCAGACGTGGTGCTGTGGCTCAAGGGGTAGAGCACCAGCCTTGAGTGAAAGAGCTCAGGGACAGCGCCCAGGCCCTGAGTTCAAGACCCAGGACCAATAAGGAGGGAAGGGGAGGGGAGAAAAGGGGAGAAAAGGAGAAGAAAGAGGAGGGAAGGGGAAGGGAGGGGAGATCTAAGGGATCATATCCAGGGATATGAAGGACTGATTTAGAACAAAGGCTGTTTCCCTTCTAGACAGCAGAAGAGTCTCAATGATCTGTCTGCACATCTCACGCCCACTCTGAATTTTCTTAATTTTGTGCCAATCGTGGGTCTTGAACTCGGGGCCTGGGCGCTCTCCCTGAGCTCTTCAGCTCAAGGCTGGCGCTCTACCCCTTGAGCCACGGCGCCACTTCCCGTTTTCTGAGCGGTTCATGGGAGATCAGAGACTCACGGGCTTTCCTGCCCGGGCTGGCTTTGAACCGCGACCCTCAGCTCTCAGCCTCCTGAGTTGCTGGGATGACGGGCGGGAGCCACCGGCACCGGCCCGAGCCCACATTCCCACGGCGTTCCCAGCTCCATCTTGGGAGACAGGGTGGTGAGCATGGCTGGAAGGACTTGGGGGGGATGGGGGGGCGCTGCCCCAGGACCTTTGTCGTGCATGTCCAGGGCGCTCAGCAGGTCCTGGCGGATGGGGTACTTGGCTTTGTAGCACAGCCTGCGGACGCTGGCGGCGGTGTCATCCCCGGACAGCGTGGTGAGGTCCATCAGGGTCACGGCCTTCAGGAGCCACGCGGCCTGGGGGGCGGGGGACAACAGATCACGGCCCGGACCCCGAGCCACCGCACACCCAACCCCTCCCCTAGCCCGGGGGCCGGCGGCTCAGGCCGAGATCCGGAGGATCGGGGTTCCAGGCCGCTGCGCTGGAGGCGCGGCTCGGGCGGTGGTGGGGCGCCAGCCCTGAGCGGAACGCGAGACACCGAGCCGGAACAGGCCAGAACGGTCCGCACCTGCCACTCCTGCTTCACCGTCCTGCGGGCCTGGACCTGCCCGGCCCGGCGGAGCACGGCCGGCTGGTTCACCCGCACGCTGCCCATCCAGCCGAGGTCCGGGGCGGGGCGGCTGGGCGGAGGCTTCGCGGGGTCCGGGCCCCGCGCCGGGGCTGCGCTCCTGTCTGGGGCGGGGCGGGCGTGAGGGGCGGGGCGCCGTGAGGGGGCGGGGCGCCGCGAGGGGGCGGGCCAGAGGGGGCGGGGCGCCGTGAGGGGGCGGGCGTGAGAGGCGGGGCGGGCGTGAGGGGGCGGGGCGCCGTGAGGGGGCGGGGCGCCGTGAGGGGCGGGGCGCCGTGAGGGGGCGGGGCGTCGTGAGGGGCGGGGCTCCTGTCTGGGGCGGCCGGCGGGAGGTCAGGGCGGTGCGCATGCGCACTCCCCGCTGCGAGGGCGGCCGGGGCTCAGGGTCGGCGCCAGGCCGGAACTCCAGGCCCCGGGCCGAGGGACGGAGGGAAGGAAGCCGAGGGGCACGCGCGCCCTGGCGTGGCAGGGGGACCGTGACCCCGTGACCCCACCCGGGGCCGGGGCCCAGGAGGAGAAAGTCCGCCCCAGCCCACCCGCGGCGCGGGGGGGGAGGGACCCGGGAGAGGGGGGAGCGTACCGCGCGGGGGGGGGGAGGGCGCGGGGGGGGGGGGGAGCCCGGCCCGGGAGGAGTCCGGTCCGGTCCGAGCCCTTCGGCTCAGTGGGCGCCGCCCGCCCGCCCAGGACCCAGAGCGGCCCCCGGGGAGGGCGCGGGACCGGGGCGCTCACCCGCCAGCACCACGCCGGGGCCGCTCGCCGCCATCGCGCCGCGCCGCCACTTCCGCCTTCCGGCCGCAGGCCCCGCCCCGCCCGCGCCGGCCCCGCCCCCGGGACGCAGGCCCCGCCCTCCCACCGGAAGCAGCCGCGGAGCGGCTCGGCGCCCAGGTCGCTGGAGCCCGGGGCCGTCCCAGGCGGTCGGCAGCGCGGGGACCCCGGCTGGAGACGGCCCGTACCGACTCCCCCCAGGTGACCTCCCTGACCTCGGGGTCCCCGCAGTGTGGAGGTGACGCACTGTGGACCTGTAGGGTGAACACGCGTGCGCACACGTAGTGACGTGCGCGCCTGTCAGCGCGGCTGTGCGCACGCGCAGTGCGAGGACGCGCGCGGGTGACGGCAGGCGGGCGCCTGGCCCCGCCGGCTCTCCAGCGCTCCAGCGCGGGCAGCCGCGTCCGTGAGACGCTCACGGTGGCTCAGGGACCCGGGCGTGGCGCTGTCTGGGCGGTGGCGCGCCCGCCCCGAGTGACCCAGCTGAGGTTCAACTCCATCCACTATTCGGGGTGCGGCCGGGGCGCCGTCCCGCACTCCTCAGCTCCGCCGCTGGAGCCCTGCCCCCCCCCCCCCGTGGTGAATGTGCGCTGCGAGCTTCTGGAAGCTTCCGGAAGCCGGGTGGCGGGCCGCGCGGCGGAGCGTTTCGTTTGGAGGAGTTTTATTTAATAACTAAAATAATTATGTCCGGAGGGCCGGGCACGCGCTGGGCCGCGGGGCGGAACAAAAATAGCGTTCTGCTGGGGAGGGGAGGGAGGGGACAGGGGGAGGGAGGGGACGGAGAGGGAGGGGGAGGGAGGGGACAGGGGGAGGGAGGGGACAAGGGGAGGGAGGGGGAGAGGGACAGGGGGAGGGCCGGCGCTCTCCGCCCCCTCCGATCCGGGAGCTGAGGGCGCTGATGGAGGGAGGCGGGCGCTGATGGAGGGAGGCGTGGCTGCGGCCCCCGGCCCGGGGCGGCGTCTTCTGCCTGGGGTGGGCGGGGTGGTCGGCCGTGGCCCCTCCGCGCACGCGCGCTCAGGCCTTCACCTCGGGGGTGGAGGAGTAGATGGAATCCGAGTTCTCTGAAGCGATTTCTTCTGGGATTCAACACACAAGACACGTGGGGGCGGTCAGCAGGGGCAGGGCGGGCCCGTGCTGCTGCTGGGGACGGGAAGCGGCAGCACCGCGCGGGGACCCGCCCCACAGCCACGGCGCGTGCTGCGTGCTGCGTGCTGACGTGAGGACGTGCTGACGTGAGGACGTGCAGACGCGGGCGCATGCGCACCGCCCGCCTCGCGCGCTCGAGGCCCCGCTCGAGGCCTCGGCACCACGCGCGCAGGAAAAGCGGGACGCGGCGCCTGGCGCAACAGCAGCTCGGGGACCGCGCCCGGGTCCGAGTTCAAACCCCACGGCCGGCAAAAACACAACGAAGACATCGCTACAAGCCTGCAGTCGAGCGATGCCCCCCCCCCCCCCGCGGACCCCCGCCCCGCGCAGGCGCGGTGCTCACCCAGCTCCTCCTCCTCCTCCGCCCCCCCCCCCGCGCAGGCGCGGTGCTCACCCAGCTCCTCCTCCGCGCCCCCCCCCCGCGCAGGCGCGGTGCTCACCCAGCTCCTCCTCCTCCGCCCCGCCCCCCCGCGCGCAGGCGCGGTGCTCACCCAGCTCCTCCTCCTCCTCCGCCCCCCCCCCCGCGCAGGCGCGGTGCTCACCCAGCTCCTCCTCCGCCCCCGTGCCCCCCCCCGCGCGCAGGCGCGGTGCTCACCCAGCTCCTCCTCCGCGCCCCCGTGCCCCCCTCCCCCGCGCAGGCGCGGTGCTCACCCAGCTCCTCCTCCGCGCCCCCGTGCCCCCCCCCCGCGCGCAGGCGCGGTGCTCACCCAGCTCCTCCTCCGCGCCCCCGTGCCCCCCCCCCCCCGCGCAGGCGCGGTGCTCACCCAGCTCCTCCTCCGCCCCCGTGCCCCCCCCCCCGCGCGCAGGCGCGGTGCTCACCCAGCTCCTCCTCCTCCGCCCCCCCCCCCGCGCAGGCGCGGTGCTCACCCAGCTCCTCCTCCGCCCCCGTGCCCCCCCCCCCCCCGCGCAGGCGCGGTGCTCACCCAGCTCCTCCTCCTCCGCCCCCCCCCCCCGCGCAGGCGCGGTGCTCACCCAGCTCCTCCTCCGCCCCCGTGCCCCCCCCCCCCCGCGCGCAGGCGCGGTGCTCACCCAGCTCCTCCTCCGCCCCCCCCCCGCGCAGGCGCGGTGCTCACCCAGCTCCTCCTCCGCCCCCGTGCCCCCCCCCCCCCGCGCAGGCGCGGTGCTCACCCAGCTCCTCCTCGGCGCCCTCGGTGAAGCCCAGCTTGGGCTTGGCCAGCTCTCCGCTCTCCTCCTCTGCGGAGAGAGCAGCGCTGGGCGGTCAGAGGTCAGCGCGGTCAGCGCGGTCCCCCCCCCCCCCCCCCCCCCCCGCGCAGGCGCCCGGGGCGCAGGCGCGCCGGCACTCACCGGGCAGCACGCACTTCCACAGGCCGTAGGTCTTGCCCACCACCGTCTGCCACAGGCGCAGCGTGCCGTCCTCCGAGCCGCTGGCGTACAGCTCGCCGTCGGGGCTGAAGCGCACGCAGTGGATCGGCCCGAAGTGACCTTTGTACGACTCTGCAAGGCCGGCCCGAGCCCCGCCGTCACCACCACTGCCGCCGGGGACCCGGAACACCGGGGCGACGGCCAGACACACAGACACGGACAGAGACACAGACAGACAGACACAGATAGACAGACACAGAGAGACAGACACAGACACAGACACACAGAGACACAGAGAGACAGAGACAGACACAGGCAGACATACAGACACAGAAACAGACAGACAGAAACAGACAGAGACAGACAGAAACAGACACAGACAGACAGACAGACATAGACAGACACAGCACGAGCCGCCCACGACCCCGCGCCCGGCCCCCACGGAACCTCCCGAGGTGGGGCTGCGGGGCCTCCACCCGCGCCCGCGGTCTGTTCCGGGCAGGGCGGCCTCAGTCCCAGCGAGGACCCCGGGCGGCCAGCAGAGGGTTGGGGGTTCCGTGGGGTCCCCGCACTCACCCAGCTCCTCCCCGCTGCTGTAGTCGTACTTGTACAGCTTGAAGTCTTCGCCCCCCGCCACGAGGAACTCCTTCTCGGGGTGCAGCGAGGCCGAGTTGATGGTGGCGGGGGCCTCGAAGGACTTGATGGGATCCAAGCTGAGGGACAGGAGGAGGCCGCTCAGCCCTTCCCCGGCCGCCAGCAAGGGAAGGACCGACGCGTGCGGGACACTGTGACACTGACACACACACACCCCCGGCCGCGGGCACCCCGGGGCCTCACGCGGTGCGGGGCCTGCCGGTCAGTCTGGAGTCATTAGAACCGACCAGTAACACGCCGCCTTTCCGGGCCCTGTTTGGCGTTGAGCCTGGGTCCCCCGGGTGTGTGTACCCCAGGCCCACCGTCCCCCTTCCTCGAAGTGCTGGGACTAAGTGCGTGCGCTGCTCTGCTCGGCTGGGGTACCTCTGCTCCCCCACACCACCACAGGGCTCACGCGTGTTTTCAAAGACACACATGATGACAAGAACGCTTCTTAATCAAAAAAAAAAAAAAGGTCAGGATTATGTTCATTCCAGTCCAGAAGACCCAGGGAAACCCACAGACACGGACACAGGGAACAGAAACAGCAGCCAAGGCCTTCCTGCTTCACGATGGTGCGTGTGGATCACCCGAAGCCTGCACCTGCCCGGCGCACAAGGTGAGCAATGCGCGAACTTGGAGAACACTGGACTCACCAGCCTGGCGCACCGTGCGCACAGGAAGGGGCAGGGCTGGCGGGGAGGGCGCGGCGTGGCGTGGCAGGCACGCGTACCTCAGGGCGCTGTGGAAGGCGATGGTGCGTCCGTAGGTGAGCACGAGGATCTCGCCCTCGGGGATGTAGGCCATGCTGCTCACCGACATGCTGAAGCTCAGGGACTTCACCTCCGTCATGGACACGTGGTCCCACAGGCTGCAGGAGAGACAGGGTGCATGCTCGTGGGTGCGCACAGAAACCAAGGGGCGAGGGCCCACGGCTGTGACTACGGAGCCGCGACCCCGCGGACCCCAGAGAGAACATCCTCAGACGCCTGGCCCAGGGGCAGCTGCTGGACGGCCACGTGTCATCGCGAGAATACCCGTGGCGTGCCACGCGGAGGGCTGCATGCACCTGCGTAGTGGACATCGATCGGGTGACCAGGGCTGGGCCTCCACCCCTGCTGGCTCGGGGCTGGGAGGGAATTCTGTCCTCCCCAGATCTGCTCCGTGCACGGCAGTATGGGGCAGCACGGAGGGCCAGCCAGGCCCTCCCCCCAGCCCAGGAGCCCCTCTGATCCGGGGGAATGCAGTTCTCACGCGCGGGGCGCCACGCACCGGACGGTCTTGTCGTCAGCGGAGAGGATCTGCTTGTCGTCGCTGCACCACAGGGCCTTCTTGATGCCGGACGTGTGCCCGCCGATCTCCTTGGGCTCTGCACACAAGCAGCGGGGCGCACCCGTGGTAAGGGGGCCGCCACACTTCACCCCGCACACCTCAAACCCGCCATTTCCTTAGGGAAGCCCACCGCCAGACGGGAAGCCCAGGCACACACACACACACACGCACGCACGACCCGCTGCCCGCGGCTGAGAGGGCCCAGCTGAGACTACGGGCGTGCACCACACAGCCGGGGAAAACGGAGACCCACCGGTAACCACGAACCCCACGTAATGTGGGGAGATGAGAGCTGGCAGGGCTAACGGACATGCTCCCTATGCACAAGAGCTACCGCTACCCCGACCTCTGCCGCGCAGCCCTCATGAGGAACGCATGGGAAAAGACCAAAGTCGGGACAGAGGAGGACAGCAGAGCAACGGAGGGTGGCCCAGCAGCTTAGAAAGAAACGTCTCCAAATCCTCATCAGACACAGCATGGCGGGGAAACCTAAAAACAGCCCTGAACCACGTCAGCCCACGCACAGAGCGGCTTCACGGCGGTGGCCAGTCCACTGTAAGATCAGCGCAATCTGCGCTCTGTGCGTGGCGGTCCTGAGGTTTGAACTCGGGGCCTCGTGGCGGCCAAGCACAGTCACACGGCTGGCACGGAGCCACGCTGAGCTTTTTGGCCGATTTTAGAGTTGGAGTCTCTTGACTTTTCTGTCCAGGCTGGCTTTGAACCCGTGATCCTCCAGATCTCAGCCTCCTGAACAGCTCAATGTATAGGCACGAGCCTGTCCATCATAGGAGCCCAGAGACTGAAATGTTACACGTGGCTGGAGCATTAATCAAGGTCAGCTGCAAAGATGCCAGTTTAATAAAGCACACATGCACACACACGCACACAGATCACTAGGAAACTGTGAAAAGCGCTACATAACAAGAGGTGCACCTGGACTAGAAATGATAGCCCCAAGAACTCACAAAGGGCTGGGCAGGTGGCTCAGTGGTAGAGTGCTTGCCTTGCATGCATGAGGCCCTGGTTCGATTCCTCAGCACCACATAAGCAGACAAAGCTAGAAGTGGCGCTGTGGCTCCAGTGGTAGAGCGCTAGCCTTGAGCTGAAGAGCTGAGGGACAGCGCCCAGGCCCAGAGTTCAGGCCCCACAACCAACCAATAAAGAAAAAAGCAATGAAGGAACATAAACCCAGAGAGCAACACGCACACCCTGCTCACCTGCTTCTGGTTTGTTCAAGTCATAGATGCGCAGTAGTTTGTCCTGGCCCCCGGTTAATAAGTAATTACTGTCCTGAAAGCGAAGAAGCGAAGCATTCATGAACTCCAGGCTTTCGTAGTTCTGTGTGAAACGCCCAGACCGGGGACTACTGTGGCACCTACGTGACAGAGGTGGCTGCCATGTCCCAAGGGGCCTTCCTCACCAAGCCCCTCCCCCCCGCAGGGCCGCACCCACGTCTCAGATCTCTCAGAAATCATCAGGGAAGGTCTTGGCGCTTTGTAGACAGCTGTCTACCATTGGACAGACGGCAGACCCAGGATCCCAAACAAGCCCGTGCAGCCTTATACGCAACGATCAAATCACCAAGAAAGCAAGGCATGCTGAAGAGCTCAGAATAAAGCATTCGTCATTTTACTCTACAGACATTTAACCCTCTCAATGGTCTCATTTTTGTTTCCAATTCTTTGGCTTTGCTGGAGTGGAAGCCCGGGCACCCCGTGAGGGGGCCGGTGTTCACCCCTGAGCGGCCCCACGCGATCCGCAGCGGTACCTGCGTGAAGTCCACCGTCTTGACGATGTGTTTGTGCGCCAAGGTCATCAGCTCGTCCCCCGAGACCGCGTCCCACACTTTGCTAAAATGGGGGGGGGGGGGGAGGAGAGGATGATTAAAAGGATGTTCAACCTGGCCAACGTTAGAAAACAGCAACAAGCCTCGTTCTAACTACCAGGAACACTGGACGCTGAATTTTTATGAGTGCATTCATTACCAATCTTCTGCCTTAGAATCTTTTCTCAACGTTAGAAAATACTTAAACATAAAGAAAAAGACTAGCCAGGCACCGGTGGCTCCCGCCTGCCATCCCAGCTACTCAGGAGGCTGAGATCTGAGGATCATGGTTCAAAGCCAGCCTGGGCAGGAAAGTCCGTGAGACTCTTATCTCCAATAAACCACTCAGAAAACAGCAAGTAGCGCTGTGGCTTGAGTGGTAGAGCGCTAGCCTTGAGCTCAAGAGCTGAGGGACAGCGCCCAGGCCCAGAGTTCAAGCCCCAGGACCAGCAAAACAAAAACAAGACTAAATGCCTCCATAAGACTTCTCTAATTTCCTTTGCCTGTGAAAAAGATGTTACATAACCACCGTCTCCTTGCTCAGACCCCATAAAAACCCAACTCCTGCCCCAGCTCTTCTCTCAGTCTCCAAAAGCCCACTGGAAGCTGCTCTATCTCAATAAACAGCCCTCACCGGTGGAAGATCGAGCCCACCTGCTTCCTTTCTCCTCCATTTTCCTAACACCAACTTGAACTAATCTGTCCAACTGGGAAGAGCAGCTCTTGATTCTACAAGAGTCGGGGGGCGGGGGGCGAGGGGGAGGGAGATACACACAGAATACAATGCCTGGCACATGAGTTGGCCCAGAGCGTAATCAGAAGCTCTCTGCATGCGAAGTCTGCACCGTCTACCCCCACACCTATGTTTACCACAGTACCTTAGGGCTGGGATATAGCTCAGTGGCAAAGCACTTGCCTAGAAGTGTAACGTCCTGGGTTCAATCCCCAGGACCAAAAGAAAACGGGAAAAAAAAAAAAAAACACAAAGAGAAAGCCAGGCACCAGTGGCTCACGCCTGTAATCCTAGCTACTCAGGAGGCTGAGATCTGAGGATCGAGGTTCAAAGCCAGATAAGAGTCCATGAGACTCCAATAAAGCACTAGAAAACTGGAAGTAGAGCTGTGGCTCAAGCGGTTGAGCGCTCGCCTTGAGCTGAAGAGCACAGGGACAGCGCCCAAGACCAGAGTTCAAACCCCACAACAGAGCAAAAAAAAGAAGAGAAAACAGCAATTTATCAAGCAGGAGCTCATTGCCATCAGCTTTATAACCCAACTACCATAATAAACTTCTCTGGTGTTTCTGAATTCTTTCCAGGTAAGAAGGTCTCAAACTTCTCGTCTTCCCGCCTCAGCCTCCTAAGTGTTACCAATGCTGGGATTACAGGTGTGCGCACCCCCGTTAGGTCTCTGAATACTTTAAAATACTCCCCACCAAATGTCTATATAGTCTGTGGAGTTGTGTATGTTAAGTCTAATTTACTAAAGTCATTATAAAACCAACATGATGCATCCCCAGTAATGAACTGAGTAAAAAACAAGACTCTAAAACTTGCAGCAACTACTCCACAAACCAAAGTCAAGATCTAGAATTCACTAGCCCTCTGTTGTACTTTAGAAGACTTTTCCCAAGTAACTTATTTGGCAAATATAAAATGGCCACCCAGTCCTACCAGATACCATCTTAGAAATAGAAAAATAGAATGAATAGTTAAGTCGTTAACATCAGCTGAGGGATAAAAAGGGAAGAGAAAAACCTCTGGGACTATGACTGTGGGTCCCAAAGCGGGAGAGAGACAGAAGAAGGGCTTTCACAGGACAAGGCTGACGCTGATGATGGTCTAGACTCACACACACCCCTAGGCTCCCGAGTAAGACAAGAGAAAGCCACCCAAACCTGGGCAAATTCAGGACGGCTGAAGACAAAGCAGTGCAGGGGACCAAAGCGGGAGCTGCAGTGAGCTCCAACTCCCCGTATTCTGTTGCTCTGGACACCTAAAAACTGAGCGAGGCCAGGACTGGTCCTGTCGGGACACAGGCACGGGAGGAGCCGGCACCCCGGGCATGACACCCCGGGCACTTACGCGGTGAAATCCGCAGCCGCCGTGGCCGCTTTCGTGGCATCTTGATTCAGTGTTGCGCCCCACACAGCACCCTTGTGACCCAGAAACGTTCCGATCCAGTCCCCTGTGTCTCCCTGGCGTAACATGGGTTTCCCATCTGGAAAAGATGTTGCAAAGAATCCCACGTTAACAATAAGTCCAGGTCACTTGAACATAAAAATGACTCGACCGAAGAGCAATGAGGGAAAAAAATGGGGTTGCTGCGTTCATCATTCCCACTCACCGAAGAACAGGCCAAAAATAAACGGACCCGAAAAAAATGAATCAGTCTGTCTCTCCACAGCATTTGAGACTAGGTCAAAAGAATCTCGTAAGAGCCTTTGAATTTTGGACCAACTGAAAGACAAGTCACATTTCTTTTCCCTCTTTCAAAAACGATGCTAATGCCACCAAAGGAACATCAGGTTGAGATGTGCGTAAGCTGAGTCTTTGTTAGGTCCCCTGGGCCTGCTTGCGTGACCGCCTTCCCCAGCATCCTCCACTGCTCTGCGAGCCTCCGTGGATGGTCAGGGGTTAGAAAGACGTGGCCTGAGCTCACTCGGCCCCAGTGAGGACTGGACACTGGGCACTGGTGCTCCCGCCTGTCATCCCAGCTACTCAGGAGGCTGAGATCTGAGGATCGCGGTTCAAAGCCAGCCCTGGTGTACATGCACATGGCGCTGCGCGCGCGCACACACACGCACACGCACGCAAGTCCTTGAGTCACCGAGCTCTCCAATGAACCCGCAACAAGCCAGAAGTGGAGCTGTGGCTCAAGTGGCAAGTACCAACCTTGAGAAAACAAAACAAACAAAAAACTCAGGGAGGCTGTTCAGACCTGGGGGTGATGGGGAAGAGATGATGGGGGGGGGGGTCCCCCACACACTCGGCCTTCTGACCTGGCTAACGAAGCCAACCCAGCCCATCCGTCGCCGGGCCGCCCTCCCTCGCCTGGTCCAGCATCCTCGGGGTCCTCCCCTCGCAGGGTCTGGACCTGCATCCTCGGGTCCTCCCCTCCCAGGGTCCTGGACCTGGCCTCTGCGGGTGAGAAGCCGCGCATCCACCTAACCCTGGACCGGAAGCATCTCACCATCCGCCGCCTCCGGCCGGCGGGTCTGAGCGCCCTGCCAACGTCTCCCCTTGCTGGTCGGGCCCAGGCGCCCTCGGCACCCCAGTCCCCCCACCCCCCAGAAACCAGGCCCCCCGTGCTCCCCCGCACCCAGTCCCTCGGCTCCCCAACTCCCCAGCCCCCCTGCCTCCTGCCCCCCAGAACCTCGGGTTCCCGGCCCCTGCCCCCCCAACCTGGTCCCCAGATCCCCGGCCCCTGCCCCCCGAACCCTGGTCCCCAGATCCCGGCCCCCTGCCCCCCCAACCCTGGTCCCCCAGATCTCCGGCCCCCTGCCCCCCCAACCCTGCTCCCCCAGAACCTCGGGTTTCCGGCCCCCTGCCCCCCCGAACCCTGGTCCCCCAGATCCCCGGCCCCTGCCCCCCCAACCCTGGTCCCCCAGATCCCCGGCCCCCTGCCCCCCCAACCCTGGTCCCCCAGATCCCCGGCCCCTGCCCCCCCAACCCTGGTCCCCAGATCCCCGGCCCCTGCCCCCCAACCCTGGTCCCCAGATCCCCGGCCCCCTGCCCCCCCAACCCTGGTCCCCCAGATCCCGGCCCCCTGCCCCCCCAACCCTGGTCCCCCAGATCCCCGGCCCCCTGCCCCCCCAACCCTGGTCCCCCAGATCCCCGGCCCCCTGCCCCCCCAACCCTGGTCCCCCAGATCTCCGGCCCCCTGCCCCCCCAACCCTGGTACCCCAGATCCCCGGCCCCCTGCCCCCGCAACCCTGGTCCCCCAGATCCCCGGCCCCCTGCCCCCCCAACCCTGCTCCCCCAGATCCCCGGCCCCCTGCCCCCCCAACCCTGGTCCCCCAGATCCCGGCCCCCCTGCCCCCCAACCCTGGTCCCCCAGATCCCCGGCCCCCTGCCCCCCCAACCCTGGTCCCCAGATCCCGGCCCCCTGCCCCCCCAACCCTGGTCCCCCAGATCCCCGGCCCCTGCCCCCCCAACCCTGGTACCCCAGATCCCCGGCCCCCTGCCCCCGCAACCCTGGTCCCCAGATCCCCGGCCCCCTGCCCCCCCAACCCTGGTACCCCAGATCCCCGGCCCCCTGCCCCCCAACCCTGCTCCCCCAGATCCCCGGCCCCCTGCCCCCCCAACCCTGCTCCCCCAGATCCCCGGCCCCCTGCCCCCCCAACCCTGGTCCCCCAGATCCCCGGCCCCCTGCCCCCCCAACCCTGGTCCCCAGATCCCGGCCCCCTGCCCCCCAACCCTGCTCCCCCAGATCCCCAGCCCCCTGCCCCCCGAACCCTGCCTCCCCCAGATCCCCGGCCCCCTGCCCCCCCCAACCCTGCTCCCCCAGATCCCCGGCCCCCCTGCCCCCCCAACCCTGCTCCCCCAGATCCCCGGCCCCCTGCCCCTCGGCCCCCCAGCCTCCCCGCCCCCCAGAACCTCGGGCCCCCGGCCCCCTGACCCCGGCCCCCAGTCCCCCCCGCCCCTCGGGCCCCCTGACCCCTGACCCCGGCCCCCGGTCCCCCCGCCCCTCGGGCCCCCTGACCCCGACCCCCAGTCCCCCCCGCCCCTCGGGCCCCTGACCCCGACCCTGACCTCGCCCCCCCCCCCCGCTCACCCTTGCAGGCGCTGATGAGGAAGTATCCGTAGGCGTGACGCCGCTGAAGGCCAGGTCCACCACGGGCCGCGTGTGGCCCGAGCAGGTGAGCGGCGTCTGCCTCATGGCCATGGCGGCGGCGGGGCCGGGGGCCGCCCGCGCTCGCGGCCGGGCCGGGGCGCGGCGGCGGCCGCGGGGTCCCGGGAGGCGAGGAGGCCGCGCGGGGCGAACCGCAGACGCGCCGCGGAGCCGCTCGGTCCACGCACCGGCAGCGGCCGGAAGTGACGCCAGCACGGACGCCCGAGCGTCCGGCGGCGGCGACGCAGGGGCGGGCCGAGGGCGGGAGCGCCGGCCCGAGAGGAGCACGGGAGGGGCGGCAGTGCGCAGGCGCGAGCGCGCCCGGCGCGGGGGGCGGGGCGGGGGCGGGGGCGGGGCGGCGCGCGGGCTGACGTCACGCCGGCGCGCCGGCGCCCTTCTCCGTCTCTCCTCCCGCCCGCGCCCGCTCCCGCTCGCGCCCGCCGTCCGCGCCCGCGCCCGCTCCCGCGCCCGCTCCGCTCGCGCCCGCCGTCCGGAGGCGGCGCCGGGCCTGGCGCTCGAGCGCGGGGCCGGGCGCTGGGCCGCAGCCGCCCCCCCCGCCGCCGGCCCGCTTGCTGTTACTATTATTGTTGTTGTTGTTGTTGTTGTTGGCGCATCGGGCCGCGCTCGTGCCGCCTGCGAGTGCGACGAGGCGGCCTCTGCCCGTGGGGAGCCACTCCGAGGAGCTGACCTCGGG
>NW_027206446.1:140059-239486 GCF_024711535.1 Dipodomys merriami | reverse complement strand
GAGCCACTCCGAGGAGCTGACCTCGGGCTGCGTGCGGGAGGGCGGGGGGGGGGGGGACCAGAGGGGGGAAAGACGAGAGGGGGAGGGGGAGGGGGGAAGGAGGGAGAGGGAGAGGGGGAGGGAAAGACCAGAGGGAGGGATGGAGAGGGGAGAAAGGGGGGGACAAGGGAGAGGGGAAGACCAGAGAGAGGGGGAGGGGAAGATCAGAGAGAGGGAGAGGGGGGGAGGGAGGGGGAGAAAGGGGGGGACAAGGGAGAGGGGAAGACCAGAGAGAGGGGGAGGGGAAGACCAGAGAGAGGGAGAGGGGGGGAGGGAGGGGGAGAAAGGGGGGGACAAGGGAGAGGGGAAGACCAGAGAGAGGGGGAGGGGGGGAGGGAGGGGGGAGAAGGGGGGGGACAAGGGAGAGGGGAAGACCAGAGAGAGGGAGAGGGGGGGAGGGAGGGGGAGAAGAGGGGGGAGGGGGGGAGGAGAGGGGAAGACCAGAGAGAGGGAGAGGGGAGAAAGGGGGGGGACAAGGGAGAGGGGAAGACCAGAGAGAGGGGGAGGGGGGAGGGGAAGACCAGAGAGAGGGAGAGGGGGGAGGGAGGGGGAGAAAGGGGGGGACAAGGGAGAGGGGAAGACCAGAGAGAGGGAGAGAGGGGAGAAGGGGGGGGACAAGGGAGAGGGGAAGACCAGAGAGAGGGGGAGGGGAAGATCAGAGAGAGGGAGAGGGGGGAGGGAGGGGGAGAAAGGGGGGGACAAGGGAGAGGGGAAGACCAGAGAGAGGGGGAGGGGAAGACCAGAGAGAGGGAGAGGGGGGGAGGGGGGGGGAGAAAGGGGGGACAAGGGAGAGGGGAAGACCAGAGAGAGGGAGAGGGGGGAGGGAGGGGGAGAAAGGGGGGACAAGGGAGAGGGAAGACCAGAGAGAGGGAGAGGGGGGGAGGGAGGGGAAGACCGGAGGGGGGGAGGGAGAGGGGAGAAGGGGGGGACAAGGGAGAGGGGAAGACCAGAGAGAGGGGGGAGGGAGGGGGAGGGAGAGGGGAAGACCAGAGAGAGGGAGAGGGGAGAAAGGGGGGGGACAAGGGAGAGGGGAAGATCAGAGAGAGGGGGAGGGGGGAGGGGAAGACCAGAGGGGGGGGAGGGGGAGGGGAGAAGGGGGGGACAAGGGAGAGGGGAAGACCAGAGAGAGGGGGGAGGGAGAGGGGAGAAAGGGGGGGACAAGGGGGAGGGGAGGAGGGAGAGGAAGACCAGAGGGGGGGAGGGGAGGGGAAAGAGGGAGAGAAACAGCCAGAGACTCCTGCTGGTCTTAAAGCAGCAAACCCCTGGCCTGGTGTGGAGGCCAGGCCTGCAGAAGTAGCTGTGGCCTGAGGCCTGACACAAGTGAGGCCTTTTTTGTCCCCCAAGGAAAAAGGCCCCCAGAGCTGATGAATCTGCGCCTCAGGTTCTGCACACACACACACACAAAACATCCCAGCCGCTCAGGCTCTGCACACACACACATAACACACACCCGAAAAACATCCCAGCCGCCTGGCCTTCCAGGATGTACGGATAGTGCACGGTTGCCCGTTGTAGTCCCCCCCTGGGTAAAATACAACACCCAAGGGCCCAAGGAGGATCGCAAGCTAGAGGCTGCCCTGGGATCGTCGGGGAGAAGGCCAGGAAACACAGATCACACAGATCCTCCTTGAGAGGCCGAGGTGGGAGGACTGGAGTTGGAGGCTAGCTCAGCCAGGGAAGTCCTTGTCCCCCCACAAAGAACTGGGCTTGTAGAAGGATCGCCACCCAGGCAGAATGGGCTTAGCAGGCAGCAAGTCCTCTCAAAAATAACCAGAGAAAGCAAGTGCCGGTGGCTCCCGCCTGTCATCCCAGCTACTCAGGAGGCTGAGATCTGAGGATCGTGGTTCAAAGCCAGCCTGGGCAGGAAAGCCCGTGAGACTCTGATCTCCAATGAACCACCAGAAAACCACAAGTGGCGCTGTGGCTCAAGTGGTAGAGCACCAGCCTTGAGTGAAAGAGCTCAAAGGACAGTGCCCAGGCCCTGAGTTCAAGTCCCAGGGCTGACACAAAAATTAAACTCCAGTGGTAGATCATCTGCCTAGCAGACCAGACACCTTGCAGGCAAATGGTAGTGCCACCAAAATATAGAACAAGAAAGCCCAGGGATTCCATGGCCAGCTGGAGGGGGGGGATGTGGGATGTCTCCACCTAATTACACTTGTAAACAGGACTAATAAAACAATAGGACTTGTTTGAATATATATGTTTATTTACACATGAAAAACATCCCCATGTGCCTGTATCTGAATTTATTGATTTCTGAATTTAGAGAAGTGTTTGATTATTTAATAGCCTGGTGAGGAATTGTACCATTTGTTTAAACAAATTTTTTTTTACCCCATCCAACAGGCAAAAAAAGGTAATATATTTTCCTCTCTACCAGTAGATGGCAGTCTGTTCATGCTTAATATTAAATTATAATTCAATGGGCTTTTGGGGGGGAGCTTATCAACAAAGGTATTTTGATTTTTCAAGTAACAAAATACATCTTTATATCTAGAAGATGTTTCAATACACATTAATAAAAATTGTCCTTTTGATTAGAGTTTAAAACAACTTGCATTTTGTGTGTCTGTGCTGGTCTTGGGGTCTTGAACTCAGGGCCTGGGCGCTGTCCCTGAGCCCTTTTCAGCTCAAGGCCGGTGCTCCACCCCTTGAGCCACAGCTCCACTTCTGGATTTCTGGTGGTTCGTTGCAGATCGGAGTCTCAGTGATTTTCCAGCCCAGGCTGGCTTTGAACCGCGATCCTCAGATCTCAGCCTCCTGTGTCGCCGGGACTACAGGCGTGAGCCACCAGCCCCCAAGTGGGTTAACTTTTTTTTTTTTTTAACGTGTATTCATGCTGGGGGTTAGGACTGAACTCAGAGGCGCAGGTAGGCGGCCCTGTGACAAGATCAACCCCAGTGACAGAAACAAGCCACCGTTTTCCACAGGACCCCAGCAAGTGAATCCTCTGCCTTGTGTGTTTAATCCTCTTAGGGCCCAGCCGATACATCTTCTTTTGAGAAAACCCGGAATGGAGAAACAAGACACCAAGGGGACCGTGTTTGCAGACACAGAGAGCTGTCTGCTTCTGTCTCCAACATCGCAGAACGAAATCTGAAAGGAGACCGAACAGCAATATTCAACAGGAATGTGGTTGGTTCCTTGTTGATCATTGTTCTCATACAGCCAACTTCCAAGTGAACACCATCTGGGCCGTTTGCTGCTGCTCCGTGTGAGTATTGTGTGAATTGTGCAAAAGGGACAATAGATTTTTGTCAGAATGTGTAATGAATTCTTTTTGCTGTGGTTGGTTTTTTTTTTTTTTTTGGCAGTCCTGGGACTTGAACTCAGGGCCTGGGCACTGTCCCTGAGTGCTTTTCGCTCCACACTGGTGCTCTACCACTTGAGCCACAGCTCCACGTCTGGTTTTCTGGTGGCGATCCTCAGATCTCAGCCTCCTGAGTGGCTGGGATGACAGGCAGGAGCCACCGGCCTAGTTGAGAAGTGAAGTTCAGATTCTATATGCACATCATACAGTATATTTCTTATTGCAAGTTGGAAAATAGAAGCAATTTTCTATCAGCAATAAATAGCTGGAGAGAGAAAGAGAGAGAGAGGGAGAGCGCAGCGGGAATTAGAGTTGAAGAGGCATATGGGCTGGTGTCTTTCGGATTATCTGGATAATCTCGAATTAACCTACAGGGATGACTTGGAGCTTTAATTACTGCCAAGACTCTCACAGTGCACGCGTTTAAACACAGGTCCTGTCACTTGGCTACCACCCCAGAGGCCAAATCTAGGCCTCTTAACTGATCTAGGTGAGGAGGGGGGTGGGGGGGAGAGAGAGAGGGAGAGGGAGGGAGGGAGAGAGCAGCCAAGTTCATGGGGGCAGGGGAGATACACTCCCACAAATGCTCAAAGTCAAAACCAAAGGTTTCAGGCTGCGAGGAAGCTTCTAGATAGACAGCACAGGACCCAGCGGGCACGAGCAAAGCATTTACAAAGAAGAGGAAGACCAGAGAAGGAACTTGATGCAAACATGGCCCTAGCCAGGCCCCCGCGCTCACGCCTGGCCTCAGGGCAAATCGGAGGACATTGGAGGATCCAGGTTCAAAGCCAGCCGGGATATAAAGTCTGTGAGAGACTTAACGATTTGCCGAAAAGCGCCAGGAACGGAGCTGTGGCTCAAGTGGTAGAGCACCAGCCTTGAGCTGAAGAGCTGAGGGACAGCGCCCAGGCCCTGAGTTCAAGGCCCAGGACCACCACCAAAATAAAATAAAAATAAGACCTAGGCCTTCCATGATTTTACGCCTTCCTACCATCACCTCCCGCAGAGCTGGCATTACAGGGAGGTGCTACCGCACCCAGACAATAGTTACAAAGTCCTGAACAGTGTTTGATAGGAGACAAACCAAGGCATCTTTCCAGAGTCCTGAGAAAATGTCAGATAACGCCTTTCCAAGAGACAAAAAACCAACTCACATACACCATTGTGTCCGTCAATAAAACAGCATTTCTTCCCGAATGTCTCTCTGTGGTAGGTGTTTTGGCTAATGAACCTTCAAAGGATGTAGACATGTTTTAGACCAGGTCCAGAATGGGCCTCAATAAATAAAACTGACCCTTTCTTAATAGATTTTCTTGGTTGGGTGGTCCAATGTCTCTGAGCCAGTCCTGGGGCCTAGATACTGTCTGTCCCTGACTGAGCCTCCTTTGCTGAGGGCTGTTATTGGTGCTCTACCACTTGAACCACAGCTCCACTTTGGGGTTTTTTGCTGGTTCATTGGAGATAAGAGTCTCACGGACTTTTCTGCCCAGGCTGGCTTTGAACTGGGATCCTCAGCTCTCAGCCTCCTGAGTAGCCGGGATGACAGGCGTGAGCTACAGGTGCTGGACTTAATGTCTGCCTTTTAAAGATTGATGCATCTAAGATGTTTGATGGCGCATGGGCATTGGCTGCAGCTACCTAGGGACAGAGGAAGGGATGTGAATTGGAGATAGACAGACAGACAGACAGCAGTTCTTAACACCTAAACTCAATGTAGCTGCCCAAGGAAGAAAGGCTGCCGGGATTGAAGAGCTCATGGGAGACGAGGTCACGGAATAGCTTTGAAAAATGGCCGACTTCCGGTTTCAGAAAGGACACAGCAAACATGTGGAAAGAATCAAAACCTAGAATGTTCCACAGAGGAAATCCACAACAATGCTCAAAGGCAGTCTGAAGTCGGGAGACATAGATTCCTTCCAGAAGTGGTTTGTTGAAGTCCAGGATTTTTCTTCTTTCTTTCTTTCTTTTTTTTTTTTTTTTTTGGGGTGGGTGGTGGGTCTTGAACTCAGGGCCTGGGCGCTGTCCCTCAGCTCTTTCACTCAAGGCTGGCGCTCTACCACTTGAGCCACAGCTCCACTTCTGCTTTTCTAGTGGTTTATTAGAGATCAGAGTCTCACGGCCTTTCCTGCCTGGGCTGGCCTTGTACCATGATCCTCAGATCTCAGCCTCCTGAGTAGCTGGGATGACAGGCGGGAGCCACCACAACTTAGGATGTTGTTGTTATTATTATTATTATTATTATTACTAAATAATCCAGACCTAGTATTGGTTCCTTTGTCACAGCGGCTTTCTACGAATGCATGCTTTTCACAAACTAATACATATATTTTTTCCCTGCAAAAACAAGATACAGCATCTAGGAATCAAGCCAAGTACTAGACACAATGTGTGTGTGCCTGGGCGTTTTATTTTCTTCTTATTCTCCCCAGGCGTGTACACACACACACACACACACACACACACACACACACACACACGCATTCCCATCCAGGCCCGATCCTGATATTTCTTTCACTTGGCGAGTGGCATCAGTCGATATTAATTTTTCCAAGTGTGACATTTTCCCATGGATTCCACCTTTTTTCTTTCTTTTTCCTCCAGCGGTCACAACTAATCTGATCGTCCTTTAAATGTAACTCTCCGCTCTGGGCTCCAGGCCCAGGACTTGTCTGGCCAAGAAACCTCCCAATCGCTGGCTACTTCTCAAAAGATCCAGATGTTTCTGCGAACCGTGGCTAAGTGTCTCTTGGGTCCAAAGGCAGCAGGCGAAAGAAGAGCCGATCACAGATTCCACTTCCAAATGGCAGCCTGGGGGAAACGAAGAAAACCGCTTTTCCCCGGCAAAGTTCTCCAAACACGAAGAAACAAAGTCCTTTGAGCAAAGTCTTTTTCCAGAGCATTTTCTTGAAAAGTAGCCAGGGGTTGGTGGCTCATGCCTGTCATCCTAGTATGATTGAGTCTATCGATTCTCTCTCTCTCTCTCTCTCTCTCTCTCTCTCTCTCTCTCTCTCTCTCTCTCTCTCTCTCTCTCTCTCTCTCTCTCTCTCTCTCTCTCTCTCTCTCTCTCGACCCCCATCTTCACTCCTCCGGTGGGGTGCCGATGTGAACTCCTGTAGTTCAGGTTTTCGTTCCCTTCCTGACACACTGGCTGCATTTGTTTCCCTGCCTCTCTACCCCCAGCTCTCTCCGAAGCCACTTAAAATTCAACAGCCGCTCCGTCTTTTCCCAAGGACAACTTCAGTTCTTTTGTTTCTGTTCTTTAAGAAATCTCAGTGGCTCCGAATTTTTTTTTTTTTAATTTCCAAAATAAACATGCATAAAGCCGGGTGCCGACGCTCACGCCTGTCATCCCAGCTACTCAGGAGGCTGAGATCTGAGGATCACAGTTCAAAGCCAGCCTGGGCAGGAAAGTCCATGAGACTCTGATCTCCAATGAACTTTAAAAAAAAAAAAAAAGAAAAGAAAAGAAAAGAAAGAAAATGGAGTTGTGGCTCCAGCTTTGCCCAGGCCCTGAGTTCAAACCCAGGGATCACACACACACACACACACACACTAAAGGCAATTGTTCAAGGAACCCCATGACCGGACTCCATTTGAGGTTTTCCATTTTACCTCCTAAAATCTCTCTTCCTGAGACTTGAACTCGGGGCCCTGGGCACTGTCCCTGAGCTCTTCCACTCCAGGCTGGCGCTCTACCACTTGAGCCACAGCACCACTTCCAGTTTTCTGGTGGCTCATGGGAGATGAGAGTCTCCCAGACTTTCCCGCCCAGGCTGGCCTCCAACCCCGATCCTCCAGATCTCAGCCTCCTGAGTAGCCGGGATGACAGGCGTGAGCCACCATGACCAGCTAAAATTTCTTCTGCACAGATGGTGACCTTCGTGAGTTGCAGCCAGCACACACCTGTGCCGTGAGCTCTCCTGCCGGTGTGAGTTTTCTCCCCCATCTGCTTTTATTTCCTGAGTGGGACCGATCTCTGTGGCTTCCGAAATGTCCATTAAAGCCCAGCTGAAGCACGTGCTCGAAGCCTGGGCCTGCACAGGGACTGCAGGAAGGAACGTTTTGCCGGTGTGTCAAACCTACCAGCTGTGTGTCACGGGAGGTGTGCTTTGGAGGTGTGCGGCTCGTCACGTGTGTGCGGCTCTGGGACAGAGTAGACAGGTTATTTGATTCCTGCAAATCATCGAACACGGCCACGGCGGTTTGCATAGGCAAAGCACGGCTCACGGGGAGCACTGAACAGCGAGCCTTAGTCCAGAAGAAACGGCCCAGGGTGTGGGAATTCCCACGCCCAGCACAGCAAGCATGGCTGGAGAATTCCAGCAAAGCAGCGTGACTCGGTTGTTACGCAGGGAGACGGGGGATGGATGAGAAAAAAAAATATGTCATCAAGAGCCACACCGAGGGCCGGGCAGCGGTGCTCACGCCGGTCACCCCAGCTGCTCCGGAGGCTGAGATCTAGAGGATCGTGGTTGGAGGCCCGGCCCTGGGGCAGGAAAGTCCATGAGACTCTGATCTCCCATGAACCACCAGAAAACCAGAAGTGGCGCTGTGGCTCAAGGGGTAGAGCGCCAGCCTGGAGTGAAAGAGCTCAGGGACAGTGCCCAGGCCCTGAGTTCAAGTCCCAGGACCGACCAGAACAAGAGAGAAAACAGAAAACCCAGTGGTTTACACTCCGTGCTCTATCCGTCCACAGCGTGTGCTGTAATGTTAGTCTCCTTTCCCCTTCATTTGCTTTTAAAGCTTTCCGAATTCTCTACCAGCCACACTGTATGTGCGTTGAAGAACTTTCCAGCATGTTCTTTGGAAATGTTTTTTGGTTTTTTTTCTAGAGGATAAAGGCCCCTGGATGCGCTCCTGTGTTTTCCTCATCCAAGGCCCCCGCTCTGGGGTGAGCGCCGTCTTCTTGGCCATGCTACCAAGACAGAAACTGCTTTACTTCTTTTTTGGTCAGTCCTGGGGCTTGAACTCAGGGCCTGGGCGCTGTCCCTCAGCTCTTCAGCTCAAGGCTGGCGCTCCACCACTTGAGCTACAGCGCCATTTCCATTTTTTTGGTGGTTCATGGGAGATCAGAGTCTCACAGACTTTCCTGCCCTGGCTGGCCTTGAACTGCGATCCTCAGATCTCAGCCTCCTGAGGAGCTGGGATGGCAGGTGGGAGCCACCGGTGCCTGGCTGACATTTTCATTTTTACTCTGACCTTTGAATATTCTGCAGCCCTCAGAAAACATTGTTTTTCCTCAGCTTCCCCGTATGGGGTTACAAACCTTGAATCCCATAGATGACCAATCAGAAACCCCAAGATAATCTCATACCACCCCCCAAAAAAAACAAATCCAAGTGTTTTTTTTTTCCCCATCTCTCTAAAATAGAGTATCGATTACCTTTCAGCTGAGAGAAATTTCTCCAGGCCAGAACTGGAGAATTTGAATACCAAATGGAGCCCATATTTAAAATGAAAATAAATCAACCCAGCAGAGAACTGCATGCTTATCGTAGCCAAATACCAGGCGGCTCCAGTATTTGAAAGCAAGTGTCCCTGCATCCCCCCCAAATCAAACCTGGATTGTAATAAACTCCCAATCATCATATTTAAGCTTATCTCCCAAAGGGTAAGTTGATTTCCCTAGAAGTTGTAAATGAATAATTCTTCTCATGTTTTCTTTGTGCAGGAGCATAAGTTCCAGAAGGTTCCATGTTCCCCCTGTCTCCCACAAACCTTCCACGGGTGAAACAATGTGTTCCTGGTGAGAAAAGACTCTTTCCTGTACAGTGGACCTTTGTTCCTTGTTGTTCACTTGAGACTTGAACTCAGGGCCTGGGCGCCATCCCTGAGCTCTTTCACTCAAGGCTGGTGCTCTACCACCTGAGCCACAGCGCCACTTCCGGCTTTTTGGTGGTTCATGGGAGATCAGAGTCTCAAGGACTTGCCTGCCCGGGTCTGGCTTTGAACCGTGATCCTCAGATCTCAGCCTCCTGAGTAGCTGGGATGACAGGCGGGAGCCATCGGCACCTGGCTAAAGTATGTTTCTAGAACTGCCCCTACCCTGTTCTTGGGTTTGGTGTGGACCAGCAGAGCATCTGTACTGCCTAACAAGTATGAGACCGGTGTGGCTTTCCCTTAGTCCCAGAGCTGCGGGGACATGGACACAAACGTCCAAAGGAACAAACATCGCAGCAGATCATCGCCTAGGTTTTCATTTTGTTCTGTTCTGAGAGGAAACCTGTGCATTGTTTTTCTCTCTTTCTGTGCAGTATTTTACAACAGCCCCAGAAAGGCCGATGGAGTTACAGGTCAATGCAAGTGAGCGCCAGAGGCTAAAATGAAATAAAACCAGAGGCCATTTCCCGGTCACGCAAGAACAAAATGCTTCTGCCTCCCGCCAATCCCTGTGCGTGCCGAGAAGTACTTTTGAATCCACCTCCCCCAAACCTTCCCCCACCCCTAAATTCTTGATCTAAGCCGAGGGCGCGCCGGTGGCTCCCGCCTGTCATCCCAGCTACTTGGGAGGCTGAGATGTGAGGATCGTGGTTGGAGGCCAGCCCGGGGCAGGAAAGTCCCTGAGACTCTGATCTCCCATGAAGCACCAAAAAGCCGGACGTGGAGCTGTGGCTCAGGTGGTAGAGCGCCAGCCTTGAGTGAAAGAGCTCAGGGACAGCACCCAGGCCCTGAGTTCAAGGCCCAGGGCGTCGAAGAAGAAATGTGTCTGCCTTTCTGTGTGAAGAATCACACGCAGGAGAAAACGGAGCAGCGGGGGTTGAGGACAAATCTCAGGCTTTTCACTAGGGAAGGAGGGAGGAGGCCTGCAGTTTCTAAACAGCGCTGGCTTCTGCCAGTTCTCCTTGGCTGTCGGGATGAAGAAATGTTCCGCTCCAAGGAAAACTGCACGTCACACTTTGTGTGTGGATCCCGTTCACCGGCCTTCTCCCCGGTGCCTCGTGTCACATCGTGGCTGCCAGCTCTTTCCAAACTCCACCCCCCACTAATCTCTTCTTCCTCCAGCACCTCGGGCTCTGGAAATCCACCTCGCCTCCTCAGACCCCGAGACCAGTTCTAGTCTTCCATATCTCATCTTAAAGTAGTTGTACAGAGGAGCTGCCCTTACCCAAAGCAGAGGGTGAAGCTGGTGTGTCTTGATCTGTGTCTCCCCTTTTGAATATGCATTGTATTTGGTTGTGGGTCCTGGGCCTTGAACTCGGGGCCTGGGCGCTGTCCCTGAGCTCTATCCGCTCAAGGCTGGCGCTCTACCACTTGAGCCACAGCACCACTCTCAGTTTTCTGGTGAGAGTTTCACGGACTTTCCTCCTGCCCCGGCTGGCTTTGAGCCTCAGATCTCTGCAGGAAAGTCTGGGAGATGCTCATCTCCCATGAATCACCAAAAAGCCAGAGGTGGAGTTGTGGTTCAAGCGGTAGAGCACCAGCCTTGAGCCAAAGGAAAAAAAAAAGTGCAGGGACAGCGCCCGGGCCTTGAGTTCAAGTCCTAGGATTGGCGTTAAAAACCAAACAGACGATTTGGAGGTGCCCCCAGCCTCCAGCACCCACTGGGTACTGGCTATTTCTCTTCCCTTTTCCTGGAAAAGAGGAAGCGCAGAGTCTCCATTAAAACAAATTCCCCCGCTGTCAGCAGGCCGAGAGGAAGGGGGAAAGAAAACACAAAGAAAAGACTTCCCTGGGTCTCGAAAGACGGAAAAGAAAAATAAAAGGGAAAGGATCGTCACACCAGAGACAACAGCAGAGAACAAACGGTTAGGGAAACTGAGTCCTCACCCTCGTGTGGCCGAGTTTGGTGCCCCCCCCCCCCAGGACAGGAAAAGCCGGCCGGCGCTCCAGCGGTGATGCACGCCTCGGAGCCCTTCTGTGCAGGGCTGGTTCCTGGGCCGGGGTCACGCTGACCTGCTGCAGGTCGGCCTCAGGCATCGATCCTCCGGCCTCGGCCTCCCAGGTGTCTGAGGTCTGAGCTCGCCTCCCACGCACCCCGCAGCCTCCCGGAGACGCACAGGACGGAGGTCCTGGCCCTCACAGCCCTCTTCTCCCATTCGGGCTCCCTCAGCTCCTGGTATGGTATGGTATTTTTTTTTGGTCGGTCCTGGGACTTGAACTCAGGGCCTGGGCGCTGTCCCTGAGCTCTTTCACTCAAGGCTGGCGCTCTACCATGTGAACCACAGCACCACTTCTGCCTTTTGCTGGTTCACTGAGATAAGAGTCTCACAGTCTTTCCTGCCCAGGCTGGCTTTGAACCGAGATCCTCAGCTCTCAGCCTCCTGAGTCGCTGGGATGGCAGGCGTGAGCACGGGTGCCCGGCCCCGTAGGTTATTTCGCTTCTTTGAAACCAGCGGCAGCAGAATGTGTCTCTGTCTCACCAGCCTGTGCCGGGGCAGAACCGAGAGGCTCCGCCAGGCTGAGAGAAAGTTCCAGAACCGAGGCTCGTGTCATCTCTCAATATATAATATAACAAAAAGAAAACAACACAGGTTTCTACCTACGGGTGGAGATCGCGTGGAGAATTCTGGATGGCTGTGTCGGCGGGCGCGGGAGTAAACAGCAGTAGACTGCACCTAGCGCTCACAGAGCCCACAGGGGGGACTGTAGGGTTCTGTGCCTGTGTGTGTGTGTGTGTGTGTGCGTGTGTGCGTGTGCCTGTGTGTGTGAAGTTGGAAATCAGACAAACATCATCCCAAACCTCATCTCAGTCTCTCAGTCAGTAAGCCGGGTGTGGTGGTACCTGCCTGCTGTCCCAGCTACCACAGGAGGAGGAGGAGGAGGAGGGGGAGGGGGAGGAGGAGGAGGAGGGGGAGAAGAAGAAGAAGAAGGAGGAGGAGAGGAGGAGGAGGGGGGGAGATGGAAGAGGGGGAGGAGGGAGGAGGAGGAGGAGGAGAAAATCTGACCAGCTCAGACTAAAAATAAGTTCCCAAGACCCCATCTCAACAGATAAGGCTGTGCCCGGCGGCGTCTGCCTGCAGGGGCAAAGCTGTCTTTCCTGTTCTCACAGGGTGCAGAGCTCTCCTGGCCTGCTTTGTCCAGAACAAGGCCTGGGGCTTGTTCCTGTGTGACCCTTGTGCACACACGCGCACACACACACACACACACACACACAACTGACTGTAACTGGGGCTGAAATCGGAGTCACCGTAGGAACGGACAAACAGGCAATGAAGAAGTTCCCCACCAAATCCTTATTATTATTATTATCGCTATTGTTATTATTTTTTGTGTCAGTCCTGGGACTTGAACTCAGGGCCTGGGCGCTGTCCCTGAGCTCTTTCACTCAAGGCTGGTGCTCTACCCCTTGAACCACAGCGCCACTTCTGGTTTTCTGGTCGTTCCCTGGAGATCAGAGGCTCACAGCCTTTCCTGCCTGGGCTTGGCCTCAAACCTCGATCCTCTAGATCTCAGCGTCCTGAGCGGCTGGGGGCACCCGGCCAGCAACAGTTCTCTGTGCTCAGAAGATGGGGACGACTTTTATCACGTTGCCCACCCGCCGCCTGGCTTCCTCGCGCATCGGAGCACGGGCCTTGGAAACATCTGGAAAGTTGCTTGGTTGTCGGGTAGATTCAAGTTCATTCTCCAAACAGATGTTTTCCTCCCTGGCAGGGCGGGAGAAATACATGGATTGCTCATGTGGAGTGCGTTTGGGGCAAAATAAAAATAACCCAGGAAAATAACTCCCCCCAACCAAACAACAACAACAACAATAATAATAACAGGGCCCCATAAAACTCCCAGCCGCTTACGTTTGGGGCTTGCAAAGTCAGTGTTTCACCTCGACCGCTGCATCCTGACGGCTGCCAAGCAACAGGAAAACCAGATTTTAAAAGGCAAGGCTGAAGCCGGGCACTGTGGCCCACGCCTGTCATCCCGGCTACCTCAAGAGGCTGAGATCTGGAGGATCGCGGTTCGAGGCCAGCCCAGGGCAGGAAAGTCCGTGAGGCTCTCATCTCCAAAAAAGCTGTCAGTGGCGCTGTGAGCCAAAGAGCTCAGGGACAGCGCCCAGGCCTCAAGTTCAAGCCCCGGGACTGACACACACACACACACACACACACACACACACACACACACACACACCCTCAAAAGAAAATTCTAGGCTGTTTTTCCCAAGACCTCAGGGGAAGCCCGAATTGGCAGGAGGCTGGGGAGCAAACAAAGGCGGAGGTCAGCCCAGAGTCCTGAGACTTGTTCCGGCCTGGTTGTTGTTGTGCTCAGAAGAAAAGAAAGAGAACTTTCTCGCACTGAGCATTGGGTCAGAGTCCCCCTGGGGCTCTGGGACTCGGCTCCGGTCAGCCAGCCAGCGAGCACCGGAAGAGGAGTCTGTCCAAGCCGGGTCGGACACGCTTTTCCGGCTGCCAACTGGCCTGGCCTTCTCGCATACAGATGCGCTGGGCCCTCTGGAAAAAACCATCTTTGTACACGCCTGTCATCCCAGCTACTCAGGAGGCTGAGACCGGAGGATCGCGGTTCGAGGCCAAACCCAGGCAGGAAAGTCTGTGAGCCTCTGATCTCTCCAATGAACCAGCCAAAAACGAGCAAGACGCGGGCTGTGGCTCAAGTGGTAGAGCACCGCCGGCCTGGAGTGAACGAATCTCAGAGTCGGCGCCCAGGCCCTGAGTTCAAGCCCCAGGACTGGCACCAAACCGCCTCCTCAGGAGCCCAGAGTGGCCGGGATTACAGGCGGGTCCCACACAGCCTGCCGCTCCTTGGCCTTCTGAGGCCTCCTTCGTTGGATCCTCTCAGAGGATCTTCGGTCCTGACTTAGGATGGGGACCCCACACCCCCATTTCCTACACGACCCCCGTCCTGGTCAGCCCTTTCTTAAGGTTTTCCCGCTCCACACCCCCACAGACACCCCCTTCTTAACTTAAACAGCAACACTGTGGCTGGGTGGCCTTGTAAATCTAATGGCCGCCGCTCGGGTGCTCAGCTCGCAGACGAGGATGCGGTGAGGTCCGGGTGTCTGCGTGGGGCCGAGGGGCCAGCACCCAGCTCGGGGCCAGCCCAGCACCCAGCTCAGGGTCAGCCCAGCACCCAGCTCAGGGTCAGCCCAGCACCCAGCTCCCCGGCCAGCACCCAGCTCCCCAGCCCAGCACCCAGCTCCCCAGCCCAGCACCCAGCTCCCCGGCCAGCACCCAGCTCCCCAGCCCAGCACCCAGCTCCCCGGCCAGCACCCAGCTCCCCAGCCCAGCACCCAGCTCTCCAGCCCAGCACCCAGCTCCCCAGCCAGCCCAGCACCCAGCTCCCCAGCCCAGCACCCAGCTCCCCAGCCAGCCCAGCACCCAGCTCCCCAGCCAGCACCCAGCTCCCCAGCCAGCACCCAGCTCCCCAGCCAGCACCCAGCTCCCCGGCCCAGCACCCAGCTCCCCGGCCCAGCCCAGCACCCAGCTCCCCGGCCCAGCCCAGCACCCAGCTCCCCAGCCAGCCCAGCACCCAGCTCCCCAGCCAGCACCCAGCTCCCCAGCCCAGCACCCAGCTCCCCGGCCCAGCACCCAGCTCCCCAGCCAGCACCCAGCTCCCCGGCCCAGCACCCAGCTCCCCGGCCCAGCACCCAGCTCCCCGGCCAGCACCCAGCTCCCCGGCCAGCCCAGCACCCAGCTCCCCAGCCCAGCACCCAGCTCCCCGGCCCAGCACCCAGCTCCCCGGCCCAGCACCCAGCTGGGGGCCAGCCCAGCACCCAGCTCCCCAGCCAGCACCCAGCTCCCCGGCCCAGCACCCAGCTCCCCGGCCAGCACCCAGCTCCCCGGCCAGCCGGCCTGCGTGGGTTCCAGTCTCCTGGGGAGGGGGAGGTGACACTTGCTGGTTTTCTTCCCTCTGTGGGAAGAAGCCAGTGATGGCCCTCCTTCCTGCATTCATTCATTCATTCATTCATTCAGCGCCAAGACAAATCCTTTCCACAAAGAACCCAGTGACCATGTTCACGCCTCCCTCTCCTCCCTCCCCTCCCTCCCTCCCCCTCCCTCCCTCCCCTCTCCCTCCCTCCCCCCTCCCTCCCTCCCTCCTTCCCTCCCTCCCCTCCCCCTGTCTCTCTCCCCCCTCCTTCCCTCCCCTCTCCCTCCCTCCCCCCTCCCTCCCTCCCTCCCCCCTCCCTCCCTCCCTCCTTCCCTCCCTCCCCTCCCCCTGTCTCTCTCCCCCCTCCTTCCCTCCCCTCTCCCTCCCTCCCCCCTCCCTCCCTCCCTCCCTCCCCCCTCCCTCCCTCCCTCTCCCTCCCTCCCCTCCCCCTGTCTCTCTCCCCCCTCCCCTCTCCCTCCCTCCCCCCTCCCCTACCTCCCACCTCCCCTCCCTCCCTTCCCCCTCCCCCTCCCTCCCTCCCCCCTCCCTCCCTCCCTCCCCTCCCCCTGTCTCTCTCCCCCCTCCCTCCCTCCCCTCCCTCCCTCCCCTCTCCCTCCCTCTCCCCTCCCTCCCTCCCCTCCCTCCCTCCCCTCTCCCTCCCTCCCCCCTCCCTCCCTCCCTCCCTCCCCTCTCTCCCTCCCCTCCCTCCCCCCTCCCTCCCTTCCCCCTCCCCCTCCCTCCCCCCTCCCCCTCCCTCCCCTCCCTGTCCTCCCCCCTCTCCCTCCCCCTCCCCCTCCCCCCCGCTCCACTTCCGGTCTCTGCCGGCTCCTGGCAGGCGGGGTCTCTCGGGCTTCCGGCCCGGGCCGGCCTCGAACCGCGACCCCCGGGCCCCCCCAGCTGACCACCGGCCCCGGGCGCCCAGGGACCCACGCCCCACCTCCCCGCGGTGCCCGGATGGCGGACGAGGCCCGGATGGACGGGAGCGCGCGGGGCCCGGGTGCCCGCAAGACCCGGATGGCGGACGAGGCCCGGATGGACGGGAGCGCGGGGCCCGGGTGTCCGCAAGACCCGGATGGCGGACGAGGCCCGGATGGACGGGAGCGCCCCCCCCCCCCCCCCCGCGGCTCTGCGCACGCGCGGGCCTCGGCCGCCGGCGGCCAGCGCCAGGCTCCGGCCGCGCAGCCAGGCGGAGCGGGGCCCCGCCGGGCCGAGACGCGGGACGCGGGACGCGGGGCCAGAGACCAGACCCGGACCCGGACCCGACCAGAGACCGGACCCGAGACCCGAGACCTAGACCCGGACCCGGACCCGGACCCGAGACCCGAGACCTAGACCCGGACCCGGACCCGGACCCGACCCGGACCCGACCAGAGACCCGACCAGAGACCCGAGACCCGAGACCCGAGACCCGAGACCTAGACCCGGACCCGGACCCGACCAGAGACCCGGACCAGGACCCCAGACCCCGCGCTTCCCCCCGACGCCGCCGCCCGGGCCGCGGCTCCGAGGTAAGAGCCCGTCCCGAAGGCGGCGCCCCGGGCCCCACGTGGGGCGCCCGATCCCCGATGCGCCCGATCCCCGATGCGCCCCGATCCCCGAGGCGCCCCGATCCCCGATGCCCCCGATCCCCGATGCGCCCCGATCCCCACCCGGGCTGCCCCCGATCCCCGATGCACCCCGATCCCCACCCGGGCTGCCCCCGATCCCCGATGCGCCCCGATCCCCACCCGGGCTGCCCCCGATCCCCGATGCCCCCGATCCCCGATGCCCCCGATCCCCGATGCACCCCGATCCCCACCCGGGCTGCCCCCGATCCCCGATGCCCCCGATCCCCGATGCCCCCGATCCCTGATGCCCCCGATCCCCGATGCACCCCGATCCCCACCCGGGCTGCCCCCGATCCCCGATGCACCCCGATCCCCACCCGGGCTGCCCCCGATCCCCGATGCACCCCGATCCCCACCCGGGCTGCCCCCGATCCCCGATGCGCCCCGATCCCCGATGCGCCCCGATCCCCGATGCGCCCCGATCCCCGATGCCCCCGATCCCCGATGCCCCCGATCCCCGATGCGCCCCGATCCCCACCCGGGCTGCCCCCGATCCCCGATGCGCCCCGTCTCCCACTGGAGACGCCCGGAGCCCCACCGGCGGTGCCCCGAGAGCTCACGCCCTGCGCCGCCGACCCCCCCCCCACCGACTCCCTAAAACCCGCGCCAGAATCCCCCCCCCGCCTGCGCCCCGCCGCGCCCCACCCCGAGCCCCGGCGACCCCCGCGCGGGGCCCAGTCCACGGTGGGACCCCCAGCCCCCCCACCCCCCGCCCCCGGCCCCCCCACCCCCCCGCCCCCCCACCCCCCAACCCCCGCCCCGCTCCCGAGGCTCCCCAAAGTTGTAGCATCTGCTCAAAGTGACCCTGGGAAAGCCGAGCCCGGCCCGCTGCGGATGCTATTGGGGGACCCCCCCCCCCGTGAATGGGGCGGGCTGCTCCTTCACCCCGAGACCCTTCCTATGCGCTGCACCCCAGCCCCCCACCCCGCTCCCCAGCCCCCCCGCTCCCCAGCCCCCCCTCCCCAGCCCCCCTGCTCCCCAGCCCCCCTGCTCCCCAGCCCCCCCGCACCCCAGCCCCCCTGCTCCCCAGCCCCCCCGCACCCCAGCCCCCCTGCACCCCAGCCCCCCCGCTCCCCAGCCCCCCCACACCCCAGCCCCCTGCTCCCCAGCCCCCCTGCTCCCCAGCCCCCCCGCACCCAGTCCCCCCTGCTCCCCAGCCCCCCCCGCACCCAGTCCCCCCTGCTCCCCAGCCCCCCCCGCACCCCAGCCCCCCGCTCCCCAGCCCCCCCTGCTCCCCAGCCCCCCCGCACCCAGTCCCCCCTGCTCCCCAGCCCCCCCCGCACCCCAGCCCCCCGCTCCCCAGCCCCCCCGCACCCCAGCCCCCCCGCACCCCAGCCCCCCCGCTCCCCAGCCCCCCCGCTCCCCAGCCCCCCCCCCGCTCCCCAGCCCCCCCCCCCGCTCCCCAGCCCCCCCGCTCCCCAGCCCCCCCGCTCCCCAGCAACCCCCTCCCCAGCCCCCTGCTCCCCAGCCCCCCCTCCCCAGCCCCCCTAAACCCCAGCCCCCCTAAACCCCAGCCCCCCTAAACCCCAGCCCCCCCCCCGCTCCCCAGCCCCCCCCTGCTCCCCAGCCCCCCTGCACCCCAGCCCCCCTGCTCCCCAGCCCCCCCGCACCCCAGCCCCCCCCCCGCTCCCCAGCCCCCCCGCTCCCCAGCCCCCCGCTCCCCAGCCCCCCCCCCGCTCCCCAGTGCCCCCCGCACCCCAGCCCCCCTGCTCCCCAGCCCCCCCGCTCCCCAGCCCCCCCGCTCCCCAGCCCCCCCCCCGCTCCCCAGTGCCCCCCGCACCCCAGCCCCCCTGCTCCCCAGCCCCCCTGCTCCCCAGCCCCCTGCATCCCAGCCCCCCCGCTCCCCAGCCCCCCCCCCGCTCCCCAGCCCTCCCCCGCTCCCCAGCCCCCCTGCACCCTAGGCTCCCTGCTCCCCAGCCCCCCCGCTCCCCAGCCCTCCCGCACCCCAGCCCCCCTGCACCCCAGCCCCCCCGCTCCCCAGCCCCCCTGCACCCCAGCCCCCTGCTCCCCAGCCCCCTGCACCCCAGCCCCCCTGCTCCCCAGCCCCCCTGCTCCCCAGCCCCCCTGCACCCCAGCCCCCGCCCCCCGCTCCCCAGCCCCCCCCCGCTCCCCAGCCCCCCTGCACCCCAGCCCCCCCGCTCCCCAGCCCCCCTGCACCCCATACCCCCTGCTCCCCAGTCCTCCCCCACCCGCCCTGTGCACCCCTCAGTACCCTCTTCTCAGTCCCCTGCTTCTCTGCATCCCCCTCCCCTCTTCCCCCCTCCCCCAGCCCCCTTGCTCCCCCCCTGCCCTGCTCCCCAGTTCTCCCTGCACCCCTGGATCAGCCCCAGAGCCTCACCCGGTCGGGGGGGGGGGGGCCCTCGCTGTTAGGGCCTGAACTCTGAGGCGGGCTGTGACCCCCCGTGTGTGCAAGCGTGTATATATGTGCATATGTGTGTGTGCATGTGTGTGTGTGAGTGTGTATGTGTGTATGCGTGTTGTGTATGTGTGTGTGAGTGTGTGAGTGTGTGTGTGTGAGTGTGTGTGTGTGTGTGTCTGTGTGTGTGTGTGTGTGAGACCCGTGGTTCAAAGGTGCACGTGTGTCTCAGGTCACACGGGTTGTCTGTGCGCAGGCTCACCTGGTCACTTGTGTCAGTTTGGGGGAACCCAGCTCCCCCAAGGCCGCCTCCTGTTCCCACAAACAAAGCGAGGCCGGGACCGCGTTGTGTGATTGTTGTTGTCATTGTGTCAGGCCTGGGCCTTGAACTCAGGGCCTGGGCGCTGTCCCTGAGCTCTTTCACTCAAGGCTGGCGCTCTACCCCTTGAGCCACAGCGCCACTCCCGGTTTTCTGGTGGTTCATGGGAGATCAGAATCTCACGGACTTTCCTGCCTGGGCTGGCCTTGAACCTCGATCCTCCGATCTCAGCCTCCTGAGTGGCTGGGATGGCAGGCGGGAGCCACCAGTGCCCGGCTTGGTATTTCACGGTTCACACTCGATTTGTTTGTGATCCAAGGCACGGATTTCATTTTGTTTCAATTTCTAGCATTTTCCAGGGTTCAGGCCTCGGTGGTTTTCTGACACAGATTTTTCTCAGCTTTCAGTGTTTTGTGTGTTATTTGGGGGGGGGAGACATTTCTACCCCTCCCCCTTTTTGAGGTAGCTGGGCTTGAACTTGGGGTTCATCGCTTGCTAGACAGGTGCTCTACCGCTTGAGCCATGTCTCCAGCCCCCTTTCTAATCTACTACACCACATACCCCTCCCTCCCTCCCCAGACTTTCTAATTCTTCTATACCCCCTCTCTCCACTCATCTGCTTTTTCTTCTGTAACATTGGACTGGGACCAAGTTGGAATCAGAAAATAGTATGAAGAATAAACACTCCACATACTTGGGTGGTTGGTTTTTTCTTTAAATTTTCCCCCTCAAGTTCCGTGTTTACTTGGAGGAAGTTGGATCTGGTGAGTGTATGCACACTGATTGGAGGTGGCCCGAGTGTGTTTGGTAGATCTGTGTGTGTGTGTAAACTCAGAATAGATCAGGAGGCTGCAGCCCTGGGCCAGGCGTCTGGAGCCGGTGAAGGTTGGCTGCGTGCAGCTGTTTACAGCTGTGAGCGTTTGAGAACGCTTTTCTTTAAGAGGAAGAGAAAAAAAACCCAATCTGTAGCTTTGAATCCCAGCAACACATTGACTACACCCAAGAACGGGGTGCGGTGAGGGGTGTTCGTGCTTCTGTGCTGTTTCCGGCTTGTTCTGGCTTTTCTAGATACATCCGTCGCCGAGATTTTACACCTGAAGCCTGTGCTATGCTGCCGATGGGTTTCATTCCTTCGTGCCGGTGCTTGGATTCGAACTCGGGGCCTTGCGCTCTCTTGCTTGGCTTTCTCACTCGAGAGGGTGGTGCTCTACCACTTTGAGCCACAGCTCTACTTCTGGTTTTCTGGCGGTTCGTGGGAGATCAGAGTCTCACGGACTTTCCTGCTAGGGCTGGCCTTGAACCGCGATCCTCCGATCTCAGCCTCCTGAGTGGCTGGGACGGCAGGTGTGTGCTGCAGGGGGGCTCCTGGCGGGGTCAGAGCCCACGGGGAGGAATCCCAGGCCTTTATCTTCCCTGTGGTTCTCCCTGCCCTCCTCCACCTCATATCTCCACTCACGTCTGTCTGTCTGTCTGTCTCTGCCAGGCTCTTACTGCAATAGTTGAAGCCCAGCCTCGCGAGTTTCTCCTTGAACTCCAAGGAGAAAACGACCTCAGGATGGGGGGTGGGGGGTGGATTCTCTCCAGTGGCGGAGAATGGAGTTGACATTATCTAGAAATAACACGGGTGAAGGGAGATTTCACACTGGGGCAGGAAGGAGCAAGGAAGACACCCCCACCCCAACCCCCACCCCCCAAAAAAAATCACCAACCAGGAGACTTTTCTGCGTTTCCTTTCCTTGAACTCAGATCCTGGCTGCCGTTCCTGGGCTTTTTTTTCTTTTCCCCACAACTCAAGGCTGGTGCTCTTCCACTTGAGCCACGGCTCCACCCCCAGCTTTTGGATGCTCAGTTGGAGATGAGAGTTATAGACTCCCCTGGCCAGGCTGCCTGGGAACCTCGATCCTCCGATCTCAGCCTCCCGGGAGTCCCTAGGATGAGCCCCCCCCCAACTCCACCGGTGGTTGGTTGGTTTAAAACCCCCGCCATGGTGTTCTCTAGGGTATAAAATGGTCTACTACTTGAGTGTTTATGGAATGCTTATTTATTTGAATATTCTACTTATTGAATATTTTCATAGTCTATTATTAGGCGCTTCGTCATTCGAACCCATGAAATGTCTCTTCTGTCGGTCAGACACACGGGCAAAGTGTTTTTCTTGGGAGAGGCGCTGGCTCTGTGTTTCCAGGGTGCCCGCGCTTCATTGGATGTGACTTGGATTCTGGACGTGGGGTATAATCAGTCCTTGTTTTAGTCCATTGGACATGAAGGTGTTTTGTTCAGGGCGAGGGTGGGAGGGATTGCTGGAGCTTTCTTGTGCCTGTAACCGATTCTTGTGCAGTAGGACACCTGCAGCTCCCGCCTGGCATCCCAGCGACTCGGGAGGCTGAGATCCGAGGATCGCGGTTCAAGGCCAGCCCAGGCAGGAAAGTCCGTGAGACTCTGATCTCCCATGAACCACCAGAAAACCGGGAGTGGCGCTGTGGCTCAAGTGGTAGAGCACCAGCCTTGAGCTGAAGAGCTGAGGGACAGCGCCCAGGCCCTGAGTTCAAGACCTACAACCACACACACACACACACGCACACACACACACACACACACACAGGCGTGTCCCCCCCCATGGCTATTCACGTCTGTGATTCCAGTCTTTAGAGTCGCATTCCGCTCTTGGCGGGATGGGGAGCAGATGGTGGGTTTGCGCATCGCGATCGTGCGTGAGTGTGTCCGTGTGAGCGTGCCCGAGCCTCTGACCCCCTCCACCACCAACACGGCTGTGGGGTCAGCGGGGGGTCAGTGTGCGCCCTGCGCCCCCAAATTCCTGTCGCTTTCTAGGTAGCCAAGGGCCTGGTCTGGGGGGGCCAATTCCCCGTGACCCGCACACACGCATGCAACCACCCACACATGCATGCACACGCACATGCACACACGCGTGCGTGCACACGCACATGCATGCACGCACACACATGCACACGCAGCACACATACATGCACGCACACACACGCATGCACATGTGCACAGTGCGCACACGTACGTACACACATGCACGCACGCACACATGCATACACATGCACACGCACATGCACACACACACATGCATGCACGTGCACACACACGTATGCACACGGACATGCATACACACACATCTGGGAAGTTTAGAAATGAGAAAATCCAACTTCACACTGTGAGAACAATCAGCCAGAGACACAGAGACACACACAGACAGGGAGACAGACAGACAGGGAGATGGAGAGAGGGAGGCAGAGGAAGAGAGACAGAAAGGGAGAGAGACAGAGAGGGAGGGAGGGAGAGTCTCAGCCATTAAGAGGATCCGTCTTTTTTGCTTTTCCTTTTTTTATTTTTTTGTCCGCCCTGGGTCTTGAACTCAGGGCCTGGGCGCTGTCCCTGAGCTCTTTCACTCCAGGCTGGCGCTCTACCACATGGACCGCGCCCCACGTCCAGGTTTGCTGGTAGGAGATCAGAATCTCACAGACTTTCCCGCCCAGGGCTGGCCTCCAACCACGATCCTCAGACCTCAGCCTGCCGAGTCTCTGGGATGACAGGCGTGCGCGCCAGCGCCCGGCTTTAAAAACAAAAGTGATGGAGATTGCTGCACACAGCCCGAGTGACCTAGTTGAGCCGAGGCCAGCACCCTGCGTGGCCAGTCCTCTACACCCCCCCCCCCCCCCCGCGAGCGCAGGGCCCCGCCACCCGCCAGGATCAAACTCGCAGCCAGCTGGACCCGCAGCTCCGGCCTGGCCAGGCCCCGCCGTGGACAGATGGAGGCCGGGCGGGTGAGCCCAGGCCTGGCCGGGCGCCCGCCCTCGGCCCCCGCCTCCCCTCCACCCCAGCCCCCGGGAGCCGGAGACACAGCATCCACCACCCCACGGGTGTTTTCTGAGTTTTACTTGTGTCACTTGTTCATGAGTGTTATACTGTGGTTGTTTCTGGGTTTCCGTGTGTGTGTGTGTGTGTGTGTGTGTGTGTGTGTGTGTGTGTGTGTGTGTGTGTGTGTGTCGGTTGTGGGTCTTGAACTCTGGGCCTGGGCGCTGTCCCTCATCTCTTCAGCTCAAGGCTGGCGCTCTACCACTTGAACCACAGCACCACTTCCGGCTTTTTGTTGGTTTAAAGGAGATCAGAGCCCAGACCCCCTCACCAAAGGCCGCAAAGAGGCAAGAAAGAAGCACACACAAAGGTTTGGCCCCCTGGAGAACATTCTGGATGGTTTTCTGGCGTCGAGCCCAACCGGGTGCTCTACGTTTTTGTCTCCTGCTTGAGGCATCGGGGAACTCGAACTCGGCACTTCCAGACCTAACCGGGCTGATAGTGTGCCCCCCGAGCCACGCGCCCAGCCCCTTTCGGGGCTTTCCCCAGTTGGGAGCCTGCGGGTCCGGTGGTCTCTGGAAGCCCGGCTGGCCTCGGACCGCGATCCTCCGGCCTCAGCCTCCTCCCTGGCCCGGGGCCTCCGCCGGCCTGGCCGGGCGGTTGGGACGGAAGCAGTGTGTGTGCTTTCCCCCGTGCGACGCCCCGCGACACCCCGGGCGACCAGGGCCTGCGACCAGGAGATTTAGTCACGAGGAAATCTGTGGCCAAAGGAGATTATGTTCTAATTCAGGCCAGCGGCTCTTCCTGCCTGAAGCTTCACAGATGCCCAGTGAGGGGCGGGAGGGGTTGTGTGGCGTCCCCGGTCGGCCACCGCCAGGGCCTGGCCCAGGGGCTCCGAGACCCGCCCGGTGGCTCAGGCCTGTCATCCCAGCCACTCGGGAGGCCGAGGGCAGAGGATCGCAGTTCGAGGCCAGCCCGGGCAGGAGAGTCCGTGAGACTCTGATCTCCCACGAACCACCAGAAAACCAGAAGTGGCGCTGTGGCTCAAGGGGTAGAGCACCAGCCCCTAGGCCCTGAGTTCAAGCCCCAGTACCAGCAGAAAATAATAATCATGATGATGATGATGGTGATGACGATGATGATGATGATGATGGTGATGATGATGACTGAACTTTTCCTGTCCCCGGCTGGCCTTGAACCGCGATCCTCAGACCTTCCGCCTCCCGCGTGGCCGGGACGGCAGGCGTGAGCCGCGGCGCCCGGCGCGTGGTGAAGCCAGGGTAGTTGAGGGAGAGGGAGGGAGGCGTGGGGTGGGTAGTGAGCGGCGTGGCGGTGTCTGTGTGTGCGCACACACGCGTGTGCCCAGCTGCTCCTCGGGCCTGGCCCGGGATCCCTTTATGGGGGGGAGGGAGGAGGGGGGCCTGTCCCCTGGGCAGCAGTGGCCGCCGGGCGGGCCACGCCTGTGTTTGCTTAGTACCGGCCTCAGCTGAGTCCTTCCCCCGACCCAGGCAGAGAGACGCAGGTCTCAGGACTGCGAACCTCCTGATCTCAGCCTCACACAGGCCTTGGAGCCACGGGGCCGAGTCCGCCAGGCTCTTCCCTCCAAATGACCAGCAAAAAGCCGGAGGGGGCGCTGGGCTCAGGCGGCAGAGCGCCAGCCTCGAGCGGTGACAAGGCTCAGGGACAGAGTTCAAGCCCCAGGACTTCACACACACACACACACACACACACACACACACACACACGTGTGCGCTCACTCCCCAGGGAGGCAGAGCAAGCCGCAGGTGGTCCACGGCAGGTGAGAGTCTCACGGACTTCCCTGCCCAGGCTTGGCCTCCACCCGCGATCCTCAGACCTCGGCCTCCCCCAGCAGCTGGGATGGCGGCGGCCGGTCGGTTGTCTCGGCTTGCGAGTTCAAAGACAATCCCAGCCTGTCCCTCATTCACATATAGACCTGTGTGTGTGTGTGCGTGTGCGTGTGTGTGTGTCTGCTCCGGGCCGGGATGAATCAGAACGCTTCGTCCTGACATCTTTATGAGTCTAAAGTCCAAGGCTGGAGCTCCAGAGAGACTGAGTCAGCCGTGAGTGGGAGCCGGGCAGGGCGGCCCTGGTTTACGACCTTCCGTAAAGGGCCCCACAGTGGGTGCTGGGAGCCTCAGTTCCCCCTTCCCTCCCAAGTCGGGTTCATCAGAGTTCCCAGAAACGCAGTTTCCCGGGGAACCATGGGGAAACAAAGCCCGGGGAACATTGGTTCCCGGCGGCCTCCACCCGGCCCCGCCCGCCGGAGACGGACAGGCCAGCGACTGGAATATTACTAGCCCCTCAAAAAGGAGCAGCAAGCCAGACCCCTCCCCTGCAGACTGGGAGGGATTGCAAAGATGATGGTGATGATGGTGATGATGGTGATGATGATGATGGTGATGATGGTGATGATCACAGGCCCAGCTGCTGAATCTCCTCTGTTTGTCTGAAATTGGGCAGAAATTAGCTTCCAAAAACACATGGCCATGTTGTTTGTGGTTGTGGTTGTGTTGTTTGCTCCTGGCTGGGACTCAGGGCCTGACTTGCTCCTGGCGGGTGTACCACCTCCTGAGCCTCGCCTCCAGGACAGCTTTTTGCTGAGCGCAGGTGGAATCGCTCAGGTCTCTATTCTTTCTGTTCCTGTCTGAGCTTGGCTTTGAACTGCGATCCTCCGGCGCTCAGCCTCCCGGGAAGGGAAGGTGGCACACTGGGCACAGTGGGCAGGCTCCCGCCTGCCATCCCAGCGACTCAGGAGGCTGAGATCTAGAGGATCGCAGTTCAAAGCCAGCCAGGGCAGGAAAAGTCTGTGAGACTCTGATCTCCAGTGAACCACCATAAAACCACAAGTGGCGCTGTGGTTCACGTGGTAGAGCGCCAGCCTGGAGTGACAGAGCTCAGGGACAGCACCCAGGCCCTGAGTTCAAGTCCCACGCCGCCCCTCCCTGCAAAGGAATGTGGGCTCCTCTGGCCCCCGCGTGAGTCACGGCGGTTGTGAAACACTAAACGACCGAGCCAGGCGACCTTTGAAGTTTTACAGCTCAACCCCACGGCCGCCTCGGGAGGGCCGCTGTCTGGCTGAGTGAGCACTGTACCAAGAGTCTCAGCCCGGACGCCCACCTGTGACCGTGGGCCGCGAACCTGGCAGTGCTGTTTACTACTGTGCCCAGCCCCAAGCAACGCAAACCAACCTCCACCAGACAGCTCTATAGCTGTCCGTCCTGGGACTTGAACTCAGGGCCTGGGCGCCATCCCTGAGCTCTTCCACTCTAGGCTGGTGCTCTACCACGTGAGCCACAGCGCCACTTGTGGTTTTCTGGTGGTTCCTGGGAGATCAGAGTCTCACAGACTTTCCTGCCCAGGCTGGCCTCGAACCTTGATCCTCCGATCTCAGCCTCCTGGGTCGCTGGGATGCCAGGCGGGAGCCTCTGGTGCCCGGCCATTATTATTACTATTGTGTATTTGTTGTTGTTATTGGTATTGTTTGAATCAGTCGGGCAGAGGAGTGGTCCTTCAGCAGGGCAGCGGCTGGCTACAATGTGTGTTGATCCTGTCTTCTTGCCTTTATCAAAGTCGGCTGGAAACGGTTCCTTTTGTTTGGGGACGTGGGTGTGTCGCGCGCGCACACACACACACACACACCTGTGGCCTTTGTGTGGAGCCCACCGTCCACATGTCTCTTCCCACTTGGCCTTTTCTTCCTCCGTCTGTCCATGCTTTAAAACAAACAAACCAGAGCCGGGAAGTTGGCGCAGTGGTAGAGCGCTCGCCTGGCAGGCATGAGGCCCTGGGTTCGAATCCCCAGCGCCACACACACACAGAAAACAAACACAAAGTAATGTTTAAAAATCACCTTGGCTGGGCGCCGGCACTCACACCTGTCATCCCAGCCGCTCAGGAGGCTGAGATCCGGAGGATCGCAGTTCAAAGCCAGCCCCGGGGCAGGAAAAGTCTGTGAGACTCTGATCTCCCATGAACCAGCAGAAAACCGCAAGTGGCGCTGTGGCTCAAGTGGTAGAGCGCCCGCCTTGAGCTGAAGAGCTGAGGGACAGCGCCCAGGCCCTGAGTTCAAGTCCCAGGACTGACAAAAACATGAAACAAATCACCTAGGGCGGCTGCCGCTGTGTGTGTGTGTGTGTGTGTGTGTGTGTGCGCGCGCGTGCTGCCTTCGTTTTCCCCTGGCCTCTGAGTGTTGGTGGGAGCCCCAGACGCCTGCGTGTGCACACTGACCCCCCAGTCACTGATTAACAGTCTGTGTCCAGCGCCGCCCGCTGTGGAGCGCGGGGTCCGTGCCCGGCGCCCGGGGAGCCCCGGCTCCATCAATGCCTCCATTGTGACTCGGCCTCGCTGCCCTCCCGGCCTCTCCATGTTTCCTCCCCGCGTCGGAGCTGCCCTGTTTGCTCACTGTAAAAAAAAAAAAAAAAAGGAAAGAAGAGGAAGTCTGGGTACCCGCCCCGCGCAGCCTCCTGTAGTTCCTGCCCGCCTGCCCGGGCGCGTGCCGGCCCGGCCCTGCCTGCGCGGGTGTTAAAGGTCGCTCGGCCCCGCCGTCCCGGCTCCGAGTGCGCCAGTGTGGCCTTTCCTGTGCCTGAGAGCGGCCGGGCCTGCGTCTGACCCGGGGCCGGTGGATGTGTAAGTGTCCTGGGGCCGGTGGGGAGGAAAAGCTCCCGGGGGCCGGGAGGGTGGGAGGGTGGGAGGAGGGCAGGGTGGGAGGGTGGGCCTCTCCCTGTGTCCAGTCCAGGACAAATGTCTGTGGCCGTGGTTGGGGGGGGGCGGTGTTTCTTTTTTGTTGTCTTCGTTGGCTGCCCTGGGACTTGAACTCAGGGCCTGGGCGCTGTCCCTGAGCCGTGCTTGCTTTTGATGGTGCTCCAGGCTGGCGCTCTGCCGCGTGAGCCACAGCGCCACTCTGGGCTTTTGTTGTTGGCTGGCCCATGGAGATGAGAGTCTCTCGCGGCCTTTCCTGCCCCGGGCTGGCCTCGGACCGCGAGTCTCCAGATCTCAGCCTCCTGAGCGGCTGGGGGCGGGGCAGGTCAGGAGTTCCTTAAATCGTCTGTGGTTCGGAAGGAGAAGTCGGGGTGCTCTCGCGTGCCTCACCAGGGTGCCGAGGGTTTTGGGGTTTGGGGCCTCCATGGTGGGAATGGGAGGGTAGACGTGTGCCCTGCAGCCCCCCTCCAGCCTCACCGCACCCCCAGATCCTCGCCGGGGACCAGGCCCGAGCCTCCCGGTGGTGCGGGCCGGGCGCAGTGACAGACGGACGGACAGCGCGGGATGCGCTCCTGTGTGTGCCCAGGGCCGTGTCCCAGAGCGCACAACACGCATGCGCACACCTGCGCACACCTGCGCACACCCGCGCACACCTGCGCACACCCGCGCACACCTGCGCACACCTGCGCACACCCGCGCACACCCGCGCACACCCGCGCACACCCGCGCACACCCGCGCTGCCCGCCCGCCGAGGGCTTTGGGAAAGATCCCCGTTCACATGTCTGGTGTATTGGGGTGTCTGTCTGGTATATTTGGGGTGTCTGGCGTGTTTGGGGTATATATCTGATTATTGGGGTGTGTGTCTGGTGTGTTTGGGGTGCATGTCTGGTGTATTGGGGTGTCTGGGGATATTTGGGGTGTCTGTCTGGTGTGTTTGGGGTGTATGTCTGGTGTGTTTGGGGTGTCTGTCTGGTTATTGGGGTGTCTGTCTGGTGTGTTTGGGGTATATGTCTGGTGTATTTGGGGTGTCTGTCTGGTTATTGGGGTGTCTGTCTGGTGTGTTTGGGGTGTCTGTCTGGTGTATTGGGGTGTGTGTCTGGTGTGTTTGGGGTGTCTGTCTGGTGTATTGGGGTGTGTGTCTGGTGTGTTTGGGGTGTATGTCTGGTGTATTAGGGTGTGTGTCTGGTGTGTTTGGGGTGTCTGTCTGGTATATTGGGGGTGTCTGGTGTGTTTGGGGTGCATGTCTGGTGTGCTTGGGGTGTATGTCTGTATATTTGGGGTGTCTGGTGTGTTTAGGGTGTATGTCTGGTGTCTGTCTGGTGTGTTTGGGGTGTCTGTCTGGTGTGTTTGGGGTGTCTGTCTGGTGTATTGGGGTGTGTGTCTGGTGTGTGTGGGGTGCATGTCTGGTGTGTTTGGGGTGCATGTCTGGTGTGTGTCTGGTGTGTTTGGGGTGTCTGTCTGGTATATTTGGGGTGTCTGCTGTGTGTGGGGTGTGAGTTGGAGTTCTGCAGCAGGCTCTCTGTCTTTCGCTCACTTGCTGTGTGGAGGCTCAGAGTGCATCTTACTGTTCTGTGAGATCGTGTGCGAAGCTACTTGAAAGCACCCATGGTCTGCAGGCTTGGTACTGGGGACCCCAAGATGAGATCTGAGGAAAGCCCCCCTCGAGGAAGTGGAGAGGGCTGCAGTGGCTTGGTTATAATGTATAGTACTTGTTTTGTGTGAACAGGGGGATGTGGGACTCGAACTCAGGGCCTGGGCGCTGTCCTGAGCTCTTCAGCTCAAGGCTGGTGCTCTACCACTTGAGCCACAGCTCCACTTCCGGTTTTCTGGTGGTTCATGGGAGATCAGAGTCTCACAGACTTTCCTGCCCGGGCTGGCCTTGAACCACAGTCCTCCGATCTCAGCCTCCTGAGTAGCCAAGATTAAAGGCGTGAGCTACTGGTGTTGTTTGTTTTAGAATACATTCTTGTGCATGCTGGCGTTCCGGCCATGTATCAGTTCTTAAGGCTCTTCTTCTATGTCTTAAGGCCCATTACCAATGCGAGTGCGCGTGTGCACACACACACACACCCAGCTGTTCACGGAGCTGAGCGTCCCGTGGGGTGTTGCTGGCGGGGTGGGTGTTGGGCAGGGCTCTGGCCCCTCCTCCAGCCAGAGGCCGCAGCTGTACCATCTGGGCTCTGCCCCAAGGGCCCGCCGGCCTCCGACCCCGCCTGAACCCCCTCAGCCTCGGCTTGATTTCTCATGTTTGTGATTTACTTTCTTCCCTGGGCTGCTCAGCGTGGCGTGTGTGTGTGCGTGCGTGTGTGTGTGTATGCGTCTGTGCGTGTGTGTGCATGTGCACAGCGTGGCTGGTGCTACGCGCAGGCCCGCGGTGCCCGGCCTCCGCCCTCCCAAGGCCGCTGGCTGCGGTGGCGCGCTGGGACAGTGGTTTCTGTGGTTTGGTCAGTCCTGGGACTTGAACTCGGGGCCCGGGCGCCATCCCTCAGCTCAAGGCACCCGGCCTGACTTTATTTCTGGAACGTTTTCCCAGATGGCCGTGACCCAGGTGGCGCCGGAGGAGAGGCGCGAGCGGGGCTTGTATCTTCCTCCTTGGACCGCACCGCCTTCCTCCTGGCTGCCAGGCACAGGTTTTTAATTTAACTGAGCAACTACTACACCCTTAAGAATTCTTGCCTCACCGGGCGCCGTGGCTCCCGCCTGTCCCCCCAGCACCTCAGGAGGCTGAGATCGGAGGATCGCAGTTCAAGGCCAGCTCACAGCAGGAAAATCCCTGAGACTCTGATCTCCCAGGAACCACCAGAAAACCAGACATGGCGCTGTGGCTCACGTGGTAGAGCGCCAGCCTTGAGCTGAAGAGCTGAGGGACAGCGCCCAGGCCCAGAGTTCAAGACCCAGGACTGACTGACCCCCCCCCCCCCATTCCTTCTTTTCTCCAATTGAGTTGAGCAACTGAACGTTTAGACTGCTCGTGTCTGGGTGCTGGGTTCGATCCCAGCCTGGCCTGTGAGCCGGCCTTCACCCCAGGAGGAAAGTCGAGTTGTGCTTTGGGGCGTGAAGCATCTGGTGCTCACAGCTAGATCTGGGCAGGGCCGGAGGAGACGGGCAGGGTGACCAGTTTGGACAGCCCGGATCTTTCTAGAAGTCCACGTGGGTGGGCGAGATACCGTCTGTGGCACTTGGCAGCAGCCCCAGGAACAGAGCGAGCGTCACGGCCACTGAGCCGGGAAGAGCCGGGCCCTGGCCTTGATTGTTCAAAACCCTGAGCTGCTGCCAGCTCCCCGCAGGGCGTGGGGGGCGGTGGGGCACCCCGATGCCCAGCCCGGCCTGCGTTCTAACAAAACAAAACAAAACAGAACAAAACACGCGCTCCCGGTCAGGCCCCGAGAGCTCTCCTGAGCTCCTCATATCACAGCCCGGGCCGGGCTGCGGATGGGATGCCGTTAGTACCCACTGAAGGCCCGGGGAAGTTCCTGCTTCTCCTGAAGGCTTTGCAGACTCGTTTGGATTTTCTTTTTATTCTTAATTTTTTTTTGGGGGGGGGCTTCTGGCTGAGAGGTATCAGGGGACCCGTGTCCCCGGAGGTGTCTACTTTTTCCCTCCATTTTCTGTCCCTTAAACAACAACAACAGTGACTTTTATTGCTTTGTTGTTCCTTGTTATTTTAAACGGTTATCATATGCTAATATATTACTATATTAATTATAACTATTATTTAACTTTATTTCTACACTTAGGTTGCAGTTATATGTTACATATCAGGTACGATGGATAGATCATAAATGACAAGTATTATTTGCTTACGTAGTTATAGTATATTAATTAATATATATTATATATGGAGGGAGGGGCTGCAGTTACGTAAGTCAGGCCTGCCACTGATTGATTGATGGATGGATGGATGGATGGATGGATGGATGGATGGATGGATGGATAGATGGATGGATTGATGGATGGGTCGATGGATGGGTGGGTGGGTGGATGGATGGGTGGGTGGATGGATAGATGGATTGGCGGATGGATGGATGGATGGATGGATGGATGGATGGATGGGTGGATGGGTGGATGGATGGATGGATGGGTGGATGGATGGATGGATGGATGGATGGATGGATGGATGGATGGATTGGTGGATGGATGGATGGATGGATGGATGGGTGGATGGATGGATGGATGGATGGATGGGTGGATGGATGGGTGGATGGATGGATGGATGGATGGATGGATGGATGGATGGATGGATTGGTGGATGGATGGATGGATGGATGGATAGATGGATGGATGGATGGATTGGTGGATGGATGGATGGATGGATGGGATGGATGGATGGATGGATGGATAGATAGATGGGTGGATGGATGGGTGGATGGATGGATGGATGGATGGATGGATGGGTGGGTGGATGGATGGATTGGTGGATGGATGGATGGATGGATTGGTGGATGGGTGGATGGATGGATGGATATTGAACTCAGGCCCGGGTGATGCCCCTGAGCTCCTTTTGCTCCAGGCTGGTGCTCTACCACGTGAGCCATGCCTCCAGAACGGTCCTGCCTTCACCCTGAGAGGCGGACATGCTGGTAAAGATGTGTCAGTGTCCCGTGAGAGGTTTGGGGTGTGAAGGGGGAGGGATTATGGGTGGGGAGCGGTGGCTCGGTCGTCCTGGTCTTGATCAGATGACGGTGTTCTTGGCCGGCTGGGGAAGGGTGTGTCCACTGCTTCCTTCTAAGAAGGTTCTGGGTGGTTCTGGAAAGGAGGCTTCGTGACTCACAGGACAACTGCTTTCTTTTCCTCTGAGTCATTTCTGGAATTCTCCGTGGAAATGGGGTGCACTTTCACCCCAAGTTCTGCTTTCTAGACCAGATGGTGAAAACCGCAGCCCACCCAGGCCGGGCCGGGACTAAGCGCAGGCCCTCGGGGCCCGGCCCGCCCCTTGCGTGGGGGGGGGCTTGCACGCTTTCTCTTCAGGCCCACACGCGGTGTGTGGGGTAACTTTTATAGATAGTCTCGGAACTTGAACTCAGGGCCCGGGCGCCGTCCCTGACCTTTGCTCTGCTCAAGGCTGGCGGTGCTCTACCACTCCAGCCACAGCGCCACTCCCAGCTTTTTCCACGGTTCATGGGAGATGAGTCTCAGGGACTCACCTGCGCGGGCCGGCCTCGAACCGCGGTCCTCCGATCTCAGCCTCCCGAGTCACTGGGATGACAGGTGTGAACACCGGCACCCAGCCGTGTGACTCACCTTTACAAAAGTAGAATTTTATTGCCATTATGCAGGTGTGGCTCAGCGGGACGAACGCCTCGCCAGGCAGCCAGGGAGTGTGGACAAAGTCCCTCCTTCCCTCAGTTTCCCCGCCTGTCCCCGATAGAGTGAATATTGAATAGCATTTCTGACATGGTGAATGTTGAATAGCGTTTCTGATAGAGTGAATATTGAATAGCATTTCTGATACAGTGAATATTGAATAGCATTTCTGATACAGTGAATATTGAATAGCATTTCTGATACAGTGACTGTTGAATAGCATTCTGGCACAGTGACTGTTGAATTTTGGCACAGGGCATGTTAGATTTTGGCACTGTGACTATTGAATTTTGGCCCCGGGCATGTTGCATTTTGACAGTGGGTGCTGGTTTTGGCACAGTGGGTATTGGAGCGTATTTTGGCATGGTGAACATGGAGCAGCGTTCTGGCACCGTGACTATATTGGGCTTTGGCAGTGTGCCCTTGAGTTTTGCCCGGGGATTGCGGGTCTGGGCGGGGCGGGGGCTGCGCAGCATTTCTGCCTGGTGACCGTTGACCATCATGCCCTGCGCTCTGAAGCTGGATGCCGTGATTTCTGTGTCTGTAAAGAACTTGGCACCTGCTCCAATCTGCTTCCCGCAGCCCTGGAGCTCTTGGCCAAGCCCTGGCCTTTCCAGAAACATCCGTGGTGTTGAGATTAAACTCCGTTCCTGTAAACACTGGATCTCGTATCTCCTAAAAGATAATAATAATAAAATCCAACACTTGTTTGCTAGAAAATTGGAGCCTCTCAGCTCCGACACGAGCGGGGAGATGTTTCCGGATTGAATGTGATTTAAAAAAAAAACAAACCACAGGCCGGTCACGCCCGCCTGTCATCCCAGCGACTCGGGAGGCTGAGATCCGAGGATCGCGGTTCGAGGCCAGCCTGGGTGGGAAAGTCCATGAGACTCTGATCTCCCATGAGCCACCAAAAAGCTGAAAGAGGTGCTGTGGCTCAAGTGGTAGAGCACCAGCCTGGAGTGAAAGAGCTCAGGGACAGCACCCAGGCCCTGAGTTCAAGACCCAGGACTGGCACAAGAAAAGAAGAAAAAGGAACTCCATGTGGGAAACACACTTGGCTGCAAGGAAAAGCAATCGAGTGCCCAGTGGGCAGGGGGATCCCTTGGCATTGCTTACCTGCTCCTTTTGGGGCGGGTGCCAGTCCTGGGGCTTGAACTCAGGGCCTGGGCACTGTCCCTGAGCTGCTTTTGCTCAAGGCTGGCGCTCTACCACTTAAGCCACAGCGCCACTTCTGACTTTCTTGGAGATCAGAGTCTCCCAGACTTTTCCTGCCTGGCCTGGCTTTGAACCGCGATCCTTCTATCCCAGCCTCCTGAGCAGCTGGGACTACAGGCGTGAGCACCAAGGCCTGTTTGCCATAGTAGGCCTTGTGGAGTTCCTGGATTTCATCCGTTTGCCTGAGCGGAGCGGGTGATCCTGATCTGATGTCAGCAGGAGCTGGGGCTGGTGGATTTGGAGATGGGAAAACACGTTTCTATCCGGGCACCCTGGGCGCTTGGGTTTGCTGGTTCCTGGGGTTTGACGAGTCTTGTTTTTAGAATCACAACCGGGGGTGATCCGACACCTCCCTCCACCACAGCTGACCCTCTTTCCTGTCCGCTCAGCCGCTGACCTTCTGTGCTGCTGGCTCCATGTTTGGTGTAAACAGGGCTTAGATTCTGCAGCCCAGCCTCTCAAGTTCAGCTTCATTGGTTCTTCTGGGATTTTCTTTTCCTTTTATCAACAATCTGTGGAAGCCGGACACCGGTGGCTCCCGCCTGTCATCCCAGCCGCTCTGGAGGCTGAGATCTAGAGGATTGCCGTTCAAAGCCAGCCTGGGCAGGAAAGTCCATGAGACTCTGATCTCCAAGAAACCACCAGAAAACCAGAAGTGGAGCTGTGGCTCAAGTGGTAGAGCACCAGCCTTGAGTGAAAGAGCTCAGGGACAGCGCCCAGGCCCTGAGTTCAAACCCCAGGAGACACACACACACACACACACACACACACACACACACACACACACACACAGAGTATTTAGGAAAGAATACATTTTCTTCTTTGTACATGGAGCCTGGTTCATTGGAGATCAGAGTCTCACGGCCTTTCCTGCCCGGGCTTGGCCTCGAACCGCGATCCTCTAGATCTCAGCCTCCTGCGTTGCTGGGATGACAGGCGGGAGCCACGGCGCCTGGCGAGACCCGGGTTCCCAGGTGAAATCATCTTGGGAGGAGGCCTGTGCGCTTTGCAGACATGGGAGAGGCTTTCCCACGAGGCTGGGCGAGCCGGGGCAGAGACTCCGGGGCCGCGGCCCGGGGCGGGTTCAGGACCAGCGTCCTTTGCTCCCAGGCCTGAGAAGCCCTGGGGTGGCGCGGGTTAAATATTAAATATGACCCCGCGCCCGTGCTCGGATCTTCCAGTTTTTATGGTTTGCTATTTTTAGAAACCACTGAAGCCGTTGGGAGTTTCCATCTCGTAAAAGATGGTTCTGGAAGCCCGTGTTTCTGGACTGGGTTGGGCCAGTCTGTGTGCGCGTGCGCGCATCTGTTGGCTAAAGACTTGTGCATAGCAATGGGAAGATGTCTTGTAAGCCAGGCGCTGGGGCTCCCGCCCTAGCGACTCAGGAGGCTGAGACGGGAGGATCACAGTTCGAGGCCAGCCCAGGCAGGAAAGTCCGTGAGACCCTGATCTCCAACCAACCACCAGGAAACCAGAAGTGGCGCTGTGGCTCAAGTGGTAGAGCGCCAGCCTTGAGCAAAAGAGCTCAGGGACAGCACCCAGGCCCTGAGTTCAAGTCCCACCACGGGCAAACACAGAAAATCCGTTTTATGTGACTCTGGTTGGTCCAGGGGTGCCTGTCCCGTCCTCCTCCCTCCCGTGGTGGTGTTTGTCCCCGGGGCTTTTCTAGTACATTCTTGAAGGCGTCCGTGTGGACCGGGCCTCAGAGCTGATCTGCAAGACATCACACCAGCACCGCGCTTGCTGGGTGGGATCTCACCCGGTCCTGGGCACCCGCGCCCCGCAGCCCTCCATCCTGGGAGGGGGAACCTGGCAGAGCAAGCTCCGCCCCTCAGAGCCGCGTCCCGTTGCGCAGGGAAGGGAAGGGCAGCGCGAGTACTCCTGCTGTCCCTGCTCAGGGGCAGACACTGCGTTCCCACCCGTGACCTGAGCCCTGGTTTACCCTTTCCGTCATTTCAAGAAATCGCAGGAGAAACAAATCAGGATGAAGGCTGACTTCGTGTGTGTGTGTGTGTGTGTGTGTGTGTGTGTGTGTGTGTGTGTGTGTGTCTTGAACTCAGGGCCTGGGCCTTGTCCCTGAGCCTCTTTTGCGCAACGCTGGCGCTCTACCACTTGAGCCACAGCGCCACCTCTGGCGTTTTCTGAGTCTTTTCTGGGAGATGGGCGCGCTGTGGACTTTCCTGCCCGGGCTGGCTTCGAACCCGGGTCGCAGTGAGGTGCTGGCCTGACTTCATCTTGTGTGTGTTCTCCCTGCAGGCCCGGAGCTGGCGTCGGCATGAACGCACACCTGCCCGGCGGCTTTGGCCTGTACTCTTCCCAGCCCAAGTGAGTCACTGGTTGGTGCTGCGGGGCGCTGGATTGGCTGGGCTGAGGGAATGAATGAAGGAGTGAAGGAATGAATGAACATGTTTATTTTGGAGACCGAGCGTCTCACTCTGCGGCCCAGGCTGGAATTGAACTTTTAATTCTCTTGCCTCTGCTGCTGCAGTGGTTGGGTTTGTACATATCTGCTGCTACGCCCGCCATGCGTGTGTGCGTGCACGTATGTGTGTGTGTGTGTGTGTGTGTGTGTGTGTGTGTGTGTGTGGTGTGTGTGTGTCTGAGGCTTGAACTCAGGGCCTGCGAGCTGTCTCTGAGATTTTCGTGCTCCAGGCTGGCGCTCTACCACTTGGACCACAGCTCCACTTCTGGCTTTTCTGTGGTTCACTAGACATACGAGTCTCACCGACTTTCCTGTCCAGGCTGGCTTCGAACCGCGATCCTCCGATCTCAGCCTCCTGACTTCTGGGCTGACAGGCCTGAGCCACCGGGGTGGGGCTGGTGTCTCTTCCTGTATTCCATATTTCTTTCTGGCTTGGGAGGGGAAGGAAGTCAATAAATGTTTACTGAACAACTCAGCAAAACCGAAACAGACTGCTGTTTGTTTCACCTAATGGATTACTAACGGGAAAGAAGAGAAAAGTAAATAAACAAGGCCGGGCAGGGTGGCTCACGCCTGCAATCCCAGCTCTGCAGGAGGCTGAGACCTTGAGGATCGCGGTTCGAGGCCAGCCTGGGCAGGAAAGCCCGTGAGACTCTGATCTCCACTGAACCAGCAGGAAAAGCTCAGGTGGTCTGTAGCCTGGTATTGGGGGGCAGGCTGCATTTGGGGGGACCCCGGATCTCATTGACATTGTGCAGTGGGCATCTGCGTAGGTCTGCTCCGCATCCCCCCACAGGGCCTGCAAACCCAGCCCACGCCCGCCATCGCTCCACGCCTCCTTCCTGTCTTGTTTTCCTTACAGTGGCTACGCCCCGCCGCCCAGCTTGTCTCCCGTGGACAGAGATCCCAGCTCCAAGTCCAGCGCAAAGACCCTGTACGGTACGCGCCCCGCCCTGGCCCCAACAGCTTTGCACAAACCACTGACCTTTCCTTACAGCTCTTCACGCAGGTTACAGGCCAAGGCAGTGGTAGCTCCCGCCTATAATCCCCGCTCCCCAGAACGCTGAGATCCGGAGGATCGCAGTTCAGGAGCCAACTCAGGCAGAAAAGAGCCACGCGTCTCCCCCATCTCCCAAAGAACCAGCAAAAACAAATAAGCTGGGCCGGGAGCGTGGCTCAGGCGGCCAAGCCCCCCACGCACACTCGAGGGCGCAGCGTGATTGGTGGACAGCAGCTCGCTCTGGTGGTGATGGCAGCGCACGTGAACGGGCAGGGCCTGGCATGGAGGGAACGAGGCGCTGGCCTACCAGACTGGGCTCCACCTCCCCGAGTGTGTGATGCTGGAGTCCAAATCTGAGGCGAAACTAGATCTTTGGTTTTTTCTTTTTTGTCCATCCTGGGATTTGAACTCGGGGCCTGGGCACTGCCCTTCGAGCTCTTTCTCTCAAGGCTGGCGCTCTGCCACCTGAACCACAGCTCCAGCCCAGCCTTTTGCTGGTTCCTTGGAGATCAGAGTCTCAGGGACTTTCCTGCCCGGGCTGGCCGCGATCCTCGGCGCTCAGCCTCCCGAGTGGCTGGGGTGACAGGCGGGAGCCACAGAGCCCGGCTCAGATCTTTCTTTTCCGACCACGTTATTTTGCTAGGACCCGACGGATCTTATTTCTTCAGGTCGTCGTCCAAACAAAAGAAGAAAGGTAGTGCGTGTCCTGCGTGCGCTGGCTTCCCTTCCTTCCTCCAGCCCTGCGGAGCCAAAATCAGAATAAAGAGCGCGGGGGTTTCCTCCCCGGGCTGTAAGCGGCCTGGAAGGCCGCAGTGGAAAAGAACTCCATGTCCAAGTTTGCTTTTGTCAGTCCTGGGGCTTGAACTCAGGGCCTGGGCGCTGTCCCTCAGCTCTTCAGCTCAAGGCTGGTGCTCTACCACTTGAGCCACAGCGCCACTTCCATTTTTCTGGTGATTCATTAGAGATCAGAGTCTCACGGGCTTTCCTGCCCTGGGCTGGCCTTGAACCTCGATCCTCTAGATCTCAGCCTCCTGAGTCGCTGGGATGACAGGCGGGAGCCCCTGCGCCCGGCCTCCGCCCGCGACCTGTCCACACTGAGGCTCCGCGAGAAGCGGAGTTTGGAGACCTGATTCCCACCCGTCCCCCCAACACCACCCCCCCCAAATTAAATTCCTTTCCATCACGGCCTTCCGTGCGGGAGTGAGTCAGGAGGCAGGTCCCCCTGCGGGAAGCCAGCGACACGCCCGTGTGCAGCGTGTGTGTGTGTGTGTGTGTGTGTGTGTGTGTGTGTGTGTGTGTGTGCATGTGTGCTGTGACACACCTGTGTATTTTGGCCTGCAGCATCTCAGGTGTGCTTTGCGGTCTGGCTCCACTTTCTTCTCTTCTTCCTTTTCCCCTAACACAACTTGTGTGTGCCCTGCGTGTTTCCCGATCACATGACCCCAGCCCACAGTCACTCCACCCCCGTGCCTCCCGTGACCTGGTGTGTGTGTGTGTGTGTGTGTGTGTGCCTCATAGAATATAGTATTTACAACTGCGTTTTCACCCCACGTGTACAAAGCTGGCTTTAATCTTCACCCAGAGCCAGAGGCCTGATGGTTTATTTATTTTTCTTACAACATTTATAATCTTTTCAAGAGAAAAATAACGTATTTTTATATGTGTGCCAGTCTGGGCCTGGGCGCCGTCCCTGAGTCTCTTTGTGCTCTGGCGCTCTACCACTTGAGCCACAGCTCCACTTCCGGCTTTTTGCTGGTTCATTGGAGAGAAGAGTCTCATGGGCTTTCCTGCCAGGGCTGGCTTCGAACCACGATCCTCAGGTCTCAGCCTCCTCGAGTAGCCGGGATGACAGGCGGGAGCCACTGGTGCCCAACTGAACATGGGTGGTGTTCACGTGGAGCGCTGATCATTCATACTTACCCCAAAGGCTTCTTACACGCCGTTATGGCTTCTTTGTGCTTCTCGATTTCTGGGTGAAGGTTTTCCGAAAAGCCGGGCTGTGGTGGCGTGTCCGCTACTGTATTGGTATGAGAGACACAGGCTGGATTTCCAGCTGGCCCCGTGACGCCATGCATAGCTCAGTGGTGATCATCTCTCTCCCAGAACAAAGGAAGAATTACGCGCGGGACAGCGTGAGCAGCGTGCCCGACGTCTCTCAGTACCGAGTGGAGGTAACACGCTTGTGTGTTCACGTGGAGTCTTTGTCTGTGTCTGTGTGTGCGCACTGGGACTCGAACTCAGGGCGCTGAGCTGCTTTCGCTCAAGGCTGGTGCTCTACCACTTGAGCCACAGCGCCACTTCCGGTTTTCTGGTGGTTCATTGGAGATCAGAGTCTCATGGCCTTTCCTGCCCAGGCTGGCTTGGAACCGTGATCCTCAGATGTCAGCCTCCTGAGTCGCTGGGATGCCAGGCGGGAGCCACGGCGCTCGGCTCTGAGACAGATTTTGATCTGTCTTAGGAACCAAGTTATCCTTTTTTCGTATTCAAAAGAGTCCTGCGATCTCCTCTTCCCAGGAAGACAAGGGGGCGGGGGTGGAGGGCTGCAGGGTGCTTTGTGTTTAGTCTCCATTTCTCCCATCCCTGACTTCGATGGGAACATGTATAGGAAAGCCATATGCCCTGTGTCACCAATACATGCTTGTCAAGTTTCTAACGTCATTATGGATGATAATTAAGACAATGACGATGCGCTCATGGCTGGATTCTGGTGGCGTCGGTTATAACGAACACGTGGTTGTACTTAGTCTTAGCTCGTCCTTCTCTTTTAACGTGTGGCTTGTCATTGGCCCATGCGCAGCACCTGACCACCTTCATCCTGGACCGGAAGGATGCCATGCTCAACGTGGAGGATGGAATCCGGAAGCTGAAGCTGCTGGATGCCAAGGGCAAAGTGTGGACTCAGGACATGATTCTGCAGGTGGATGACCGAGCAGTGAGCCTCATCGACCTGGAGTCCCAGGTAAGTCGAGGCACCGGGGAGGCCTTTGAGTTCCCCGCCATGCCCCACCCCTGCGGGCGGAGCCAGGACCTGACCGGGTCTCCTCTGTGTGTAGAATGAACTGGAGAATTTCCCTCTCGGCACCATCCAGCACTGCCAGGCCGTGCAGAAGGCCTGCAGCTACGACTCCATCCTGGCCCTGGTGTGCAAAGAATCCACGCAGAACAAGCCCGACCTCCACCTCTTCCAGTGCGACGAGGTGAAGGTACGTACACGGGACCATTCCCTGCCCCTCCTTATTGTGGTGGTCAGTCCTGGGGCTCGAACTCAGGGCCTGGGCGCTGTCCCTGAGTTCTTTCACTCCAGGCTGGTGCTCTACCACGTGAGCCACAGCGCCCCTTCCAGTTTTTGGTGGTTCACTGGAGATCACAATCTCACAGACTTTTCCTGCCGGGGCTGGCCTCCAACTGCGATCCTCAGTCCTCAGCCTCCCGGGTTGCTGGGATGACAGGCGGGAGCCACCAGCGCCCGGCTTTCTCTAGTTCAATCTCACGTCCACCACACGTCGCTCCGGGTAGAACCTTCTGGTAACAGGGGTCTTGTTGCAGGCAAACCTCATCAGTGAGGATATCGAGAGCGCCGTGAGCGACAGCCGAGGCGGGAAGCAGAAACGGAGGCCAGAGGCGCTGAGGTGAGCGCGGGGCGAGCCGGGCGGAACCGACCGACTTCTCAAACGTGGTGGATCCTTTTCCCTAAAGGGTTAGAAAAAGGACTCTCAGCGCAGGTGTGCACCCTGCGCCTCTGCGTATTTGCTCTCCCCAGCCGCCTCCTTCTTCTCTCTGAACTTTGTCCTTTCTTTCATCCATTCCCTCGTGTGTGTGTGTGTGTGTGTGTGTGTGTGTGTGTGTGTGTGTGTGTGTGTGTGTGTGTGTGTGTGTGTGTGTGTCCGTCCCAGGGCTTGGACTCAGGGCCGTTTGAGCCACAGCTCTGCTTCTTGGCTTTTTGGTCTCACGGCCTTTCCTGCCCAGGCTGGCCTCCAACCTCGATCCTCAGATCTCAGCCTCCTGAGTAGCTGGATGACAGGCGTGAGCGCCCAGCCGCGTAACTCTTTTTGAGGGTGAAGCACTCAAGCCGTGACTGAGAGTGGCCTGGTGGTGTTCCTGTGTTTCAGGATGATCGCCAAGGCGGAGCCCGGCATCCCCCCGCCGCCCCGGGCGCCGGCCCCCGCGCCCCCGGGCACCGTCACCCAGGTGGACGTGAGGAGCCGGGTGGCCGCGTGGTCGGTGTGGGCCGCGGACCAGGGCGATGGTGAGTATCTCAGCCGGCCGTCGGGGCGCACTGCAGTCCGCGCTGGCTTGCTCACTCTGTTGCTGATGTCTGATCGTTAGTCCCAGCCAACTTTTAAGAAACATTAAGTGGAGGACAGGAGGAGGTGAGCCCGGGCTAACCATTGATATGGGGTGTCGGGGCGTTCACGGCCCTCAGTCAGTAAATTTGGCGTTAGAGTCTCTGTGTGTGCTGGTCCTGGGCTTGAACTCAGGGCCTGGGCGCTGTCCCTTGGCTCTTCAGCTCAAGGCGGGCGCTCTACCACTTGGGCCACGGCGCCACTTCCTGTTTTCTGCTGATTGCCTGGAGATGAGCGTCTCTCGGGCTTTCCCGCCCCGGCTGGCCTTGAACCGCGATCCTCAGCTCTCAGCCTCCCGCCGCCAGTGGGACCGCTGTGAGGAGGAGGCTCTTGCGGCCTCTTTCCTCCTGAGCTCCCGCTCCACGTCCTCCGTGGGCAGGAGGGTCTGCCGGGCTGGGCAGAGGAGCCTGGGCTCTTGTCCCCTGACCCCAACCTCTGACCCCTCCCTCCATCCCTGAATCATGATCTCCATACCTTGACCTCTGACTCCTCACCCGACCTCTGACCCCTCACCCCATCCCTGACTCCTTACCCTGACTCACCCCATCCCTGAATCATCACCCCATACCCTGACCTCTGACCCCTCCACTCCTGACTCCTCACCCCATCCCCAAGTCAGCACCCTGTATCCTGACCCCTCACCCCGACCTCTGACCTCTCACCCTATCCTTGAATCCATCACCCTGTACTTTGACCTCTGACCCCTAACCCGACCTCTGACCTCCTCACCCCATCTCCGAGTCAACACTCTGTATCCTGATCCTGACATCTGACTCCTCACCCCATCCCTGACTCCTAACCCTGACCCCGGCCTCTGACTCACCCCATCCCTGAATCATCATCACCCCGTACCCTGACCTCTGACCCCTCCACTCCTGACCCCTCACCCCATCCCCAAGTCAGCACCCTGTATCCTGACCCCTCACCCCGATCCCGAATCCATCACCCTATACCTTGACCTCTGACCCTAACCTGACCTCTGACCCCACCCCATCTCCAAGTCACCCTGTACTCTGACCCCGACCTTTGACCCCTCATCCCATCCTGAATCATCACCCCGTACCCTGACCTCTGACCCCTCCCTCCCTGACCCCCGCCCCGTCCCCGCACCCCCCCCCCCCCCCCCCCCCCGCTCGCGCGGGCTGACGCGGCTCTGCTCTCCGCAGCCGAGCGGAGGCCGCAGCCGCTGCCGCCCGAGCCGCCGGAGCCGCCGGAGACGACGGCCGCGCGCATCGACCGGGACGTGGTGAGTGCCGCCCGCCACTGCCGCCGCCGCTCTGCGCACGCGCGTGCTGTGCCAGTGCGCCACCCGCGGCTCTGCGCATGCGCGCGCTGTGCCAGTGCGCCACCCGCGGCTCTGCGCACGCGCGTGCTGTGCCAGTGCGCCACCCGCGGCTCTGCGCACGCGCGCACTGTGCCAGTGCGCCACCCGCGGCTCTGCGCACGCGCGCGCTGTGCCAGTGCCCCACCCGACGCTCTGCGCATGCGCGCGCTGTGCCAGTGCCCCACCCGACGCTCTGCGCATGCGCGCGCTGTGCCAGTGCCCCACCCGACGCTCTGCGCATGCGCGCGCTGTGCCAGTGCGCCACCCGCGGCTCTGCGCACGCGCGCCGCGCCATTGCGTCACCCGCGCCACTCGCCGCCCACGCGGACGCCACTGCCCGCGGAGTCGCTGCCGGACGGACGTCCCTCACGTCCCGTCACGCACGCGTCCTTCACGCCGTTTACCTCCCTCCACGCACCGCGTGTACGTCACTCACGTCCCCATCACGTAGCGCACGCCACGCACCCCACGCGTCATCCCGAGCGCCGCTCGCGCCTCGCCCTGCGCGTCCTCAGCTCGCGCACGCCGCTGACGTCACTGACGCCGCTGACGTCAGGCGTTCCCCATTTATCCCTCCCTTCCTTCCTTCCTTCCTCCCTTCCTCCCTTCCTTCCTTCCCTCCTTCCCTCCTTCCTTCCCTCCCTCCCTCTCTCCTTCCTTCCTTCCTTCCTTCCTTCCTTCCCTCTCTCCTTCCTTCCCTCCTTCCTTCCTCCCTCCCTCCCTCCCTCCCTTCCTCCCTTCCTTCCTTCCTTCCCTCCTTCCCTCTCTCCTTCCTTCCTTCCTTCCTTCCTTCCTTCCTTCCTTCCCTCCTTCCTTCCTTCCTTCCCTCCTTCCTTCCCTCCTTCCCTCCTTCCTTCCCTCCTTCCTTCCTTCCTTCCCTCCTTCCTTCCTTCCTTCCTTCCCTCCTTCCTTCCTTCCTTCCTTCCTTTCTTTCCCTTCCTTCCTTCCTTCCTTCCTTCCTTCCTTCCCTCCTTCCTTCCTTCCTTCCTTCCCTCCTTCCTTCCTTCCTTCCTTCCTTCCTTCCCTCCTTCCCTCCTTCCTTCCTTCCTTCCTTCCTTCCCTCCTTCCTTCCTTCCTTCCTTCCTTCCCTCCTTCCCGCCTTCCTCTTCCTCCCTCCTTCCTCCCCCTTTCTTTCCCCTCCCCCCTCAGGAAGCCCTCGTCCTTTGTCTGTCCGCCTGCTGCGCTCTGGGGAGTCGGGCCGCCCTTCCGCTCTGTCCTGCGCTGTGTTCTCCACCCTGGAGCTGGGGATGAGGACGCGACCCCCCCACCCTCCACCCTGCTCTCCACCGCACTCCACCCCTCCTCCCCCAAACCCTAACCCCCACACCCCACCCCGCCCCTCCTCCAGCAAACCCTAACCCCCACACCCCACCCCTCCACCAAACCCTAACCCCCCACACCCCAGCCCTCCTCCACCAAACCCTAACTCCCACACCCCAGCCCTCCTCCACCAAACCCTAACCCCCCACACCGCACCCCACCCCTCCTCCCCCAAACCCTAACCCCCACACCCCACCCCGCCCCTCCTCCAGCAAACCCTAACCCCCACACCCCACCCCTCCACCAAACCCTAACCCCCCACACCCCAGCCCTCCTCCACCAAACCCTAACTCCCACACCCCACCCCGCCCCTCCTCCACCAAACCCTAACCCCCATACCCCACCCCTCCTCCAGCAAACCCTAACCCCCACACCCCACCCCTCCACCAAACCCTAACCCCCCACACCGCACCCCACCCCTCCTCCAGCAACCCTAACCCCCACACCACACCCCACCCCTCCTCCAGCAACCCTAACCCCCCACACCACAGCCCATCCCTCCTCCAGCAAATCCTAACCCCCACACCGCACCCCACCTCCACCAAACCTTAACCCCCACACCACACTCCATATCTCCTCCCCCAAACCCTAACCCCCACACCGCACCCCACCCCTCCAGCAAACCCTAACCCCCCACACCCCACCCCATGTCTCCTCCAGCAAACCCTAACCCCTACACCGCACCCCACCCCTCCAGCAAACCCTAACCCCCCACACCACACCCCGTGTCTCCTCCAGCAAATCCTAAACCATATCTTGGATGACATCGAGTTTTTTATCACCAAACTCCAAAAAGCAGCCGAGGCGTTCTCTGAGCTGGCCAAGAGGAAGAAGAGCAAGAAGAGCAAGAGGAAAGGCCCGGGAGGTAAGTCGAGGCACGTGGATGTCAAGATGTGTGCAGGAAGCCAGGGCCAGGCCACGCAGGACAACCCCACCCAAGCCCGGGCTGAGGAGCCTTGGAAGTCACGGGAGGGGGGGGGGGGGGGGGGGGGGGGGGGGAGACGGAGGACGGGACAATTAGACTGTCCTGATAAAGGCTCCCAGAGGCCCCGAGGCTCGGGCGGTGGCCTCTCCATGGCTGTTTCCACGAGTGATTGCCAGTGAACTATCAAACAAAAAACCTGAAATGGCGCTGCGGTTCAAGTGGTAGAGCATCCACCTTGAGCACAAAAGCTCAGCACCCAGGCCCTGAGTTCAAATCCTAGACTGGCACACACACACACACACACACACACTCATCATCCTACCTTAAGAGGTTGTGTGTGTGCGCATGCGTGCATGCACATGTGTTCACTGAATGGATTTCCTTTGAACTTGGCTTTCTCTCTCTCTCTCTGTCTCTCTCTCTAGAGGGAGTTTTAACCCTTCGGGCAAAGCCTCCACCCCCGGATGAGTTCGTGGACTGTTTCCAGAAGTTTAAGCATGGCTTTAATCTTCTGGTAAGTGCATTGATCATCACTGACCAGAGAGAGACCAGTGACTCAGCTCACAGGCCAGCCGGGGGTGGGTCTGGAAATTAAATCAGGATGTAGAATGATTGTTCCAGCACTGTGTCCATTTGTAAGCGTGCTTTCATTACACCAAGATGACCAATGGTGAAGAAGCAAAACTAATGTGCATTTAAGAGACTTCGTGGAAAACCAGTGACTCCTGACTGTCATTGTCTATAAATTTCCCACGTTCCCATTTCCACCATAACCCAGGCCGGGCACGGTGGCTACCGCCAGCTTCTTAGGAGGCTAGGATCTAGAGGATCGAGGTTCAAAGCCAGCCCGGGTGGGAAAGTCCGTGAGACTCTGATCTCCCATAAACCACCAGAAAATCAGAAGAGGAGCTGTGGCTCAACGTGGTAGAGCACCAGCCTGGAGTGAAAGAGCTCAGGGACAGCGCCCAGGCCCTGAGTTCAAGCCCCAGGGGCTGCGTCCAGCTGGCTTTGGCTCTAGCGCCCTTTGGTAACCACGTGTCTTTTGTTTCCTCCCCGACGCCAGGCCAAGCTGAAATTGCACATCCAGAACCCGAGCGCTGCGGACCTGGTCCATTTCCTGTTCACGCCCTTAAACATGGTGAGATTTGTATTCACAGAACAAAAATACTCGCTCTGGGCACAGTTCCCAGCACACCAGACCTGGCCACCCCTTCCGATCACCTCCCTTCATTCTCCCGTCTGCGTCAATACTGACAACGCCAAATAGGAGAGTTGAAAAAGAGCCTTGAAAGCCAGGCGTCCAGTAGCTCACGCCTATAATCCCAGCTACTCAGGAGGCTGAGATCTGAGGATCGAGGTTCAAAGCCAGCCTGAGCAGGAAAGTCCGTGAGACTCAGATCTCCAAGGAACCAGCAGAAAACTGGAAGAAGTGGAGCTGTGGCTCAGGTGGTAGAGCACCAGCCTTGAGTGAAGGAGCTCAGGGACAGCGCCCAGGCCCTGAGTTCAAGTCCCAGGAGCCTTGGCATTGTTACCTGCTAGACAGCCACTTGTGTTAGAAACACTCGCTTGAATATCAGACAGAAATAACTACTTAAAAATAAATGGATCCAAGTGGCAGAGAGACCCAAGTCTTCCTGTCCTTCTGTCCCCGTGGGTGCCGCGCCACGCTTAGAAATGAGGGACTGCTTCCCCAGCTCAGACAACAGGGTCGGCGTGAACAACGCCAGAAGCAGCTCACTTGCGAGATTAGGAGATCAGGGCCCAGCCGGATCAATAATTCACGTGTGTGCGGCGTCACGTTTCCGTGTATCCGGTTATTGGCCAATAACTCTGGCCAGGGAACCCTCCGGTCTGAAAATTCGATCTCAGGCCGGGGGTGGTGGCTCGTGATTGTAATCTCAGCCCCTGGGGGTGAAGGGTGGGGAGGGGGGATTTGAAATCAGGGTGATTGCAACCGAGGACCGGCCAGGGTCTCAATGATTAGGGGACCCCCCACACACACCATCATCTCAATCAGTAAGCCAGGTTTGGTGACGCATTGCTGTAACCCAAGCCATGTGGGAAAACAGCAAGTAAGAAGATCACGCTCTTCAGGTTCAACCTGGGCCAAAAGCGTGTATGTAGACGATTGTGTAAACATACGTGCACACACACGCAATCTCCTTTCTTCTCGTGCCACACCTGGGACCAAGGCAAAACGTTGATAAAGCGGCCGTGGTTTGTGTCGCGAGGAGCTCATTTTTAATTCTCCAGCCAGGAAAACGGCGCCTAGATTTTAGGCCAGTTTTTGTTTGTTTGCCAGAACTGATTTTCCTGAGCTGCATGTGTTTTTCTTTTTGGTCTGTTGGGGGTCTTGAACTCAGGGCCTGGGCGCCGTCCCTGAGCTCTTCAGCTCAAGGCTGGCGCTCTACCACTTGAGCCACAGCACCACTCCTGGTTTTCTGGTGGTTCCTGGGAGATCAGAGTCTCACGGACTTTCCTGCCCAGGCTGGCCTCTAACTGCGATCCTCAGATCTCAGCCTCCCGAGAGGCTGGGAAGAAGGTTGGCTTGCGTTTTCGGTGCTCGCCGCCTTCCCGCCACCAACCCCGTGTGTCCTCCCGTAGGTCGTCCAGGCCACCGGAGGCCCCAAACTGGCCAGCTCCGTGCTCAGCCCCCTGCTGACCAAGGACACCGTGGACTTCCTCAGCCGCACTGTGACCCCCGAGGAGCGGGACCTGTGGCTGTCGCTGGGGGAGACGTGGCTCAAAGCCAGGTGAGGGAGGAGCTCTGTGCCGGCTGCCTGTAGTGCCGGCAGGCTGGGTGGGTGGTGATCGGGGTCCAGAGGGACCCAGCGGGGTGTCAGGGTCGCTGACATCATGAAAGCCGGCATCATGGCTCCCGCCTGCCGTCCCAGCCACCCAGGAGGCTGAGATCCGAGGATCGCGGTTCAAAGCCAGCCTGAGCAGGGAGGTCCGTGAGACTCTGATCTCCCATGAATCACCAGAAAACCGGAAGTGGCGCTGAGGCTCAAGTGGTAGAGCACCGGCCTTGAGCACAGGCCCTGAGTTCAAGCCCAAGCACGCGCGCACACACACACACACACACACACACAGTCTTCTGATGTGCGTGCACCTGCCTCTCGGCGAGGTTTTGCAACCACGCGATGGTCTCCCGCTCTGTCCGACCCCGTGTTTCCCCTCGATGTGGGCTTTTCTTTCTCCTTTCCTTCTTTTCCTTGACGCGGTCCTTCATTTTCTCATGGAGAATCCGAGCCAAAATCATTGCAGAGACGGCGCTATTTTTATGCTCTGATTTAATAAGCTTTCTGGAACTACAGTTCACATTCCAAGCGGGCTTATCTGACGGCGTCGATCGAACAGATTCCAGAAAGCCAGAGAGCCGCTTTCTGCCCGGCCTTCCACACAAAAACGGCAGCGAAACATGGACAGTAGGATAATAAATAAATACAAAAGTGCAAAGGGAAATGATCCATATATACACACACACATACAGTTTTTGCTCAGTGGTGGATCTTGAACTCAGGGCCTGGGCGCTGTCCCTCAGCTCTTCAGCTCAAGGCTGGCTGGTGCCCTACCACTTGAGCCACAGCCTCAATTCCGGTTTTCTAGTGGTTCATAGGAGATGAGAGTCTCACGGACTTTCCTTCCCTGGGCTGGCCTCGAACCACGATCCTCAGACCTCAGCCTCCCGAGTCGCTTAGCTAGCACAGCGCGTGGCATGTTGCCGCTCACGCTTGCAGCAGGCAGGCAGCCGCGTGGAGAGCCCGGCCTGGCCGAGGCCTGCGCCACGGCAGCACCACAGGCCGCACAGTGGAGTGTGCCGTTCACGGAGGAGCGTGAACGCGCGTGGACACGCGTGTTTCCCTCTCGGGCACACAGGAGGGCTGCGCTGGGTCGGCGTGCAGCGGTGTTGCTGGTGTGTGGTGGTGTGTCTGTGTGGGTGTGTCAGATGTGTTGGAGTGTTGGTGTGTCTGTTGTGTCAGTGTGTTGGGGTACTGGTGGATTGGTGTGTTGTGTCGGTGGATTGGTATGTTGGTGTGTGTTGGTGTGTTGGCGTGCCAGTGTGTATCTGTTGGTATGTTGGTGTGGTGTGTTGGTATACTGGTGGGTTGGTGTGGTGTGTTGGTATACTGGTGGATTGGTGTGTTGTGTCGGTGTATTGGTGTGTTGGTGTGTGTTGGTATGTTGGTGTGCCAGTGTGTATTTGTTGGTGTGTTGGTATGTTAATGTGGTGTGTTGGTGTATTGGTGTGTTGGTACATTGTGTGGGTGTGTCGTGTCGGTGTGTTGGGTACTGTGGCTGGTATGTCCTGTGGTGTGTTGGGTACTGTGGATCAGTGTGTCCTTCGGTGTGTTGGGTACTGTGGCTGGTGTGTTGTGTCGGTGTGTTGGGTACTGTGGATCGGTGTGTCCTGTCTGTTGGGTACTGTGGATCGGTGTGTCCTGTCTGTTGGGTACTGTGGATCGGTGTGTCCTGTCTGTTGGGTACTGTGGATCGGTGAGTCCTGTCTGTTGGGTACTGTGGATCGGTGTGTCGGTGTGTTGGGTACTGTGGATCGGTGTGTCGGTGTGTTGGGTACTGTGGATCGGTGTGTCGGTGTGTTGGGTACTGTGGATCGGTGTGCCGGTGTGTTGGGTACTGTGGATCGGTGTGCCGGTGTGTTGGGTACTGTGGATCGGTGTGTTGGGTACTGTGGATCGGTGTGTCCTGTCTGTTGGGTACTGTGGATCGGTGTGTCCTGTCTGTTGGGTACTGTGGATCGGTGTGTCGGTGTGTTGGGTACTGTGGATCGGTGTGTCCTGTCTGTTGGGTACTGTGGATCGGTGTGTCGGTGTGTTGGATACTGTGGATCAGTGTGTCGTGTCTGTTGGGTACTGTGGATCGGTGTGTCGGTGTGTTGGGTACTGTGGATCGGTGTGTCGGTGTGTTGGGTACTGTGGATCAGTGTGTCGGTGTGTTGGGTACTGTGGATCAGTGTGTCGGTGTGTTGGGTACTGTGGATCGGTGTGTCGTGTCTGTTGGGTACTGTGGATCAGTGTGTCGTGTCTGTTGGGTACTGTGGATCAGTGTGTCGTGTCTGTTGGGTACTGTGGATCGGTGTGTCGTGTCTGTTGGGTACTGTGGATCAGTGTGTCGGTGTGTTGGGTACTGTGGATCAGTGTGTCGGTGTGTTGGGTACTGTGGATCTGTGTGTCGGTGTGTTGGGTACTGTGGATCGGTGTGTCGGTGTGTTGGGTACTGTGGATCGGTGTGCTGGTGTGTTGGGTACTGTGGATCGGTGTGTCGGTGTGTTGGGTACTGTGGATCGGTGTGTCGGTGTGTTGGGTACTGTGGATCGGTGTGTCGGTGTGTTGGGTACTGTGGATCGGTGTGTCGGTGTGTTGGGTACTGTGGATCTGTGTGTCGGTGTGTTGGGTACTGTGGATCGGTGTGTCGGTGTGTTGGGTACTGTGGATCGGTGTGTCGGTGTGTTGGGTACTGTGGATCGGTGAGTCCTGTCTGTTGGGTGCTGTGGATCGGTGAGTCCTGTCGCTGTGTCGCTGTGTCTGCGGGTCCGCGTGTCCCGCAGGCCTGGCTGACGTGTCCGTGTGGGTGTCCGTGTCGGCGTGGGTGTCCGCAGGGCGGAGTGGCCTCGGGAGCAGTTCATCGCCCCCTACGTGCCCCGCTTCCGGCTGGGCTGGGAGCCGCCGGCGCTGGACAGCCTGGGGCCCCCCCAGGGGTCCCCGCCGCCCGCCGAGCCCCGCGGCCAGCTCGACCCCCGGAGACCGCCGGCCACAGAGGTACAGCGATGGCCCCTGCTTCTAGAGCAATCTAGGGGTGACTGTCTAGAGCCTGGAAAGACCCGTGATCACTCCCCGGCTTCTAGAACAATCTAGAAGTGACATTCTAGAGCTTAGAAACACCCACAATCACCCCTCCCCCCCGGCTTCTGGAATAATCTGAAGGTGACTTTGTGGAGTCCAGAAAGACCTGTGATTATCCCTTGGCTTCTAGAACAATCTAGAGGTGATAGTCTAGAACCTGGAAAGACCTGTGATTATCCCCCGGCTTCTAGAACAATGTAGAGGTGACTCTCTAGAGCCTAGAAAGACCCTTGATCACCACCACCCCCACTTCTAGAACAATCCAGAGGTAACTTTCTGGAGTACACAAAGACCTGTGATCACCCTGTCCCTGGCTTCTAGAACAATCTAGAAGGGATGTTCTAGAGTCTAGAAAGACCCTCAATCACTCACCACCTCCCCCAGCTTCTAGAATAATCGAAAGGTGACTTTGTGGAGTCCAGAAAGACCTGTGATTATCCCCTGGTTTATAGAACAACCTAAAGATTTTCTGGAGTCCAACAAGACCTGTGCTCGCCTCCCCCCCCAGCTTCTAGAACAATCTAGTTAGTTTCTCTCAATTCTAGAAGGATCTAAGATTGGCCCTGTCTGGGTTCTAGACAAATCTAGATAGGTTTTTCTCGATGACAGCGAAATTTAGGCTCTCTCTTTCACCATTCCAGAAAAATCTAGCCCGTGGGGACCGAGCAGGAGGCTGGAGGGTGGCAAACGTGGACCCACGAGGCCCCAGCGCGGGGAGGGAGAGCTGGGGGGCGGGGCGCCCGCGGGAGGGCGCGGGCCCGGCCCCAGCAAGGCCCTGGGTTCAAATCCACCCCTCCCCCAAAAAACAACAAGGAAAAGCTTTGCTGATGCCCCTTTTCATCCTCCTGGGAAATAAAGCTGAACCGGGTCCATGAGACGGGGCGGGGGGGCCCTAACACGGGGGGGGGGCACCCCGAATGACACCAGGGGGCGCGTGTGTCCGCCGCGGCTCCGGGGCACATGGGCGCTGTGACCATTGGCTCCACGACTTGCGGGTTCATTCTGAACCCGGGGCCTGGGCGCTGTCCCTGAGCTCGCTCACTCAAGGCTGGCGCTCTACCCCTTGAGCCACGGCTCCAGTCCAGTCTTGGTGGCTGTTCGTTCATTGGCGAGCAGGGTCTCACGGGCTTTCCCGCCCGAGGCTGGCCTCAGACCGCGGTCCTCGGCCCTCAGCCTCCCGAGCCGCTGGGACCACAGGCCTGGGCCCGGGTGGAGGTGGGTGGCGTGAGCACTCACGGCGCTGGTGTTCATTCCTGCACGTCTGCCGCACAGCATCCCGGCCTCCTCGAGTACCCCCCGCCCGACACGTACGCCTTCTGCAGCAGCGTGTACCCCAGGGGGCTGCAGCCGGACCAGGGGGAGGCCGCCGGGCCCTTCAAGCCCACCCCGAACCGCCACGCAGACAGGTAACGCACCATGGAAAGCGAAGGGGCTTCGGGTGTGTGCTGCTGACTGCTGCCCGCGCAGCTTCACACGCGGGCCTGCACCAGTGGCTCATGCCTGTAGTCCCAGCTGCTCGGGAGACTGAGCTCTGAGGATCGTGGTTCAAAGCCAGCCCAGGCAGGAAAGTCCCTGAGACTCTTAACTCCATAAACCACCAGAAAAAAGGAAGTGGCGCTGTGGCTCAAGTGGTAGAGCACCAGCCTTGAGTGAAAGAGCTCAGGGACAGCGCCCAGGCCCAGAGTTCAAGTCCCACAACTGACAAAAATAAAAGATAAGTGACAATAATAAAAGAATAAGTAGTGACAATAAAATAACAAGTCATGGGGGCTGGGCAGGTGGCTCAGTGGTAGAGCGCTTGCCTTGCATGCATGAGGCCCTGGGTTCGATTCCTCAGCACCTCATCAGCAGTAAAAGCCAGAAGTGGCGCTGTGGCTCAAGTGGTAGAGCGCTAGCCTTGAGCTGAAGAGCTGAGGGACAGCGCCCAGGCCCTGAGTTCAGGCCCCATGACTGACCAAAAAGACCCCCCCCAAAAAACCAAAAAGAAGTCGTGAATGAGAAAATAACAAATCAGACTAAACACTAAAATGTTAAGCACTAATAAATAACACCGAGTGACAGGCGTGGTAAGTAATAATACAATAAAATGGTGATAGATAACAAGACATTAAGTGGCAGTTAATAAGAGGATGTTAAGTCGTGAATAATAAAGTAACAAGGAAGAATTAGAACAGAACGGTGTCCCCCCCCCCGCCAATGTCACTGCTGGGATGGGGGGGGGTTCTTGGGCTCCCCCTTAGCGCCGGCGGGCTGGGCCGGGGGGGGGGGGGCCGGGCCGGGGTGGGCCCAGCGCTGTGCTCTGCTGCAGCCACAGAAGCTACGACCCGCACCCGCCCCAGCCCAAGAAGTTCGCCCGCTCCAAGTTCGACTTCACGGCCAGGAACAGCAGCGAGCTGTCGGTGCTGAAGGATGAGGTCCTGGAGGTGAGGCCCCCCGAGCCGTGCGTCCCCAGCCCCCCCGCATGCATGCCCCGCACGTGCCCACCGCGTCTCAGCCGCGCCCCACTCCCTCGGGCTCCGTCCTTACAACCGAGGCTGGTGATGCATTCACCCGAGACCCATGGTGAGACCCAGGCCGGGCGCTGGGGCTCACGCCTGCCGTCCCAGCCCAGTCCCAGTCCCTGGGACTCCGCGGACTGCTCACGCACGCGCTCCCCACCCTCCCCCCCCAGGTGCTGGATGACCGCAGGCAGTGGTGGAGGGTGCGGGGCGCGCGCGGGGACACGGGCTTCGTGCCCAACAACATCCTGGACCTGCTGCCGGCCGCCGGCCCCGCCGCCCCGCACACGCACACCATCCAGGTACGACTCCATTCCTCACACGCGGCGTTTCCGTCCGGCCAGGCCCAGTGCCGGTGCGCACCTCTGTAGTCCCGACCCGCTTGACCCGAGCTGGGGGTCCCCCACGCAGAGCGCACGGCACGGCCGCTCCCTCCTCGCCTCTCCCCCTGGGGAGGGTCTTTTAATTTCTGGGGTGCTGAGGGAGACCCCACAGTCACCCCGGGAGGTCAGGGCTAGGCCTAGCCGTCGGGGGGGGGGGGGATCAGTCCTCCCCACCACACAGCGGGGTGCGCCCGGCCCCTCACCAGGCTGAGATCCAGAGGATCACAGTTCAAAGCCAGCCCAGGCCAGAAAGTCCGTGAGACCCTCACCCCCCATGAACCACCAGAGAAAAAGCCAGAAGTGGCACTGTGGCTCAGGCGGCAGAGCACCAGCCTAGAGCGGAAACGCTCAGGGACAGCGCCCAGGCCCTGAGTTCAAGACCCAGGGCAGGCAGCCCGGTCCTGGGCGCGTGGCTGAGCCGTGCTTTCCACGGGGGCTCGGGGTCCGCCTCGAACCCGCGGCCCGGTTCCAATCCCTGCGTGGGGCAAAGCCAAGGATGTCGGGGTGGTCTCTGCATGGGTCGGGGGGAGGGTCCCCCACCCCACATGCTGCCGCCCGCCCGCCCACCCGCCCTCCCTCCCTCCGCCACCAGCTCTTGATGCCAAAGAAGGAATTTGAGCTGTTCAAGGTAGGACGGCTCCCGGCCTTCGGTGTGAAGTGGCCTTGCGTGGTGTGAACGCCCTCTCCTCTTCCCAAATCCCCGTCCTCCCCAGCCTGCCGTGGCCGCAGGTCGCCCCCGCTGGCTTTCTGAGCACCAGAAAGCCACAGACACTGGACCCTCTCCTCGGCCGGCCACGGAGCACCAGCTTCAGCGTGCACCTCGGCCGGGCGCCGGTGCGCACGCCTGCCATCCCGGCTGCTCAGGAGGCTGAGAGCCGGAGGATCGCGGTGCAAAGCCAGCCCGTGCACAGAGAGGAGAAAGAGTCCATGTCTGGGTTGTGTCCTGTCTCTTTCCTGTGCGGGTGATCTGTGGCTTGAGCCGCCGTACCCTGACTTCCTGCACGAAAGCTTGTTTCTGCCCAAGACCGAGAAACCAAAATGGCGGGCGGGAAAGCTATTCGTTGTTGTGCAGGTCCTGGGGCTTGAACTCAGGGCCTGGGCGCTGTCCCTGAGCTCTTTCACTCCAGGCTGGTGCTCTACCACCTGAGCCACAGCGCCACTTTCGGTTTTCTGGTGGTTCGGCAGAGATCGGAGTCTCAGGAGCTCTCCTGCCCGAGCGGGCCTCGAACCTCGATCCTCGGATCTCAGCCTCCCGAGCAGCCGGGGTGACAGGCGGGAGCCGCCGCGCCCGGCCTGCTCTCTTGTTTCTGTTTTTGTTTTTTTACGCAGAACACGCCTTGCGGTTTTGTGAGCTTGGGCCTGGCCAGGACCCGCGTCCCTCCGCGTGTCCCGCGCTGCAGGCCACGCGCCGCAGGGGGGTCTTGGCTGCCGAGGGTCCCTTGCAGCTTCTGCTCCTCGGGGTGTGCTCGTCACGGCTGGTGAAGTTTTCCCAGGGCCTCGGGCTCCCCTGAGGAGCTGACTGCTGTGGCGTGTGCGTGTGTGTGTGCGCGTGCGCATGTGTGTGTGTGCATGTGTGTGTGTGTGCTTTGTTTACCCGCGAGGCCCTGGTTGTGAAAGTTATTACAGAGTCTCGAAATGGCTTCCAACCCCACGAGGTTTCGCGGTGTTTCGGGAACAAGCTCGCCTCTTTCCCTTCTTTCCTCTTTCTGTTTTTGTTTGTGTCAGTCCTGGGGCTTGAACTCAGGGCCTGGGCGCTGTCCCTGAGCTCTTCAGCTCAAGGCTGGTGCTCTACCCCTTGAGCCACAGCGCCACTTCCGGTTGTCTGGTGGTTCACTGGAGATCAGAGTCTCACAGCCTTTCCTGCCTGGCCTGGCTTTGAACCGCGATCCTCAGATCTCAGCCTCCTGAGTGGCTGGGATTGCAGGCGTGAGCCACGGCGCCCGGCTTGTTTGTTTATCATCAGGTCTAGGCACTGGCAGATGCTCTTACTCTACCAACGCGCAGCCCGGGGTTCCCAGCTCTTCTCTGTCTCTGTGTCTGTCTGTCTCTGTCTCAGTCTCTCGCTGTCTGTTTCTGTCTGTCTCTGTCTCTCATCTGTGTCTGTCTCTGTCTGTCTGTCTCAGTCTCTCGCTGTCTGTCTTCCTCCTGGCTGTGGGGGGGATTCAGGGAGCTCTCGTGGTGCTCGCGCTAACACTGGCCAGTGGCATGGGGTCACACCCCCCGCAGCGCACAGCCGGGCAGCCGCGTGTGGACACGCGTGTGCTTGGATCTGTGCACTGGCGTGTGCAGCGGCCGCCCGAGCAGGTGTCTGGGCCGGACGGTGGCGCGTCCCTGCCTCTGCTGCCCCAGCCCGCCCTGCCCGGCCGCCTTGTGGACAGACCCACACTTGGCCGGCCGTGGACCTCGCTGCGCGTCCTTGTGCTTTGCTCATCTGTGTCCTCACCCCCCACCCCCCGCCTCCCAGCGCCTGCTCGGGGAGCTCGCCCAGGTAACCCCGCACCCCGCACCCCGCACCCCGCACCCCGCACCCCGCACCCTGCACCCCGTACCCAGCACCCAGTTCTGGGCCCGATGTTGGTTTTGTTGTATCTTTGGCTCCGCGCCCAGCCCTGCCTGCCATCTGGGGGTTGTTTTCGGGGTGGTTTGGGGGTTGTTGGGGTGTTTGGGGGTTGTTTGGAGGGTGGTTTGGGGGTGGTTGGGGGGTGGTTTGGGAGTTGGGGGTGGTTAGGGGTTGTTTTGGCGGTGGTTGGGGCTTTGGGGGGTGGTTGAGGGTTGTTTGGGAGGTGGTTTGGGGGTGGTTGAGGGTTGATTAGGTGGTTGGGGGTGGTTAAGGGTTGGTTTGGGATGGTTTGGTGTGGTTTGGGGTTGTTTGGGGGTGGTTTGGGGTTGTTTGGGGGTGGTTTGGGGTTGTTTGGGGTGGTTGAGGGTTGGTTTGGGGTGGTTTGGGAGGTGGTTTGGGGGTGGTTAGCGTTGGTTTGGGATTGTTTGGGGGTGGTTGAGGGTTGGTTAGGTGGTTTGGGGTTTTGGGGTGGTTGGGGTTGTTTTTGTCTTTCAGAGGGGTGGGTGACTCAGGAGACCCCGGGTCATTGGGAGCAGCAGGGGGGGGCGGTGCTGGCTCAGTTTCCCCGCGTCTGTGACACTGGCAGGAGTCAGGGCCGGCCTGGAGGGCTCCCCAGCCTGGGAAAGTGACTCATCCCGCTGACGGCCAGGGAGATGGGAGGGAGGGAGGAGGGAGGACGGGGGGAGGGAGGGAGGACGGGAGGGAGGGATGGAGGATGGGAGGGAGGAGGGAGGGAGGACCGGAGGGAGGGAGGACGGGGGAGGGAGGGAGGAGGAAGGGAGGGAGGACGGGAGGGAGGGAGGAGGGAGGGAGGGATGGAGGATGGGAGGGAGGGATGGAGGATGGGAGGGAGGACGGAGGAGGGAGGACCGGAGGGAGGGAGGACGAGGGAGGGAGGATGGGAGGGAGGGAGGAGGAAGGGAGGGAGGACGGGGGAGGGAGGAGGAAGGGAGGGAGGATGGGAGGAGGGAGGGAGGGAGGACGGGGGAGGGAGGAGGAAGGGAGGGAGGATGGGAGGAGGGAGGGAGGGAGGATGGGAGGAGGGAGGGAGGGAGGATGGGAGGAGGGAGGGAGGACGGGGGAGGGAGGGAGGATGGGGGAGGGAGGGGAGGGGGAGGGAGGATGGGAGGAGGGAGGAGGAAGGGAGGGAGGACGGAGGAGGGAGGGAGGAGGGAGGGAGGGGAGGGAGGGGGGGAGGAGGAGGGGGTGGGAGGGGGGAGGGTCAGGAGCTGGGGCCGGTCACCGACCTTCAGGCGTTTCATCCCCCCAGGCCGGCGCTGTGCCCCAGCCCCGCCTCCAGCCCCGCTTTTGATCAGAGTCTCCCGGCTGGCTTTGAACCGCGGTCCGGCCCTCGGGGGCTCGCGGGGGCTGGGCGCAGGCCGGGGGCGTGCAGTGCGCGTGCGTGTGCGTGTGCGTGTCCCCCCCCCGTGCGTGAATCACCGACGCTCGGGCGAGCGTGAGCATTCACGGCTCCCGCACGAATCCGCCCGCGTCCGCATGCGGTGCCCGGGGTGTGTGCCAAGCGCTGCGTCTTGGGTGCTGTGTGCTGAGTACTCCGCCTGGCTGGCCGTTGCTCTCATTCTGTGGCTCCAAAACCACCTGATCGGCCCAAACGCGGGGCGCTGGCCCCGGCCTGCGTGGCCGAGGGACCCCGGGCGGCCTTTCCAGAAAGATCCACGCAGGGATTCCGTGCTGGGTCGCTTTAGGCAGAAGCTCAGCCCCTCGGGTCAATCCCTCCCAGGCCGGGGGATGGGGGCGTCGGTCACCGCGTGTGCGTGCGTGTGCACACGCGTGTGCACGAGTTCGCTCTGCGGGCATGGTGCCTCCCGGTTGCGCCACCGCCCGGGCCGCGGCGCCATCCCGGGCCCGGGCCTGATCCCGGGGTCGGAGGACTCCCACCCCGGCCATCCCGGGTCCCGGGCCTGGTCCGCCCACCCCGGGCCTGGTCCTCCCACCCCGGCCGTCCCGGGCCTGGTCCTCCCATCCCGGGGCCTGGTCCTCCCACCCCGGGCCTGGTCCTCCCATCCCGGGCCTGGTCCTCCCGCCCCGGCCACCCCGGGCCTGGTCCTCCCGCCCCGGCCATCCCGGGTCCCGGGCCTGGTCCTCCCGCCCCGGCCATCCCGGGCCTGGTCCTCCCATCCCGGGCCTGGTCCGCCCACCCCGGCCATCCCGGGCCTGGTCCTCCGGCCCCGGCCATCCCGGGCTTGGTCCTCCCACCCCGGCCATCCCGGGTCCCGGGCCTGGTCCTCCCACCCCGGCCCGCGCTCACCGCTGCTCCCCTCCCAGAAGCAGAGGCTGGACTGCGACGGCCCGCGCGCCCCGTCGCCCCCGCCGGCCCCGGCCCCCGCGCCGCCCGCGCCCCTGGCGCCGCCCGCGCCCGCCGCCCCGCACAGCGGCGACGCCCCCGACGGCAGCGCAGCGCGGGAGCAGAGACACGGACACGGACACAGCCACAGCCACGGCCACAGCCAGCAGCTGCCAGCCGACCGTGAGTGCGGGGCCGACTGTGAGTGCGGGGCCGACTGTGAGTGCGGGGCCGACTGTGAGTGCGGGGCGGGGCTGCGCAGGGGGCGGGGCTGACTGTGAGTGCAGGGCGGGGCTGCGCAGGGGGCGGGGCTGACTGTGAGTGCGGGGCGGGGCTGCGCAGGGGCGGGGCTGTGCAGGGGCGGGGCTGCGCAGGGGCAGCAGGGGGCGGGGCTGTGGGGAAGCGCTGGGGGCGGGGCTGTGCAGGGGCGGGGCTGCACTGGGGGCGGGGCTGTGGGGAAGCGCTGGGGGCGGGGCTGTGCAGGGGTTGGGGCTGGGGAAGCACCGGGGCGGGGCTGTGGCGGGGCGGGGCTGTGCAGGGAGCGGGGCTGGGGAGCTCCTGGGCAGCAGGGGGCGGGGCTGTGCAGGGGGCGGGGCTGGGGAGCTCCTGGGCAGCAGGGGGCGGGGCTGTGCAGGGGGCGGGGCTGGGGAGCTCCTGGGCAGCAGGGGGCGGGGCTGTGCAGGGGGCGGGGCTGGGGGCTCCTGGGCAGCAGGGGGCGGGGCTGTGCAGGGGGCGGGGCTGGGGGCTCCTGGGCAGCAGGGGGCGGGGCTGTGCAGGGGGCGGGGCTGGGGGGCTCCTGAGCAGCAGGGGGCGGGGCTGTGCAGGGGGCGGGGCTGGGGGGCTCCTGGGCAGCAGGGGGCGGGGCTGTGCAGGGGGCGGGGCTGGGGGGGCTCCTGGGCAGCAGGGGGCGGGGCTGGGCGCCCCGGGGTCCCCGTTCTCAGCTCTGGCTGACGCTCCCCGGGGGTGAGGGGGGCAGATCACGAGCCCCCACCGGCCTCCCACAATGCCCTTGGCAGCCCGGCCCTGGCCGCGGGCGGAGGGGGGGGGCGGGGGGGGGGCGGGCCGTGGGGTTAGAGCGCGCCCCCCCCCCCGCAGGCCGGAAGTCGCAGATGGAGGAGGTGCAGGACGAGCTGCTGCAGCGGCTGACCATCGGCCGCAGCGCCGCGCAGAAGAAGCTCCACGTCCCGCGGCAGAGCGCGCCCGCCGTGCACATCACCCCCGAGTCCGCGCCCGGCCTCGTCCGCGCCTGGCTGCAGTCCAAGGGCTTCGCCCCCGCGTGAGTCCCGCCCGGGCCCGGCCCGGGGATCGCGGGGATCGCGGGGGTCGCGGGGCCCGAGGATGGCGGGGATCGCGGGGATCGCGGGGCCCGGGGATGGCGGGGATCGCGGGGCCCGGGGATGGCGGGGATCGCGGGGCCCGAGGATGGCGGGGCCCGAGGATGGCGGGGATCGCGGGGATCGCGGGGCCCGGGGATGGCGGGGATCGCGGGGCCCGGGATGGCGGGGATCGCGGGGCCCGGGGATGGCGGGGATCGCGGGGCCCGGGGATGGCGGGGATCGCGGGGCCCGGGGATGGCGGGGATCGCGGGGCCCGGGGATGGCGGGGATCGCGGGGCCCGGGGATGGCGGGGATCGCGGGGCCCGGGATGGCGGGGATCGCGGGGCCCGGGGATGGCGGGGATCGCGGGGCCCGGGGGTCGCGGGGATCGCGGGGCCCGGGGGTCGCGGGGATCGCGGGGCCCGGGGGTCGCGGGGATCGCGGGGCCCGGGGATGGCGGGTGGCGGCCGGCCGGGCAGGAGGCCCCCGCGGGGCGGCCTTTAACCCCGGCCTCGGGGACGCTCTGGAACTTTCCTCCCCGAGCCCTGACCCCCGTCCTCGTCCTCTCCCGCCCAGGACGGTGAGCAGCCTCGGGGTGCTGAACGGGGCGCAGCTCTTCTCCCTCAACAAAGACGAGCTGAGGGCCGTGTGCCCCGAGGGCGCGCGCGTCTACAACCAGGTCTCCGTGCAGAAGGCCGCCCTGGAGGTGAGCCCGCCGGGAAGGCCCCGGAAAGCGCCAGAACAGAGCTCCAGAGAGCTCACACCCCTCCCGACCCCCCTGGCCCATCAGCCGCCATTCACTCACTCAATAGAACTTAAAAGACAGACAGACAGGTGATGGATGGATGGATGGATGGATGGATGGATGGATGGATGGAAAGGTAGGTGAATGGATGGACAGACAGGTGATAGATGGATAGTTGGATAGACAGATGTGATGGATAGATTGATAGTTGAATAGATGGATGGATGGATGGATACAGATGGATAGATGATGGGTAGGTAGATAGATAAATGATAGGTGATTAGATAGATGATGGATGGACAGGCATATGGATAGATTGATTGATAGACAGTAGATATTGATAAATGGATAGATTAATAGATGCATAGATTGATAGATGGATACATTGGTAGACTGGCAGATAGATTGATAGATGGATAGACTGGTGGGTACATGGATAGATTGATAGATGATTGGTAGTTGCATAGATTGATAAGTAGATGGATAGATTGATAGATGATTGATTGGTAGGTGGATAGGTAGATGATAGATTGATAGATGATTGATTGGTAGGTGGATAGGTAGATGATTGATTGGTAGTCGGGTAGATGGATAGGTAGGTAGATTGGTTGGTTGGTTGGTGGCTGGATGTTGGCACTTTACCGCAGTATAACACTCCGCCGTTGGCGCTGGGCCATCTGGGGACCCTGGCCGTCGGGTCCCCTGCGTGCGCCCCGGGCCCGGGGTGGAGTCGCTGGCCGCGGGGCTTCCCGGCCTCCGTCCAGCGCACCGGGGCCGCCGGGCCTGGACGCCGCTCCCCACGGCGTGAGCGACAGGAAGGGGGGGTGGTGGCCGGGCGTGGACACCCACACCCCAGCACACCCCAGCCGGGTGTGGACACCCGCACCCCAGCACACCCCTCAGATGGGCGTGGACCCCCGCACCCCAGCACCCCTCAGCCGGGTGTGGACACCCGCACCCCAGCACACCGCAGCACACTCCTTACTGTTCCCAGTGCACACACGCGTAGGCTGAGCGTGCCCTGAGCCAGCGCGTGTGCCCTGCACGCCTCGCGAGTGTGTGCAATGTGTCTACCATGCGCACGCGTGAGTGTGCACACGCACGGCGTGTAGCGTGTGTGCTGGTCTCGATCTGCGCATGACACGGACTTGTCCGTGTCCGTGTGTGTGCGGTGTGCAGTACGCATGTGCTACGCCGGACACTGGGGGCGTCTGGGCCCCACGCGCCAGGCCCTGGGGAGGAACATGCTAGAAGGCCCGCCCGGGCCTGCTGCGCCCTGGTGGACAGCCGTGCAGCCTCTGACGCCCGCCTGTCTGTCTGTCCATCCATCTGTCCGTCCCCCTCTCTCTCTCTCTACCTGTGCGTCCATCCGTCTGTCTGTCCCTCTGTCCGTCCATCTCTTTCTCTCTCCCTGTGCGTGTGTCTGTCCGTCCATCTGTCCGTCCGCCCCAGGACCACGACGGGAGCTCGGAGCTGCAGGAGATCATGAGGCGGCGGCAGGAGAAGATCAGCGCGGCCGCCAGCGACTCGGGCGTCGAGTCCTTCGACGAGGGCGCCGGACACTGACGCCGCGCGCGCCCGCGGCCACGCGCACGGGCACAGGGCACGCGCACGCGGCCACGCGCACGGGCACAGGGCACGGGCACAGGGCACGCGCACGCGCGCACACGGGCACAGGGCACGCGCACGCGCGCACACGGCCACGCGCACGGGCACAGGGCACGCGCACGCGCGCACAGGCACGGGCACAGGGCACGCGCACGCGCGCACACGGCCACGGGCACAGGGCACGGGCACAGGGCACGCGCACGCGCGCACAGGCACGGGCACAGGGCACGCGCGCACACGGCCACGCGCACGGGCACAGGGCACGGGCACAGGGCACGCGCGCGCACGGGCACAGGGCACGCGCACGGGCACAGGGCACGCGCACAGGGCACGCGCACGCGCGCACAGGCACGGGCACAGGGCACGCGCACGCGCGCACAGGCACGGGCACAAGGCACAGGGCACGCGCGCGCCGGCACGCCCGTCCCACGCCAGCACACTCCAAGCACAAGTTCCAGCACGCCCGCGGCACGCCTGGCACTCCAGCACGCCTGGGGCCGTGCCCAGCATTCCTGCACACCCGGGGCACGCCCAGGGCACACCAGCACAGCCGGGCACACCTGCCGCACCAGCACTCTGAGGCTCGCCCGGCACACCAGCACACCGGGGCACGCCCGGCACACCAGCCGGCACCTGCGCGGCCGTGCGGTGCGCATTCCCGGGCGGATCGCCCCCCCCCCCCCTCCGTGACCCCATCCACCGGTGGTCGATGCCAACCGTGGAAGACGGTGAAGACCAGAGGCGGACCGACCCGCAGCGGGGCCGGTGAGCGTGTGACACGCCCGGGACATCTCACGCCTGCCGTCCCCACCGCGCGGGAGGCAGATCCGGAGGATCGTGGTCCCCAGCACAACCCGAGACCCCCCAGCCCCAGTGAACCGCACGGGGCCGGTTCCGCGGCCCGCCCCGGCCTTCCTGGGGACTCAGGACGCTTCCTCTCCCTGTACTCAGCCCTGCCAGACTCGGCCCGCCGGCCCCACCCGCCTCCACCCCCCACGCCCCCCCCATGTGCCCCCCACACCCCCCCATGTGCCCCCCACGCCCCCCCATGTGCCCCCCCAGGGGCAGCTCAGTTTATTAATTGTTTTCATAGTGCCTTTTGTCACCAGTCAATTGGGCAATAAACAGCGTCGTTTGTAGGTGACCCCGTGGCCTCTCGGGGGTTAAAGGGTATCTGCTGTACACACTAATGACCAGGACCAGAGAGGGTGGAGGGGGAAGGAATTAAGATGCATTGGAAAGAATGGAGCCGGGCACCGGCGCTCACGCCCGCCATCCCGGCTGCTCAGGAGGCTGAGGGCTGAGGATCGCGGGTGGAGGCCAGCCCGGGCAGGAAAGTCCCTGAGACTCTGATCTCCCAGGAACCACCAGAAAACCAGACATGGTGCTGTGGCTCAAGGGGTAGAGCACCCACCCTGAGCTGACGAGTGCAAGCCCGGCCAGCCCGACGTTTGTTGACTGACTGACTGAGCGTCTCTTCCGGCCCAGGTTTGTCAGCTCCGGGCTCCTCCCGCTCGGTCCCCTCACCTGCGGCTCCAGCCTGGCACCCACAGGTCCGCCCAGCCCCCCTGCCTGGCCGTGTGTCCCTTCCGGGGACCGCAGAGACCCCATCCGTCCTGGGCTCGAACTCGGGGCCTGGGCGCCGTCCCCAAGCTGCTTTGGCTCAAGGCTGGCGCTCTACCACTTGAGCCACAGCGCCACTTCTGGCCTTTTCTAAATACGTAGTGCTGAGGAGTCGAACCCAGGGCCTCGTGCATGCGAGGCGAGCGCTCTACCACTGAGCCACCCGCCCAGCCCCCCACAGCGGGTCTTTACAAAGAAAAAACAATCAGACTTTTCTAGAAGGCCTGGGGCCGTGGTGAACGGCCCTTCAGATGCGTCAAGTGCCCACCGCCAGCCCGGCTCTGGAAGGAAGGGCCGTGTCTGTGTTCCGGGGTGACCCGCCTTCCTCTGCCCCCCACTCCGGGTGCACATGCCGAGCAGGGTGGGGGAGGCCTGTAGTCCAGGAACGGAGCCAGAGGCCGGCATTCGGCCGGGACTCCAGCCAAGCCGCAGGGGCGGGGGGACAGGGGACAAGGGCGGGGAGACAGCCCAGCACCCGACAGGAAGAGCCGAGCCCAGCCGCTGGCCGACAGGACAAAGACAAAGACGAGCCAGCACCCCGTGCTGTTTTCCTTTTTATTTTCCCATCCTGGGGCTTGAACTCAGGGCCTGGGCGCCGTCCCTCAGCTCCTCAGCTCAAGGCTGGCACTCTACCACTTGAGCCACAGCGCCACTTCTACTACTTTCTGCTGGTTCATGGGAGATCAGAGTCTCACAGACTTTCCTGCCTGGTCTGGCCTCGAGCCGCGATCCTCAGCTCTCAGCCTCCTGAGCAGCCGGGATGGCAGGCACTGGGTGAGCGGGCCGATGGGCGGCGGCCAATCAGCCCACAGCTCACCCAGCAGAGCTGAACAGCAGACGCTCAGTGAGCGCCCTCGGGCAGGCTGGGGGGGGGACAGGACAGGGGATGGGGGACGGGAGGGACAGGGGTCAGGGGACAGGACAGGGGTCAGGGGACGGGAGGGACAGGGGTCAGGGGATGGGAACAGGGGGACGGGAATGGGGACAGGACAGGGGGACGGGATGGCTCAGATGGTTTGTGGGTGGCGCAGCCCTGGGGATCATCCGCGCTCGCTCGGCGTCGGCAGCGCGGGGTCCACGCGGGAGCAAGCGCCACGGGACGTGGCCGTGGGGAAGCCGCCGCCGGGGCCCCACGTCTGCCGGCCACGCACCGGCCGGGCCGGGCGGCAGCACCTGGACCCGGCCCTGCGCCGGGAGCTGGGCCGAGGCCGGCAGGACGGGCTCGGGGCTGACGGGCTCGGGGCTGACGGGCTCCGGGCCGCCTCCTGCAGCCCCGGCTGCCTCTGCTCCGGGCGGGGCCGTCCTGCTCTCAGGGTGGCCGATGGCTGCCATCGGAGCTGCCTGGACATGAAATATTGATGGCGCTCCGTCCTCCTCCCTGTCCCCGGCCACGTGCGTGCGTGCGTGCGTGCGTGCATGTGTGTGTGCATGCATGCACGTGTGTGCATGCGTGTGTGCATGTGTGTGCATGCGTGTGTGTGCGTGGGTACGTGTGTGCATGTGTGTGCATGTGTGTGCATGTGTGTGCATGCATGCACATGTGTGTGCATGTGTGTGTGCGTGTGTGCATGTATGTGCATGCGTGCATGTGTGCGCGCGTGTGCATGTGTGTGCATGGGTGCGTGCATGCGTGCGCGTGCATGTGTGTGCATGCATGCATGTGTGCATGGGTGTGCATGGGTGTGTGCATGTGTGTGCGTGCATGTGTGTGTGCATGGGTGCGTGTGTGTGCATGTGTTCACTCCCACGTGTGTGTGAGAACCGAACAAATGTCACACGTCCCCTGTCCCCAAATCGTCACTGTCTCTCCTGTGCCTCCGAGACCCGGCTGTTAGAAGATCCAAGAGGGGAGGGAGGGGGAGGAGGGGGAGGAGGGGGAGGGGGAGGAGGGGGGAGGGGGAGGGGGAGGAGGGGGAGGGGGAGGGGTCAGAGCTGCCAGCCTCTCGCAGAGCCCAAGCTGGAGCTCAGCTCTCCCTGTGCTCCGTCCAGCTGCCCACGGCCCCAGGCCAAGGCTGGGCTCCGTGGGGGTGGCTGCTGGCCGGGCCCAGGCTGTGCGTTCGGCTCCTCACCAGCTGGGGGGGAGGGGGGTCAGGGCCTGAGACGCACAGAGAGGCAGCAAAGGAAGAAAGCCCCGGGGAGACGCGGGAGACCCGGCCCTGATGGTTTACTTCCAACTCATAAAATAAATGCTAGCTGGGCACCGTGGCTCCCGCCTGCCATCCCAGCCGCTCAGGAGGCTGAGATCTGAGGATTGCGGTTCAAAGCCACCCTGGGCAGGAAAGTCCGTGAGACTCTGATCTCTCAGGAACCACCAGAAAACCGGACGTGGCGCTGTGGCTCAAGTGGTAGAGAGCCAGCCTTGAGTGAAAGAGCTCAGGGACAGCGCCCAGGCCCTGAGTTCAAGGCCCAGGACTGACAAAAGAACATTAAGAAATAGTTCCCTTTGTCCATGCGTTCACCCTCCTAGTTCTCCGGAAATGGTGCTCACGTGTGTGCGCGCGTGCACACACACACACACACACACACACGCACACACACACGATTCACAAGCAGCATGGAAGCCGTGTGGATAGAGCCTCAGTCACACACACGCTCTGCAACGGAGAAAAGACAAATCCAGACTCAGTGCAGCGGCTTCGGCAAGCGCTGGACCCCGAGGGCGGAGGGGAGAGCAGGCGACCAGCGGCTCAGCCTCACCCCTGCGGGCCGGGGACAGCGAGCGGCTCAGCCTCACCCCTGCGGGCCCAGCATGCCGCGGGGCGGCCGGGATTAAAGTCACACTTGGCACGCCTGAGCCACACTGGGGGGGAACTTCCGGCCGTGAGTAAGGCAGAGAACTGTTGGAACGACTGAGAACCATCCAGAACCATCTGGAACCATCCGGAACCATCTGGAACCATCCAGAACCATCTGGAACACTTGTCTGTCTGCACACGGTTTCCTGAGTGGGTGTGGGCTGGGAATCTGACCCTGGGGCCACACAGGACACAGCAGGGACACAGTGGGAACCGAGGAAGGCAGAGCCCCAAACACCTGGGGCGGGGGGGGGGGGGGTGGGGGAAACGGGTCCTGGCCTGAGAGGGGGGGAGGGGGAGGGAGGGAGGGGGAGGGAGGGGGGTCATGAGCATCCAGGAACCTGTGACCCCATTGAAAGACCCCCTCCCTAACCAACCAGGCCCTGAGCCTCCTTTTTTTAGGGGAACAGAGTTTTGTATCTAACCACGCTATTTCTGGCTTCTGTAACATGCTTTGCTAAGAAAATTATATTACCCCCATATTCCCCCTTTTGATAACTAACCTCACCAGTTAATCAATAAGCCCACACACTACTAACTAACCCCACCCCGCAGTCAGCCCCCTGGTGTGAGCGAACGATTAGGCGTCGACTCGGACAAAGGTCACTTCCTCATACCAAGGGCCGGAGACACACAACTCGGCACGTACACCGAGGGACCCCCTCGAACAGTGATTGGCCAAAACACATGATTTGTTTTAAAAGGATTGGCTGCCTGTGTGCAGACCAGGTTGTAACACTTTAAATTTACTGGCTGAAAAAGCGCGGGCACTCCTGTAACGGACAGAGGGGTCCCATAAAAGGACCATCCCCGGGACTGCTCGGGGTTCCCAGCCACTGACCCGAACCTTGCGGATCTCGAGGTCACGTGCACCTGGGAACCTGGGCATGCCCAAATAAAACCCTCTTGCCTTTTGCATCTGGTGTCGTCTGACTGGTGCTTGGGGCAGGGAGGTCCTGATATGGGGGACACCCGAAGTCGGGGGTTTTTCACCCATTAGGACACCTCTCACCCGAGTTGATAGGAAGATGGCTGCCAGGACAGCGGCTGCTGCCTCTGCTCCATCCCTGCCACCCCTCCTGCCGTTCTAGGCTGTTCTGGGCTGTTCCAGGCTGTTCCAGGCAGAGCTCCACGTCACCATGTTGGCTGGCATTCATGCACCACTGCTTGTTCTAGGCTGTTCTGGGTGGAGCGCTGTGGTGGGCTGGTGTTCACGCACTGCTGCACGTTCTAGGCTGTTCTAGACTGTTCTAGGCAGAGCCCGCGGCAGTTGCTGCTCTGTAACGGCTGCTGCTGCTTCCTCCACGTGAGTGGATGGACGCACTGCTCCTGCGGAAGGCTGCCCACAGAAGCTTCTGGAACACCACACCAAGGCTGCAGGCTCGTGTCAGTCCTGGGTCTTGAACTCAGGGCCTGGGCGCTGTCCCTGAGCTCTTCAGCTCAAGGCTGGTGCTCTACCACTTGAGCCACAGCGCCACGTCCGGTTTTCTGGTGGTTCCTGGGAGATCAGAGTCTCGGGGACTTTCCTGCCAAGGCTGGCTTTGAACCCTGATCCTCACATCTCAGCCGCCCGAGTCGCTGGGATGACAGGCGGGAGCCATGGCGCTGGGCTGAGCAAGGCTTTTCTGCTCCCAGCGGGTGCTCTGCCCCTTGCGCCATCCCTCCAGCGATGGCGTCCGGGTGGCCGGGAGGGGTCGGGGGTCAGGGGTGAGGGGACAGGAGCCCAGAGGACTCAGGAGGGCCGGGCGGGGCCAAGCTCAGGGCTGTGCTGACATCTAGCGGTGGTGGCGGGGAAAGCAGGGGTGAGGCGGAGATGGGGGGTGGATTCTACAGTGTGGGGAGGGGAGGGGAGAGGGGGGAGGGGAGGAGAGAGGGGGGAGGGAAGGAAGGGGAGGGGAGGGGGGAGGAGGGGAGGAGAAGGGGAGGGGAGAGGAGGGGAGGGGAGAGTGGAGGGGAGGAGAGAGGGGGGAGGGAAGGAAGGGGAGGGGAGGAAGGGGAGGGAGGGGAGAGGGGGGAAGGGAGGGGAGGGAGGGGAGGAAAGGAAGGGGAGAGGAGGGGGGAGGGAGGGGAGGGGAGAGGAGAGGAGGGGGTAGGGAGGGCAGAGGGAGGGGAGGATAGAAGAGGGGAGGGGAGGGAGGGGAGGGGGAGAACCGTGAAATGGGTGACAGATCCTGCAGAAAGCCCAGAGCCCAAGGGGGGGATGTGGGGTTGATGGGTTAAGGGGGGACCCAGGCTGACCTTCATGGTCAGAAGCTTCCAGAAAAAAGGTGGGGGGAGGAGAGAGAGGGAGGGATGGAGGGAGAAGGGAGAGGGAGGGGTTGGGGGAGGGAGGGGGTGGGGGGGAGACAAAACTGCTTGGGAACCCAGGGGTGGAATCACTGGAAGGTTTCAACCAAACATCACTGAGCCGGGCGCTGGTGGCTCCCGCCTGGCATCCCAGCCACTCAGGAGACTGAGATCTGAAGATCACGGTTCAAAGCCAGCCTGGGCAGCAAAGTCCATGAGACTCTGATCTCCCAGGAACCACCAGAAAACCAGAAGTGGCGCTGTGGCTCAAGTGGTAGAGCACCAGCCTTGAGCTGAAGAGCCCCGAGTTCAAGCCCCACGATGATTTCTGATTGCAGGGTACACCCCCCCAAAAAAACAGAGGCAGCAAGGGAAGCCGGGTGGGGGTAAGAAGCTTCCCTGCCCCCCCCCGCCCGCAAGACCCCAACACGTGTGGACAACTGAGCCGGAGCCCTGCGTGTGGCTTGGGATGGGGTGCGTCCCGGTCCTGGGGCTTGAACCCACGGCCTGGGCGCCGTCCCCGAGCTCTTTCGCTCCAGGCTGGCGCTCTGCCACGCGAGCCGTGCCCCCAGCCCAGCTTTGTTGGCGGTTCCCCGGAGAGCAGAGTCCCACGGACTCTTTCCCACCTGGCCTCCACGCGCGATCCTCCGGACCTCGGCCTCCCCGGGCTGCAGCGAAGCGGGCGGAGGGCGGGCGGAGGGTCCACTCCCCGCATGATCCCACTTCACCTGGAAGCCACATGGCGCCCCCTGCCGGTGAGACCCTGGAAGGACGCCCCGTGGGTCTTGTCCAGGGACCGAGAGACCCAGGGACCCACAGGACAGGTGGACGGATAGACAGACAGACATGGACCCCGTGGCGTTGCTCTAGGAAGCAGGGCCTGGGCTCCCGGTGGGGAAACCAAGGCCCTCTCCCCCTGCCCAGGAGTGACACACACACACACACGCACACGCACACGCACACGCACACACACTCACCCGTCTCTCGATGCACTGCGTGAGCCTGACAGTGCCCCGGCATTTCTGCTGCAGAATCATCTTCCAGAAATCGCTGGTGGTGCTGGGCAGTGGGCCCTGGGTGGCGATGTACTCCTGGGGGGCGCTGTACCCCTAGAAGATCCGGCGACGGAGGCCCCGGTCGGAAGGGAGGGGGTTGGGGAAAGCCTGGCCGGGAGGCGTGGTGCGGGCGGGAGAGCGCCATTCCCGGCAGCGCCTCAGAGCGGTTATTTTGACGATGGTGGTCTCCATGACCTCCGCCCTCCGACGCCTTCCCAGGTAAGTGTTACAGGCACCCTCCCCACGCCAACGGTTGGTTTGGGGTGCAATTGTGTGTTGGGGAGCAGTGGCCTGAATGGGTTAGGAATTTGGGGTTTGGAGATTTTGTTTTGGTCGGATGGGGGACTTGAACTCAGGGCCTGGGTGCGGTCCCTGCACTCTTCAGCTCAAGGCGGGAGCTCTACCCCTTGAGCCACGGCGCCATGTCTGGTTTTCTGGTGGTTCCTCGGAGCTCAGAGTCTCACGGCCTTTCCTGCCTGGGCTTGGCCTCGAACCGCGATCCTCTAGATCTCGGCCTCCTGAGTGGCTGGGATGACAGGCGGGAGCCGGGGCGCAGGCTTACAGGGCAGGATGTTGGGGGGCAGCTCGGCGGCGGTGTGTGTGTGGGGTGCAGGCCGACCGGCTTCAGCTCCTGGGGGGATGGAAAGGGGGGGCACCGTGAGGTGTTGGGCGGCGTGGGTTCCCAGCTGGCTGGACGGGCGCATGGCTGGACAGACGTGTGGTCGTGGGGCGCGAGTGTCTGGGGGTCCCGAGCCCTGCTGCAGCCCTGGGGCTTCGTGTCTCTTTAAAAGAAAATTGTGTTGGGGAGGAACTGCAGGTCCTGGGGTTTGAACCTGGGCCGGGCGCCGCCTCCAGCCTTCCTGCTGCCACTTGAGCCACAGCCCCCGCCACGTCGTTGGAGATCAGAGCCTCCCAGATTGCTGCCCGGGCTGGCTTTGAACCACGAGGAAGGAAGGCAGGAAGAGGAGGAAGAGGAGGAAGGGGGGAGGGAGGAAGGGAGGGAAGGAGGGAGGAGGGAGGAAGGGAGGAAGGGAAGGAGGGAGGGAGGAAGCTAATGTATGCTAATGTGTGCTAATGTATGCTAATGTATGCTAATGTATGCTAATGTATGCTAATGTAGGGGAATCCAGACAGCAGTTCAATGGATGAGGCCTAGTGAAGGGCTCCCCCCCCCAGTGTCCTGGTAAGTGGGAGAGGGGAAAGGTCAGCCGAATCCCCAGAAACCAGCATGGAGCCCCAAAGCTGCTTCGGAAGCGGATGGGCAAAATCTGACCCTGAGACATGGTCGGCGGAGGGGGTCACGGGGGGTCACGGGGGGTCACGGGGGTCTGTGCCTGACACACGCACAGAGATCCCAACACCAAGACAGCCGGGCGCCGTGGCTCAGGCCTAGAATCCCAGCCACTCAGGAGGCTGAGATCTGAGGATCGTGGTTCAAAGCCAGCCCGGGCAGGAAAGTCTGTGAGACTCTGATCTCCAGGGAACCACCCCCCAAAAAAGCTAGAAGTGGAGCCATGGCTCAAGTGGTAGAGCACCAGCCTTGAGTGACAAAATCCTAGGGATGGTGCCCAGGGCTCTGAATTCAAGGCCCAGGACAAAACCCATGGAATGTGCTAGAGCATGAATATTCAAAGAGGAACTCTTGGGAAGCCTTCACAGGGGAACAGCGGGATTAAAGGCAGTACCCAAGGTGGAGACGGCGATGGAGGTGGGTGGTCAAGTGCTGCCCTGGCTGACTGTGGAGACACAGCAGTTGTAGGCGGTGGCAGGAAGAAGGTTGGAAACGGTGGCGACGTAGGACGACACGGAAAGTGGTTCCTGCGGACGCAGAAGACATGTCAGACATCCGCACGTCTGTCCTGTGGGCAGAAGCATTCTTTCAGGGTTTAAACAGAGTTAAAAAAAAAAAAAAAAAGGAAAAAAACCTAAACACAGAGTTCCCCTATGACCCGGCCATCCCACACCTGGGCATTTATCCAGTCGACCACAAACCAGGCCGCACTAAAGCCACCAGCACAACCATGTCCACTGCAGCATTGTTCACCATAGCAACGATACGGAATCAACCCAGATGCCCCTCGGTGGATGAACGGATCAAGAAAACGTGGTGTAGATGCACAGAGGAATTCTACACTTCTGTAAAAAATAATGCTATTGTACCATTCAAAGGAAATGGAAAGAGTTGGAAAAAAATCATGTGAAGTAAAGCCAGGCCCAGAGAAGCCCAGGAGATCTGTTTTCCCTCCTACATGGAAGCTGGATTCAGCTTACAAACTTGTAAGTAAACATGTGAGGCCGCGTGCACGTGTGTACAAATGTAGATGCAAGGGAGAGCTCAAACAAGGCAATTCTTTAGAAAAGCAGAGTCAAAGCTCAGCAAAATCAAACACCAGGAATTGGGGACTCGACAGGGGCGGGGGAGAGTTTGGAAAGGGGGGGCATAGATCAAGACACGTTGTGTCCATCAACCACTTCACCCAATGGCAGCTCCTTTGGACAACGACTTAAAGATTATTTTAGATTAATAGATAGATCATAGTAGTAGTAGTAATAATAATAATAATAATAATAATAGCAAAGCCACACGTACCTGGTCTTTGGTGTCTGGGCCCAAGCCCACCTGCTGACAGAGAACCTGGAAGAAGTCAGCCAGGCCCTGGGCCACCCACAGCAGAGTGATGGACGTCTGGGTTTTGTTCACGATGAACAGCGACCTGAGTGGAGCCGGCTCTGTGGAAGGCACAGGGCATTGTTTTATCGTTAAAAGTTCATCGCATGGACCCAGGTGCTCTTCCTGGCAGGCAGGTTACTGAGCTTAGGAAAGGGGTCAGGTTTTTAGCTTGCACTGGGGGGGGAGGGGCTTCCACAGAGAGGAGGGCGGGGCGTGGGCTCTTCTTGTTTTTTTCATTTCTGTTTTGCCCAAGGGGTCGAGCACCAGCCTGGAGAGAAAGAAGCCCAGGTACAGCGCCCAGGCCCAAGTTCAAGCCCCACAACTGACATCAATCAGTCAATCAATCAATCAATCAAAACTTTAGACTAAAAAGAGGGAGAGGGTAACACTGGAAAAGAAATGTCCTCATCGCCTGACTTACGTCACTGTGACCCTGCAGCAAATTTAATTTACAACTAAATTTCAATGAAAAAATAAAATCCAATACAAGCCATGACTATTCTCCAAGTCCAGCAGGTGTCATTGGTGATGAGTTTATTTATCCTGACCTGGACCGTGAACACAAGGACCGGCAGAGTGTCCAGATGAAGACAGGAGTCCTGAGATCCAGTTAAATCACCTTTCATTTTAAATCCCGGGATTCCCCTTTTCCTAGGTGGCTATGTGTTTATTGCCCATTTATACTTCTTCCTTTGAGAAACAACAGTGTTTTAAACCCAACCTTCCTGTGGGTTTGCACCCCTGATTTGCCTACATAGCCTATTTAAGGAGAGAAGGAATGGTAGATATTGATACTACATAGCCATCATCCATCTGTACTCTGATCCATTCCAGCTAAAGTTCCGGTCAAAGACGATGGCTCAGGGTGTAAACTGAGTCAAGGGTGCTCACTCAGACTAAAAATGACATTGTTTTCCCAGTCTTTCCATGTCCTTAACAAATGGTAACCATGGCATTCTTTCTGATGGAAGAATAGAATTAGTGTGTGTGTGTGTGTGTGTGTGTGTGTGTGTGTGCCATATTTTCTTGATCCGTTCCTCCACCGGGGAGAATCTGGGCTGATTCTGTATCTTGGCTATGGGGAACAATGCTGCAATGGACATGGTTGTGTTGATGGCTTTGGTGCGGCCTGGTTTATGGTCAATTGGATAAATGCCCAGGCATGGGATGGCCGGGTTATATGGAAGCTCTATGTTTAGTCTTTTGAGGACCCTCCATACTGCTCTCCAGAGTATGTAGTTCAACTAGTTTATTATATTAAGTGAAGTCACACCCAGAGAAACCATTTGCATGGTTCCCCTCATTTATAGTCACTAGAATGTGCCTATAAACCACAAGTAAACACTAAAAAATTATATATATGTATACATAACATAAATTATATATATATATATATATATATATATATATATATATATGGACATGACAAATTTACAGGCCTGTAGGTATCAGAGTGAGACTAGAGGTGATGTTCTTAGGAGAGGATCACAAAGGCACAATAGCTCTGTGCATGTGATCATATAAAATAATATTGACCAAAATGAACTCCAGGCCATGGAAACTAGAGGGTTTTTTCCTTCATTGTTATTTTTGTTTTTGTCTCCTGGGTGGGTTTCTCTGTCTCTGGGAGGGTGAGGGGGGCACAGAAATGGGGGGACAGAGGGGGAAACCAAGGCAGCCGTAGTCCTCACTGGACACCAGGTGGAGAATGAACTCTACCTCTCATGGGTGGGGACGGGAGGGAAACACTGGGGGAGAGAGCGAGGGAAGGGGGGACAGGGTCCACAGAGACATGCGCTCACGACCCGACTGATGTCACTGTCACCCCTCTGCATGTCACCTTTGTCATCACCATGAAAAAAGGGAAGGGAAAACATACGAGATGGTTGAAGTGGGAAAGGTTAGGTTTCACTGGGCAGATGAAGGAGGGGCAGCCAGGGCTCAGCTCTGGGGGTTCCCTCGGTCCCCATGTCTCCGGGGATCCCGGCCACCTGCCCCTCGCCTGTGACGATGCTGATGGTGGAGCTGTTACAGCGGCTCAGCTCTGGCTCAGGCCAGGACACCATGGTGACACGGAAGTCGTAATACCAGGCGGACAGCAAGTTATGCACGCGCTGAGCGCGGAGAGAGGGAAGAAACATGCAGATGTATGAAAATAGATATATCAATAGACTAGGATGTAGAGTAATAATAAATGTATAAACTATATATAATGTAAATAAAATATATAAAAATATATCTAATAAAATATAAATCAATATATAAATAGTATAAACATATAAATGAATATGTATATGTAAATAATACATAAAAATATGCATATATATATGAAGGGGAAAAATAATACTTTGGGAATAGATCTGCTCTCAATCAAGGTCCTAAACAGCAACAATAACAAAGGACTAAGTCTTTTTTATTTTTTTCTTCTTGGGTCTTGTATTTCCAAATCATTTTAGAACGAAGAGACACTTACAGAAGATAAAAGGAAAAACATAATTATGGGGGAAAAGATGGCCCAGGGGTGCAGATCCTAGCATTTCCCATTTGCAGTATTCTTTTTTATGATTCATTTGTTTGTTTTCTTTTTTGCTGTTTCCTAAATTATATCCCACTGGGAGAAAACACGCGGTGGTCAAGCAACTGCACGTGTGTATGCATGGCTCTGTTCCTAACAGCGAAACAGTACATAAAAATTCATTGTCAGCTAGGAGCTGGTGGCTCCTACCTGTCATCCCAGCTTCTCGGGAGGCTGAGATCTGAGGATCACGGTTCAAAGCCAGCGCGGGCAGGAAAGTCCTGGAGACTCTGATCTCCACCAGAAAACCAGAAGTGGCACTGTGGCTCAAGTGGTAGAGTGCCAGCCTTGAGCTGAAGAGCTGAGGGACAGCGCCCAGGCCCTGAGTTCAAGACCCAGCACACACAAACCCCACACACACAACACACACACACACACACACACACACACACACGCAAGTTATTGCCAAAAAGCAACAACGAATTGAAAAAAACAATGATCACAGTCTCAGAAAGACGCATCATGGCCTGGGCTTGGAAAACCTCCCACAAGTGGGTGGCAGCCATACTTAGAGGAGACATGTCAGGGAAAATACTATAATCTTCTTCCTCGGGACAGAGAGAAATATTAACCTTTCTGAGCCCATCAGGCAAAAGCTAGCTTCACAAGATGAAGATAGCAACAAAAACACACAGCCAAGACCAGCAAGCAAGCAAACCACAACAGCAAAGAACACAGACTCCCTGAACACACAGCCTCACGGGCCAAAGCCACGCCCCGGCCTCTGCGCACGGGCACACACGCGTGTGCACCTGCAGCACCCTCGACCTCCCCCTGGCTCTCCCCCCAGCGGGCCGAGGCCTTGGGTGACCGCAGGTGGACAGGCCGAGGGTGGACCAACAGGCCTCGGCCCTCGGCGGCCAGGGCGGCGCTGGCTTTGATCTCGTGGGACGTGGTCCACGCGTGGCGGGGGGCTGCGGCGTGTGGAAGGGCTGTGGGGCATCTCCGCCCGGGAGCCGACTCTGGCCTGGTGAGCAGCATTCTTGGTTCTCAGTAATTTGTTGGTGCTTTTTTTTTTTTTTTCAATATCGTGTGTGTGTGTGTGTGTGTGTGTGTGTGTGTGTGCCAGTCCTGGGACTGGAACTCAAGTCCTTGGTGCTGTCTCTGAGCTTTTCTACTCAAGGCTGGCGCTCTACCACTTGAACCACAACTTCTGGCGTATGTAATTATGTGCATGTTTATATATAAATATATGTGTGTGTGTATATATATATATATATATATATACATATATATATATATATATATTTGGGGGGGTTGGTTGTGGGGCTTGAACTCAGGGCCTGGGCGCTGTCCCTGAGCTCTTCAGCTCAAGGCTGGTGCTCTGCCCCTTGAGCCACAGCACCACTTCTGGTTTTCTGGTGGTTCCTTGGAGATCAGAGTCTCGCAGACTTTCCTGCCCAGGCTGGCTTTGAACTGCGATCCTCAGATCTCAGCCTCCTGCGTAGCTGGGATGACAGGCGTGAGCCACCAGCACCTGGCTTGTGTGTATATATTTAAATGTATATATGTGTGTGTATTTACATACACACACGTGTGTGTGTGTGTGTGTGTGTGTGTGTGTGTGCTTGTATTAGTTGTACAGGGGAGGATTTTGTTGTTCTATTATCACACATTTGCGTTGTATTTCAATCTCACTTTTTTATCTTCTATGTTTTGGTCAGTTGCGGGGCTTGAACTCAGGGCCTGAGCTTCTTTTGCTCAAGGCTAGCGCACTACCACTTGAGCCAGACAGCCACTTCCGGTTTCTCTTGGGAATGTTAAACAACACCTTCCGCCTTCAGGTGAGCGATTCATGAGACCAGCATCGCCTTTCCCTGCGCGTGATCATCATTTGAATTCACCCACCGAGCTCAGGGAGACCAGGGCGCCATGTTCTCCCTCATCTGCGGGAGCTGGATCTAAAATACCCCGGGGACAAGACGGGGGACAGGGGACCGGATGTCCACACACAGCCAGACCCGAGGGGGACGCTGGGAGGGAGGAGCTCAAAGGGCCAGGCCTGTGATCAGAGGAAAGAACAGCGATCCGACGGACTCAGGAAACGGACGCAAGAGGCCTGATTCTTCCATGTGGTTTCTGTTCCTTTCTGTCTCCTGGGTGGGTTTCTCTGTCTCTGGGAGGATGAGGGGCGGCACAGAAATGGGGGGACAGAGGGGGAACCAAGGCAGCCAGGGTCCTCACTGGACACCAGGTGGAGAATGAACTCTACCACTGGTGGATGGGGACGGGAGGGAGACACTGGGGGAGAGAGCGAGGGAAGGGGGGACAGGGTCCACAGAGAAACGCACTCAGGACCTGAGTGATGTCACTGTCACCTCTCTGTACATCGCCTTTATTGGAACGATAAGAGATAATTAGAGTCAATAACGTCAGCCAGTACTCTGTACCCCAGGATGTGGATCAGGGCTGCTCTGACCCATAGCGAAGGTGATTGGTCAGAGGACGGCCCGGGGAGGGGCCTCGGCGTAAATACAGCCCCACGCGGCACTGGGCGTGGGGGCCAGATTCTCAGGGACAGGGCTGCTTGAGTTCACCTGGAAATCAGACACCCACGCGATCCACTGGGAGCTGGACTGGGGGACCCCCTGCCCCCCGCCCCTGTCCCAGAGACTTTTCATCCAAGCCCGGAAAGGTCAGATTTCCAACTGAGGATGATTTGTAGAGGGTCGTGAACATTGAAGGGATCCCCGCACAAGTGTGTGTGTGTGTGTGTGTGTGTGTGTGTGTGTGTGTGTGTGTGTGTGTACTTCATGGGTGGAAAAGCCTTGCGTGGAAAAGCTCAGGGAAAACGTCCCTAAGTTCAAGTCCCATGGCCACCAAAAATAAGTACAATCACAATTCAAGAAATACCATCAAAATCAATACAGAGGCAAATACATGAAGGAAATAAAAAAGACAAGAAAGAAAAATAACGAAGCAACATAGAAAGGAATTAATCACATGAAAAATAAAAATAAATAGAATAAAAATAGACATGCATGAATAACATAACTTATAAGTAGGCAAAATGAAAACAATGAAAATAAATAAAAAGAAGTAAAAGCAAAACAGATAATATAAATAAATAACATTTAAATAAAGATAATCAGAGACAAACGGAAAAGAATGTGGCCTCGTACGGAGGGACGGGAGGCTGGTCTGGCGATAGAGCCCTGGGAGCCCCTTCCTCAGTTCTCTGTGGAATCTTGCTATCCCTGACTGCACACTTCACCTCCTCACAAAGCTTGGACAGTCCTGCCTGAGGAGGAAGGGGGTGAGGAGAATGTAGAGCCCAACCTGGGCCTGAGCCTGAGCCTGAGCCTGAGCCTGCGTCTGGGACTGAGCTTGGGCCTGAGTCTGGGCCTAGGTCTGGGTCTGGGTCTGGGCCTGGGCCTAGGTCTGGGTCTGGGACTGAGCCTGGTCCTGAGCCTGCATCTGGGCCTAAGCCTGGGCCTGAGCCTGGGTCTGGGTCGGGCCTGGGTCTGGGCCTGAGCCTGAGCCTGAGCCTAGGTCTTGGCCTGAGCCTGGGCCTGGGTCTGGGTCTGGTCCTGGGCCTGAGCCTGGGTCTGGGTCTGGGGTCTGGGCCTGAGTCTGGGCCTGGGCCTGAGCCTGAGCCTGAGCCTTGGCCTAGGTCTGGGTCTGGGCCTGGGCTGGGCCTGAGCCTGGGTCTGGGCCTAGGTCTGGGTCTGGGACTGAGCCTGGTCCTGAGCCTGCATCTGGGCCTAAGCCTGGGCCTGAGCCTGGGTCTGGGTCGGGCCTGGGTCTGGGCCTGGGCCTGAGCCTGAGCCTGAGCCTGAGCCTAGGTCTTGGCCTGAGCCTGGGCCTGAGCCTGGGCCTGGGTCTGGGTCTGGTCCTGGGCCTGAGCCTGGGTCTGGGTCTGGGGTCTGGGTCTGGGGTCTGGGCCTGGGCCTGAGCCTGAGCCTGAGCCTTGGCCTAGGTCTGGGTCTGGGCCTGAGCCTGGGCCTGGGCCTGAGCCTGGGTCTGGGCCTGAGCTTGAGCCTGAGCCTGAGCCTGAGCCTGGTCCTGAGCCTGGGTCTGAGTCAGGGCCTATGTCTGGGCCTGGGTCTGAGCCTGGGTCTGGGCCTGAGCCTGAGCCTGAGCCTGAGCCTGGGTCTGGGCCTGAGCCTGAGCCTGGGCGTGGGCCTGGGCCTGAGCCTGAGTCTGAGCCTGAGCTTGAGTCTGACTCTCTGTCTGGGCCTGTGCCTGGGGCTGAGCCTGAGCCTGAGCCTGGGCCTGGCCTGAGCTTGAGCTTGGATCTGAGTCTGGGCCTGTGTCTGGTCCTCAGCTTTAGCCTGAGCCTGAGCCTGAACCTGCCCTGGATCTAAGTCTGAACATGGGCCTGGGCCTCAGACTGAGTCTGGGCCTGAGACTGAGCCTGAGCCTGGGTCTGAGCCTGAGCCTGAGTCTGGGTCTGTCTGGGCCTGAGTCTGGACCTGAACCTGAGCCTGAGCCTCAGTCTGAGCCTGGGCCTGAACCTGGGTCTGAGCCTGGGCCTGAGTCTGGGCCTGTGTGTGGGCCTGAGTCTGGGCTTGGGCCTGGGCCTGAGTCTGGGCCTGCGCCTGATTCTGAGCCTGAACCTGGGTTTGAGTCTGGGCCTGGGCCTGATCCTGAGCCTGGGATTAGGCCTGGGCCTGGGCCTGATCCTGGGCCTGAGTCTGAGCCTGAACCTGGGTCTGGGCCTGGGCCTGAGTGTGGGCTTGGGCCTGGGCCTGGGCTTGGGCCTGCGTCTGGGCTTGGGCCTGGGCCTGATCCTGAGCCTGAGTCTGAGCCTGAACTTGGGTCTGGGCCTGGGCCTGAGTCTGGGCCTGAGTGTGGGCCTGCGTCTGGGCCTGGGCCTGAGTCTGGGCCTGAGTCTGAGCCTGAACCAGGGTCTGAGCCTGGGCTTGGGCCTGGGTCTGAGTCTGGGCTGGGTCAGCAGCGTCCTCACCTGCGTGCAGCGCCTGCCCTCCCGCCGCAGGCCCTCCTCCTCCCCCGGGCAGGTGACGGTGCTGCCGGCCTCTCCCGAGACGTCAGGACACGCTGGCGGTGGTGTCCTGGGGCACCGTGGGGCTCCGCACCCGGACCTTCACCTGCCAAGGCCTCTCCGCGAGCTGCTCCGTCCACTCCCCGCGGGGGCCTGGGATCTCCAAGAGGAACACGCGTGGGCCTCTGGGGCGCACACGCTTATCTTCTAAGGTGGGGGGTTTGGGATTACCGGCCTCAGGCAGGCAGAAGGGGGCTAGCCCCCCAGCCCCTGTGCTTTCCTTCCTCTGTCTGCCCCCCCCCTCACCCCACACCACCCTCAAGCTCCGTTTTAGCCACAGCAGCCTGAGCAGCGGCAGCCTCAGACACGGAGCACGGCGGCTCACGCCTGTAATCCCAGCTGCTCGGGAGGCTGAGATCCGAGGGTCCTGCTTGGAAGCCAGGCCTGGGCAGGCACATCTACCAAACTCTTACCTCCCATCAACGACCCCCAAAGCCCGTAGTGGCGCTGTGGAGCTCAAGGGGTAGAGCAAAAAGAAAACGCTCAGAGAACACCCGGGGCCGGAGTTCAAGACCCAGGACTAAATAAACCATTTGGAAAAAGAAAAAACAGAAACGCTTCTACTGATGCGCGGAATCTCCAATCCCGAGGATCTGAGATGTTATTCCATGCATTCTTTTGTTGTTGTTGTTGTTGTTGTTGTTATTATTATTATTATCATCATCATCAGATTCCCGCACCTTAGGGCTTTGAGATTCCAATCAGCCTGTCAGCCAGCCTGTGATGAACATTTAAAACGTGGCTAACAGGGCTGGGAAGGTGGCTCAGTGGTAGAGTGCCGGCCTAGCATGCATGAGGCCCTGAGTTCGATTCCTCAGCACCACATAAGCAGAAAAAGCTGGAAGTGGCGCTGTGGCTCAAGTGGTAGAGCGCCAGCCTTGAGCTGGAGGACAGTACCCAGGCCCTGAGTTCAAAGAGCCAGGCTGAGACTCTTATTAAACCTGATCACACCCACAGGCTCCTTCATTAAAGAAGCTGGGTAGAACGGGGTGTGTATTTTGAAGGGGGGGTGAGTCTTATAGAGTCTCCCCAACATTTAATCCTCACGGTTGATTAAGAGAAACATGAGGTCCTGCGCCCCGAGTTTTCCATTTCTATGCACTGATGTATTTTCTTTTTCTTTTCTTTCTTTCTTTATATCTTTTTTTTGCTGGTCCTGGGGTTTGAACTCGGGGCCTGGGCGCTGTCCCTGAGCATCTTTGCACTCAAGGCTGCTGCTCTACCACTTGAACCACAGCACCACTTCTGTTTTTTTTCCCCTGGTGGTTCATTGGCGATAAGAGTCTCACAGACTTTCCCTCCTGGGGCTGGCTTTGAACCTTGATCCTCAGATCTCAGCCTCCTGAGTGGCTGGGATGACTGGCATGAGCACCAGCGCCCGGCCAGAGAGTCTTTTGACTGTCCCCAAACAAACAAACAAAAACACAACAGGCCTCCCAGATCCTGACCTCTTGTGACCTTGAGAGATTGTGGGTCTCACCCCCCCCTCACCCCCCCCCCCCGGCCTGCTTCAGCTCCATCAGGAGTTTGTGCGTTTCTTCACCTACCGTGAAATACCCAGCGACGTCCCCTACATCATATAGGGAAAACAAAAGAAAAGAATAGAACCTTCGTAAGTCCAAAAGACACCGGGGCGGCTCCCGTTTTACCAACACGGGTGTTCGTGCGGGTGCTAGCCTTCTAAACACACCGTACTCTGAAGGAGTACCAACCCAGTTGCTCATGCCTGTAGTCCCGGCTCCTCAGGAGGCTGAGTTCTGAGGATCAGGGTTCAAAGCCAGCCCCGGGGCCAGGAAAGGCTGTGAGATTCTTCTCTCCAGGGAAAGTGGGAAGCGGGAGCTGTGGCTCAGGCGGTAGAGCGCCAGCCTTGAGCAGGGACGGCCCGCAGTGGCCGGCAAGGGTGACAGCCTCCCTTCGACGCATTGGTGCCCAGAGGCCGGTCTCCACGGAGGCTGGCGTGGAGGCCGGGCGCCGTGGTGTGGGCCGGGCTCTGCTCCATGCGTCCAGAGCCAGAGCGCCATCCAGCTGCGCCGCGCAAGATGGAATCCTCCCCTTCCTTCCCCATTCCACTGGCCTGCTGTGGCCTGCACCGCGGCTCCACAGCTCAGCTCCCAGAGAAGAGCGGTCTCTTCCTTTTTGTGCTCTCCCTCCCTCCCTTCCTTCCTTCCTTCCCCTTCTCCCTCCCTCTCCCTCCCTCCTTTCCCTTCCCTCCCTCCCTCCCTCCCTCCCTCCCTCCCTTCCTTCCTTCCTTCCTTCCTTCCTTTCCTCCTTTCCTCCCTCCCTCCCTCCTTCCTTCCTTCCTTCCTTCCTTCCTTCCTTCCTTCCTTCCTTCCTTCCTTCCTTCCTACTGTCCCTCAGCTCTTCAGCTCAAGGCTGGTGCTCTACCACCTGAGCCACAGCGCCACTTGCGGCTTTTTCTGCTTATGTGGTGCTGAGGAATCGAACCCAGGGCCTCATGCATGCGAGGTGAGCGCTCTACCACGGAGCCACCTTCCCAGCCCCTCCACTTCCAGTTTTCTGGTGGTTCATTGGAGATCAGAGTCTCACGGACTTTCCTGCCCAGGGCTGGCTTTGAACCGCGATCCTCAGATCTCAGCCTCCTGAGTAGCTAGGATGACAGGCGTGAGCCACAAGTGCCCAGCTCACATAGCTTTATCATCATCATTATTATTGTTGTTGTTGTTATTGAGTTTGATTGTTCGGAGGGCTTACCTGTTCGGTGCTGCTTGGGTTCATGGCTGACCCCGCTGTGTTGGACAAGCGTGCTTTTATTAAATGTTGTCTCCGACAGCAGCTGGAAGGTGATATTGCTGTAACGTATTCCCGGCAACCACTGATTAAATATGGTTTCTCCCTTGGAGAAATCTGTGTGGAGAGAGGCCAAGTGCATTTAGAAAATGGGATACTTAGAGAAAGTTCCACTACGGTTAAATATCCAGGAAGGAGCTTCGCTTGCAAAGTCAGGCAAGGCCAGCCGGACGAACAAAGAGGGTGGGAGGTGACATCTTTGCACTCGGTCCTGAAAGATTTCTTCCAACAACATTCAAAAAGGATTGGAGTAAGGCAGGGATGGCTCACGCCTGTCATCCCAGCTACTCAGGAGGCTGAGATCTGAGGATCGCAGTTTGAGGCCAGCCTGGGCAGGAAAGTCCGTGAGACTCTGATCTCCCATGAACCACCAGAAAACTGGAAGTGGAGCTGTGGCTCAAGTGGTAAAATGCCAGCCTTGAGTGAAAGAGCTCAGGGACAGTGCCTGGGCCCTGAGTTCAAGACCCAGGACTGACACCAAAAAGAAAAAGAAAAAAGAAGAAAGAAAAGAGGGAAAGGAAGGACGAGTATCCGGAGAGTTTTTGGCTTTTGGTCTCATGGCTACTATGGATAATTTGAATGCATTTTTCTATGCCTTCTGGAGAGAGAAGAGTCATCAGAAATAACAGGAAACCACCATGTGTGTATCCACATAGCCACTCAGCGGCATTTGCATATTCATGCAATCATGCAGCCTCATTTGCATATCCCTACAGTCCTTCAGGTAGGCTTTGGGTGAATCAGTGGAGAATCTCTACACAGATTTGACCATTCCCCTGCATGTTTTCCTAGTGGAATTGTACTAAGGGTAATTCTATTGTATGCCTGACTGGTGGTTACCAAGTTAATGAATCAGATGTTCCTAGAGTTCTCTTAACATGGTTGTCACAAATCAACTGCCTTTATTTATTTATCTACTTTTAGGTTGAGTGGTCCATTGAATGAAGTCTTTTTTTTTTTGTTTGTCGGTCGTGGGGCTTGAACTCTGGGCCTGGGCGCTGTCCCTGTGCTCTTCAGCTCAAGGCGAGCGCTCTACCACTTGAGCCACAGCATCATATCTTATGAAGACGTTAGATTTTTCAAGAGAATGAATTTCAAACAAGACCCCCGTCTGGGGGGAAGGCTTGTAGTCACGTATCACAATGCTAATGACAGGCAACAGTTCTGCAGAAAGGAAAGACATTTTAAGAAAGGGAAATACCAAGGGTCACACTGGTGCAAATTTTACTCGTTTTCAAAACTTTTTTTTTTTTATTGAGATTGATTATATAGATTTCACAAATTTCACAGTAGTGTAGATAGTGATACTTAAAAGTCAAGGTGACTCAAACGTTTGAGTACTAAATCTGCAGCTCTCCTGACCTGGGTATTCTTAGAAGATGTCATTCAGGAAGGATAATATTTCCCCAAAGAAATCTCATATTCATATATATGTATATATATTTATATATAGGTTGGTGGTGGGGCTTGAACTCTGGGCCTGGGCGCTGTCCCTCAGCTCTTCAGCTCAAGGCTCTACCACCTGAGCCACAGCACCACTTCTGTCTTTTTCTTCTTATGTGGTGCTAAGGAATCGAACCCAGGGCCTCATGCTTGCGAGGTGAGCACTGTACCACTGAGCCACCCTCCCAGCCCCTCATATTCATATTTTCCAAGCTATTTTCCCCAACCTTGAAATCTAGAAAGAGAAAATATTAATATCTCCACTGCACAGATAACTATAGTCCAGGTTGGAGACGTTAAATTGCTTGTCCTAGGCAGGTTTTACTAGTTGGTCGTAGACACTGTCTCTAGCTTCTTGGCCCATTTTTCTCGGCTCTCATGCCAAGAAAATTCAGTATGAATCACAAAATGGTAACAGGAAACACATTTTGGGTTCCAGCCAATGATAAACATTGGTGTGATCATTTAAATCTCCACTCATTCTTCATGTTATGAATAAAATTGAAGCTGGGAGCCCGTGGCTCATGCCTGTTACCCCAGCTACTCAGGAGGCTGAGATCTGAGGATCACGGTTCAAAACCAGCCTAGGCAGGAAAGTTCATGAGACTCTGATCTTCAATTAATCACAGAAAAAAGCTGGATGAGGAGTCGTGGCTCAAGTGGTAGATCACCAGCTGAAAGAGCTCAGAGACAGTGCCCAGGCCCTGAGTTCAAGACTCACAACCAACAACAACAACAAAATAAAAATAATTGAAAGCCACTCAACGTGGTAGAAATGGTGTTCATCAAACCCCTCTTTCTACAGAAAGTTAACTTTTTTTAATCTTTATTTTTCTCTTTTGTGTGGGCTGGTCCTGGGGCTTGAACTTCTTTTATTTTTTGACTCAAGGTTGGTGTTCAACCACTTGAGTCACACCTCCACTTCCGACTTTTTGCTGGTTAAGTGGAGATAAGAAGTCTCACAGACTTTCCTGCCTGGGCTGGCTTTGAACCATGATCCTCAGGTCTCAGCCTCCTGAGTAGCTGGGATGACAGGCGGGAGCCACCGGCACTGGCATTTGAATGGTGACAGACATTTGACAGCCAGAACAAGTTTGGTTCTCACCCTCTCCCTTAGCTTTCTTAGCTCACTGGCTGGGGAGGAGGGGAGTGCTTTACCATGTGAGCCGTGCCTCCTGCCCGGCTTTTTGCTAGGCAATGGAAGAGAGAGTCTCATCGACTTTTCTCCCCAGGCTGGTTTTGAACCAGGATCTTGGAGACCCAGCTTCCTGAGTAATCAGGGTGATTTTTAGGGTGAGTCACTGGTCCCCCCCGTGCCCCTCTGGGGTCCCGGGACTGACACCCACTTGTTAGCACGGTGATGGGCAGGGATGGTTTGATGGCCAGGTCCTGGTTGGTGACCAGCAGAGCCACGTTGTAGCACAGGTCGTGGTAATTCACCTGGAAGGCGATAGGGGGCGGCAGGGAGCTGTTGAACTACTCGAACTCCAAGAAATAGTTTCTAGACTCCCCAGTGATCCTCACCAGGTAGGCTGAAGCCTGGGCGGTCAGGTCGGAAGCTTCTAGAGAGACGAGGATGCTGTTCCCATCTCCCACGCCAGCGTAGAGAGCCGTGGCCACCTGGACAGGAAGAAGAGGGGAAGGTAGGAGGCCCAATTCCCATGGAGGACCAGGAAATGATGTAGCAGCTCACGCCTTTAATCCCAGCTTCTCAGGAGGCTGAGATCTGGAGGATCGAGGTGTGAAGCCAGCCTTGGGCAGAAAGACTCTGATCTCCAGTGAATCAGCAAAAAGCTGCAAGTGGAGCCGTGGCTCAAGTGGTAGAGCACCAGCCTTGAGTGAAAGAGCTCAGGGACAGCGCCCAGGCCCTGAGTTCAAGACCAACCAAAACCAAAACCCAGATTGAGCTCTGGGTCTGTGTCTCTTTATGCTTTGTTGTTGTTGTTGTTGTGTTAGTCCTGGGGCTTGAACTCAGGGCCTGGGCACCGTCCCTGAGCTTTCCCACCCGAGGCTGGTGCTCTACCACTTGAGCCACAGCACCACTTCTGACTTTTTCTCCATATGCGGCACTGAGAGAAGAGAAATTCAGCTTTGCCCCGGGGTAAAGGCTGCCCAGAATCAGGGTGCAATCAGGCACCCCAAAAGACATCTTCTACCTCCCCCAATCAGATGCAGAAGCCATCCCCATGAACCCTTATTTTCAGTCTTGTTTATTTCTTTTCTTCTACTCCAGGTCGCAGTCTGGAGACCTAGCCTCCATCACCCTCATTTTAGAAACGGGGTTCCACAATGCCAGCACTAGGTGTGGAACGAGAGAGCCCGGGGTTTACAGAGCTGTGCCCTGGACTTCCCAGGAGAGGGCAGGAAAGTTCCAGAACCTCTGTATTCGTGTGTCTGGAATTTCTTAAGTAGGGGCGTGAGCTGTGTCTGTGAAGATTCAGATTACTTTGTGAAATGGCGGAGGAATCCTGAAGGGCTTTACCCATGTGTTAATCCCACAGTAAACAAACATGACCTGAGTGCCAACTTGAACCCCCCGGCAGAGAAGGAAAGTGAGGTGCTTGAACCCCTGGATCCCCACGTTGAGCAAGAAAGGCGGGGAAAACCAGGCACTGATCACATTGTTGGTTACACACGTCGAAAACAGAATCCTGCTAGCTGCTCATCTATTTTTTTAAGGGGAGGATCAGTAGTGGGACTTGAACTCAGGGCCTGGGCGCTGTCCTTGAGCTCTTTCACTCAAGGCTGGTGCTCTACCGCGTGAGTCATAGCACCACTTCTGGTTTTCCGGTGGTTCCTTGGAGATCAGAGTCTCATGGACTTTCCTGCCCAGGCTGGCTTTGAACCAGCCACCCAGGCTGATCGAGGTGTCCACCTGTGGGGAGACGGGAAGGTGTTTCAGAGGGCACGTGTGGGCCAGCTCTCCTCCCTGGGGAAAGCCATCTTTTCTATCCACACGCGGTGGCTGGTAAGTCCCTGCTTTCGGGCCTTGGCTCTTGCTTGGGATCCCTGCTACTGCCAGCCACTGACAGGAAGGGAGCAGAGGAGTCTGGGCTGGGATACAGGGACTTTTCCAATGGTCAGCTTTTGTCTTCACTGATGGCTCCAGGCAGGTGTCTCCTGCCTCAGATTGTTCTAGAAACAGCAGAGGGTATGAATGTGTTTGGGGATCGCTTCTGTACTCTTCATCTTATTTCATAGTCTCTTAATGGTCACCTTGCGTAAATATATTTTACCCTATTCGAGCTAGCCAATCACGAGCAGACTGTGAACCTGAGCCCAGCCAATCAGAGCAGAGGGGCAGGCCCGGCTGCATTAAGGTAACCTATTGAAACTAGCCAATCACAAGCAGATCGTGAACCTGAGCTCAGCCAATCAGAACAGAGGGATGGGGCCTGCTGCCTTAGGGATCACTTTATGTAAATACATCTCACCCTATTCAAATTAGCCAATCATGAGCACCTTGTGAACCTGAGCTCAGCCAATCTGAATAAAGGGGCGGGGTCTGCTGCCTTAGGGATCACCTCATGTAATTACATCTCACCCTATTCAAACTAGCCAATCACGAGCACCTTGTGAACCTGAGCTCAGCCAATCTGAGTAAAGGGGCGGGGCCTGCTGTTAGGTATAAATAGAGGAGCAGCAGGCCTGCTCTTTGTGTGCTGGTTGGGCAGGTTTCTGGCTGATGGCTGCAGTCTTCTGCAGGAGTAACTCTTTCCAGCCTTCTCCTGATGCTTTTCCTGAGCGATTCACGCCTGTCAGCAATTGTCAGGGCATTGTGGGGCGTCATTCTCAGAGAGGGGTGAACCCTCACACCTCCTCGCAATCCTCTGATGGGTGCTTCTTCAGGGTGGTACTGGGGTTTGAACTCAGGACTTAGTGCTGGCTAGGCAAGAACTCTGATATCTGTGACCCACGGCGTCAAGCCCTATTTCGATCTTGTGGTTTTTAAACCTTTTATTTATTTGTTTTTAGAAATTCTACTAAGCAAACACAAGCAGATTTCACAAGAACCTTCCATCTGAAGGAAGCGTTCGTTGGCTACTCATTTTAATTCAGATCCCAAATGCTCTTTAATGCTCCAAATTAAAGGGGGGAAAAATCAAACAAATGCAAATCTTCACTCGAGTAACAAAACACTTCTGACAATCCCACTTCATACGGAAATGAAATCCTGGGCCATTTTTGTGTTTAAGGGGCATGCACTATGGTTAAAATTCAGTGATTTGATGAGCTTTTTACTCTAACAAAATTGTAATGAATTTTAAATTAAATACAGAAAATTAAATATTTGGGTAGCATACATAGTCAGCAAGGAGAAAAGAATATGCAAAGGATGATATTTTGTAATCAGGCCTGCAGAATGCAGTTTTATGTTTGAACAGCTGGTGTGAACCAGTCCAATGGAATCCAACCTCTGAAATAGTTTAAAGATTATTCGAAGAATCGATTTCTTTCATACAGAGTGGATTTCCAGTTGGCCACTCAAGTATCTACTCTAAATGTTGTATATCATGAATGTATCATCCTTAGATTTAATCACACTCTGGGTAGATTTTTTGTTTTGGAAACTGAAAGAATCTGAGATTATTTTATCATTAGTCTAACCTATACATTCTATGCGTAACATATGGACAGAGATATTTTGAGACAGAGACAAGTTTTTTATTTAGGTCACAACTAGTTCGTTACAGGAATTTGAACATCTTTTTTCCCCTTAAATATTTATAAAGTGCCATCCATCAACTTCAATGGTAGTTCTGTCAGATAATTGTGTTTTTTCCCCCCCCTGTGGTCATTTGTAGTTGCAGATGGTTAACCAGTATTTGAAGTTGGCGACTTTTGGCATGGTTCTGAACTATCATGTTTAATGCCTGGCTAAAAAAAAACATCTCAGGGAATCATTTACATCCTGATTTCAACTTGAGATTTCCCCTCCTCCTCCTCCCCTCTCTCCTCTGCGTCCTCATGACTGTCGGTATCCGAGATGAACCCCAATTGGATGATGGGGTGAGGTCTCAGTTGACCAGATGGGTATGGGGTATGATGAGTGTGGCTTTAAGCAAGACTCACTGCAGACTTTCCCCCACCCCGTAGAACGACCCTGGCCCATCTGCATGAATCAGATGGAGATGGAGATGCCACCATTTTCTGGCAGGTGCTGGAGATACACCCGGGAAAGTCATGAAGTCGGCCACCGAACCCCTGGAGTGTAGAATGGAGACTGGCCTAGGAGCAGGACTGTACTGGTGCAGAGAAATGCGGCCCACACAAATGAAGAAGAAACTGATCGAACTGATCAAAATGCTAGCACTTTCCATCATGGAAACCTAACGATCCTTTCTGTCAGTGTGTGTCGCTTGAAAGTTCCTGCATTGGCCGGGTGTCTGGGCTCCTGCTTTGGGGTAAGGGGGGGGCTTTTGAGACATCAGGTTGTTTTGTCTTACACTGGTTTCTTTTCAAGATGGAATTAGGACATGCCCTAGACTGTTCAAGATAAAGCAGAAGACGTGGGGCTATTTTGAGATTACTTGTATACAGTTGATCTTATTTCAAAAATCATCTTTGTCAATACATCTGACCCTATTCAAAGTAGCCAATCACTTGTAGATTGTGCCCCTGAGCTCAGCCAATCCGAGCAGAGGGGTGGAGTATGCAAGATCACACAGGGACTGGAAGGAAGGGAAGGATTTGGGGGCTTAAGAAGAGGGGGAGATGCTGTTTGAAAGAGAGTCCAAGTTATGCTTCACGTTGCCATGAGGGAAATCATCCGGGAAGTTGAAAGATCAAAAAAAAAACAAACCCTAAAAACCCCAAACCCCACCATCCTAATTGCTCCCTTTAACTTGGAATTCACGACAGTGAGTTCGAGCTCTGTCATGTGCCTCGATCTTGTGGCTAAAATCAAACCCTGACTTCTTACACAGTGAACAAAAACCCCAGGGCTCTGCCCCACTCCCTGCTGATGAACAAGATAAGTCAAACCCAGAGTCAAGTAGAACATGTTTCCATTCATCTGCAAAATAGAGGCCAAAGATGATGATAATGAAGAAGGGGAGGAGGAGGAAAAGGAGGAGGAGGAAGAAGAGACGGAACAGGAGGAGGAGTAGGAGAAGGAACAGGAGGAGGAGGAGGAGGAAGAGAAGGAGGAGGAGGAGGAAGAGAAGGAGGAGGAGGAAGACGAGGAGGAGGAGGAGGAAAAAATTAATGTGAAGAAGGAGAGGAGAAAGAAGAAAAGAAAAAGAAGGAAGAGGAGGAGAAGGAAGAGGAGGAGGAAGAGCAAGAGGAGGAGAAAGACAATGATGGTGTCTATCTCAGGGAAGGAAATAAGTAAAAGAAGAAGAGAAAAGGAAAATATACTGGATGGTAAAGAACACTGCACAGTACATATATACATACAATACGACCCATATCCACTGTATATAGATAATAGAAACTCAACCACCCAGCACTGAAATTGAGCAAGGACAGAGGTTGTATTAGAATATCACCAAGGGGGAGAACTTGTTCCACATAATTACCACTATAAAAACAAACCCTCATCCAGTGGCTCACGCCTGTCACCCCAGCTACTCAGGAGGCTGAGATCTGAGGATCGCAGTTCAAAGCCAGCCCAGGCAGGAAAGTCCGTGAGACTCTGATCTCCCATGAACCACCAGAAAACCAGAAATGGAGCTGTGGCTCAGGTGGTAGAGTGCCAAGCCTTGAATGAAAGAGCTCAGGGACAGCGCCTAGGCTCTGAGTTCAAGACCCATGGCCCAAACATCACAAAACAAAACATCTCCTATGAATGCATACTAATTCAAAGATAAAAAGGTGAAGTACCTAAGGAGCCATGAAGCACAATTACCTTGTTTGAGGGGGAAGAAATCAATGCGGCGATCGGTGCCGTGGAAATGGGAGCCTTGGAATTAAAACACCTCGAAAATCAAAGGTGGCAAGAAAGAAGAGGAGACAGGAACATTCTCACGGACCTACGACTTGACTTGGGAGTACAAAGAATCTTTGAGAACAGTAATCTCCTCCCCATTCCCCACCCCATGCCCCCCCCCAAGAAAAGAGAAGAGGAGACGGGCAGGGGTTGTATTAGGTCATTTCTGAACACTTGATCGAGTTCACCTGAATAATAAACAGCCTATTTATAGGCGACTAATGATATTGTTGGCGTTTGAATGTGACGTGTTGTTGCCCCAGTCAATCCAATCATAGCTACTTTAGGGTTCTCCTTTTAAATGCCTGTGCTTAAACTCCAAATCAATTTACATTGGGAGAATACGTTACCCCTCGCTCGCCTTGTACCCCTTTTTCTGTGGCTATTCATTTGGACGTGTGTAGGGGGGTGCCCAGGACCAGAGCTGGTTGTTCCCAGGATCAGTAATCTATTCCCATAATCATCCCCATCCTCAGATCTCAGCCTCTTGAGTAGCTGGGGTGACAGGCATGAGCCATCAACACCCAGCCCTGATTAATTACTTAATGAGCCTTTGAATTTAGCTCCTTCCTGGAATAATGGGCTCTAAAATAGTTCTTCCTTAATATATGTGTTCTTTCTAAACATCACCTGTTCCTCTGTTAGACTTAAATTCCGTTTTTTTTTTTCCCCTTTTTGTTTCACCAGTCCTGGGGCTTGAACTCAGGGCCTGGCCACTGTCCCTGAGCTTCTTTTGTTCAAGGCCTTGAACCACGGCTCCACTTCCAGCTTTTTCCGTATATGTGGTGCTGAGGAATCAAACCCAGGGCCTCATGCATGCTAGGCGAGCACTCTACTACTGAGCCACCTGCCCAGCCCAGACTTTAATTCTGCATTAGAGGAAGAGGACTAACTCAAAGCCATTTTTCCAGTAACATTAATTAAAAAAAAAAACTTAAGCATTCAAGACAGTGAGTTACAGTATTTGTGTTTTCCTCAGAGTTAGTCACACAGGCCTGCCTGAATCATTTCCCCACATTTTAAGAAAAATTCTATTATAGTTGAGAAAAACCAGCCTGATTTCACTTAGCTGAGCACTTCCTGGGGGCCCTAAGTTTCACACACAGACACACAACTGTAACCAGAGCCATACATTTGCATTTATGAACTACGTGTCTCCGCATAAATTCACACATTTTGCCCGCCACATGTTGCCTCTATTCTGTTATACTTCTTTGAGAACATTTCCAAAGAGCCATCTTACACATATAAAAGAAATGTTTAAGAATAAAGAATCTGTATAAATGGTAGGGCCTTCTTCTAAGACAGATGGATATGCACACACACACACACACACACACACACACACACACACACACACACACACACACACACATCAAGCACTTGCGTGAAACCGTTGCAGATGTGCTGCTGAGGCCATCACTTTTGTCTACCAACCTCGAGCATCCCAGAAGCCCAGTTCTTTTGAAATAACCCAACTCTTGCCCGGGGTTCATTGCTCAGTTCATCATTTGGGGAGCCTACCGGAACAGCCCACTCTACAACATGGGAAAGTCCAGGGTCTGCCGTGTGGGTGAGCTTTAATTTTACAGGAAGATGACACAGGTGGTTAGCTTTTCCACATGAATACTAATTCAAAACCCAGACCTTCCCTCCCTCCCAGCCATATCACTCCTGGCCATCCACCTTGCGCATTGTGAGCCAGGATATGATAAAGATGCCTGCACAACCATATTCACTGCACTCTTCACAAGAGTCAAGATACGGAAACATCCACAATAGATGAGTAGATCCAAAAAAAAATTTATGGGATTTTACATGGCCATTGGGAAGAATAATGTCATTTACGGGGAAATGGATGGAACTAGAACAAGTCATATTAAGTGAGGAAAGACAGGTTCAGAGAGACAAGTGGCAAAAGTAAAATCTAAACTGCACTGGGACACGGTAAATTATAGAGGATTCTAGATGCTCACATACAGTGAGGGCAAAGGAGGATCATTTTAGGAGCGGATCACAGAGGCACAAAGCCTCAGCGCTGTGTCATAGGTATATAAAATGATAGGCGTACCGAGACGAACCCCAAAGATACGGAAACAAAAGGCTTTTTCTGTAGTTTCTTGATGATTCTGTCTTCTTTGCCTTATATATGGCACAGTCACATGTTTATCTTAGAGAGGGTATGGGGGGGGAGGAGGACACAGAATTTGGGGGGAAAGGATGGAAAACTGCAACCGTGGTACTCACTGGACACTGAGGAAGGTGAACTATGCAACTCGTGGGTGGAGACGGGAGCGAGGGACGGGGAGAGAGTCAGGAATGGAAGACACTGTGTGAAAGATGTCCTCATCACTTGACTTGTTTAAATGAAACCCCTCTGTTCACCAGCTCTAAAAGAACAATGCAGGAAAGGAAGGAAGGAAGGGAGGGAGGGAGGAAGGAAGGGAGGAAGGAAGGAAGGGATAGGAAGGAAGGAAGGGAGGAAGGAGGGAAGGAGGGAAGGAGGGAAAGAAGGAAGGAAGGAAGGAAAGTAGGAAGGAAGGAAGGAAGGAAGGAAAGTAGGAAGGAAGGAAGGAAGGAAGGAAGGAAGGAAGGAAGGAAGGAGGAAAGGAGGGAAGGAAGGAAGGGAAGAAGGGAGGGAGGAAGGAGGGTTAGAGAGGAAGGAAGGAAGGAAAGAAGGAAGGAGGGAAGGAGGGAAGGAAGGAAGGAAGGTAGGAAGGAAGGAAGGAAGGAAGGAAGGAAGGAGGGAAGGAAGGAGGGAATTTAACCATCTCACAAAATATCCCCACACTAAGCTACCAGAAAGGAGGAAATAAAAATGAAGATACTGGCTATAAAAATTAGCCAACATGAGATACTCAAGATTTTATTCCAAGAGAAGAAGGGCCTAGGAATCTTCCTGACCAGCTGGCCTCTAGCCATCATCCTCAGATTCCAGCGTCCTCCTGAGTGGCTGGGATGACAGGCATGAGCGACCGGGGACCCCGGGCAGAATGGCATTTTAAAAAATGTTTGTAATCAGTGTTCCATTCACACTGGCCGTTCTGTGACCTGGCCGTAGAAAGACACCGCTGTGAAAGTACTATCAGAATAGCCCATTGTTTGAGAAGACCAAAGCAACAACAACAATCACAAAGTAACCCTTGTTCCTTTGGTCTATCAATGAGTCAAGGTTTTCCTAGAATGAAGAAAACGAATAAAAATTTAGCTGGGCTCCGGTGGCTCCCGCCTGTCATCCTAGCTACTCAGGAGGCTGAGATCTGAGGATCGCGGTTCAAAGCCAGCCCAGGCAGGAAAGTTCATGAGACTCAGATCTCCAAGGAACCACTAGAAAACCAGACATGGTGCTGTGGCTCAGGTGGTAGAGCACCAGCCTGGAGCAAAAAGAAGCTTAAAGAAATATGTATGCCTCTCTCAAGCTAGTCAGACAGAAGACATTTCAACACAGCCTAGCGAAATCACCACCACATTTGCACGGAAACCGGAACGTTGCTGTCTCCACTTCTGCAAATGCACGCCTTACACTACTAATAACTGCTTTGCCTAGACTATTAACGCACAGATGTTTTCCAATTAAAAGTCTCTTTGGCTCTGACACAGTGCTTTATCATCTCAGAAGATTCATTTGCCTTTTACTGTTTGGTAATGGCCTCTCTCTCTCTCTCTCTTAACAAAGACTTCCCAAGTCTTTGAACTTCAGGATAATTTAAACCGCGTGGGGAGGGAGGGGGGGAGTTAGCTTTGGCATGCTTTTAATTCCTAAACCAAAAATTTGCCATAAAACTGGGTTCTTTCTTCTACCTTACCCCCCTAGACCCTTATTTCTATAGCGATCTCTTCTATGTTACCCAGGGGGGGCAAAAAAATATATCACATATATGCAGTATTTCTTCTTGAATTTCCTCTCCTGTCTCCTATATTCACAGTGGCTTATTTGTTTTTAGATATGGGGGGGCAGGGCCTGTCATTTTCTTTACACCACTGCGTTGGCTACAATCCGACCTGGGTAAGGATAACCACACCCTCCTCCCTCTGAAAGAAATCCAATAAAAACAACTCAGTGAAACTCCGCCAAACCATCCACCGCCTTTTCAGTGAGAGAGAAGGTATTCCTTCATTCCCCGCCGTGAGAAAGAAGAAATTAAAGAAACAAGGACAGTCGCCAATTGAATTTCCCCTCTGCTACGTCAGCAGCCTCCCTCTGGTCCCACCAAAGAGAGAGGGCTGTGGTTGATGTTTTTTAATAAAAAAATAGAATGAAATCAGAGTTTCTTAATTCGTTTTTGTGATCTACTTTTAAGGTCTTCGGCATCATGGGACCCTAGAGTGGTAGAAATTATCCAAAGCAATGCTTCTTGTAGGTAGAGGAAGAACTCTCGAGAATTCATTTCCTTCCTCAGCCATTCAACCGCTGGCTCTCTCTCTCTATATATAATATATACAATATTATGTATAGTATATGATATATATCATATATAGTATATATTATATACTATATATACTATATATTTATATATAGTATATATAATATATAGTATATGTAATATATAATTATAACATTATATAATATAAGATATGTTATATATTTATATAATATATATACATATATTAAAGCATATGTTAATATATATATATATATTAAAGCAATCTCTCTGGTGCAGGTAGAAGGTGAACAATATTCGCTCTCCACCTTCCAATCTCTGCTCCAGCAAATGATACAAATCAAGACCACGGTTTGCAAATCTGGCACCACGACCTCAAATCAGGGTCACCGGCTGCTTCTCGAACCCCGTAAGCCTCTTACTTAGGTAGTGTGAGCTGCTTTCCTTGTTGTTGCTGTTAATTAGATAAAAAGAAAAACAACCAATCAGCCAGGCACTGGTGGCTCACGCCTGTCATCCCAGCTCCTCAGGAGGCTGAGATCTGAGGATCACAGTTTGAGACCAGCCCGGGGAAAGAAAGACCGTGAGACTCTTAAGTTCAATACCACTGCTCAGAAAAAGCCAGAAGTGGCGCTGTGACTCAAGTGGTAGAGCACCAGCCTTGAACACAAAGAAGCTGTGGCGGGAGGGGGGGGGGCAGCGCCCAGGCTCTGAGTTCAAGGCCCAGTACTGACAATTAAGTAAGTAAGTAAGTAAAACCCAACTCAAATTCAGCCCTTTGTGGAACAAGGGATCCATGCACTGTGGCAAGGTTTAACCTCTCTGCTGGAGCCGGAGGCCTGGCCTGGCCTGGCCTGGCCTGGCCCTCCCCTCCCCTCTCTCCCCTCCCCTCCCCTCCCCTCCCCTCTCCCCTCCCCTCCCCTCTCCTCTCCCTTCCCCTCCCCTCTCCCCTCCCCTCCCCTCTCCCCTCCCCTCTCTCCTCCCCTCCCCTCTCCTCTCCCTTCCCCTCCCCTCTCCCCTCCCCTCCCCTTCCCTCTCCCCTCCCCTCCCCTCTCCCTTCCCCTCTCCCCTCTCCCCTCCCTTCCCCTCCCCTCTCCCCTCCCCTCTCTCCTCCCCTCCCCTCTCCTCTCCCTTCCCCTCCCCTCTCCCCTCCCCTCCCCTTCCTCTCCTCCTCCCCTCCCCTCTCCCTTCCCCCTCTCCCCTCTCCCCTCCCCTTCCCCTCCCCTCTCCCCTCCCCTCCCCTCTTCTCCATTTTCCTGTGATTTCCAGCCCACAGCGCTGCCCGGTTACCATCCCCCTGGGTCTGTTTGCTCGCGCTCTCTTGATCTCTTCCCCGGGTGGAGGGAGTGTGTTTGGTCGCAGTCTGCCAGGGGTTCAGGGCTGCTCTTGGGAGCAGCAGGTGATAATGAAACACCGGTGCAGGGAGGGAGCTGTCTTTCCCGTGGGGAGGAGGAGGGCTGCCAGGCTCAGCAACAAGCAGAGGTTGACTTCCACCCACGCCCATCTGACTGTCTCTCCCCAGACACCCAGAGTCAAGCCAGAGACGGCCTTTCGCGCCACCTTGCATTCATCGCTCGAGTCCTCCATCCATGGTGTGAAGGATCCCAGGATCGCTGCCGTGCCTGGCTTTCCAAGACTCCATTCACCATGGGTAAAAGGGCATGCTCAAACTGGTTCAGCTCGGGCTGGGCAGGTGGCTCAGTGGTAGAGCGCTCGCCTGGCATGCACGAGGCCCTGGGTTCGATTCCTCAGCACCACAGACACAGAAAAAGCTAGAAAGGGGCGCTGTGGCTCAAGTGGTAGAGCGCCAGCCTTGAGCACAGAGAGGCTCAGGGGACAGCGCCCAGGCCCTGAGTTCAAGTCCCACAACCGACCAAAAAAAAAAAAAGCTATTTACTAATTCCATGAGCCACATTTTTGGGGGGAAGGCTGGTGGGGGGCTGTAACAATCTCAGGTGAGATTCCAGGCCCAACGTGCACCTGTCATTTTCTGTAGCTAATTACCCGACAGCGCTCGGGCCCTGCAAACGCCGGCCACCCCCTCGTGGAGGACAAGACCGGCCATTCTGCTCTCTCTCTTCTGCTCTTCAGAGTTCCCTGATGTAGACCTCCCAGGAGTTTTCCAGAACTTTCCATTCCCACCACATAAAGCCTGGTAAACTCTGGAGCTAGCCACTCATGTCGCAAAAACGTGAATCTCAGGTCGGCTGGTTTCTGAGCACAGGGACAGAGCTTCAAAGAGCTGTGTGTGTGTGTGTGTGTGTGTGTGTGTGTGTGTGTGTGTGTGTGTGTGTGTCTGTGTGTCTGTGTGTGCCAGTCCTGGGCTTGAGCTCAGGGCCTGAGCGCTGTCGCTGAGTCTTTGTGCTCAAGGCTGGTGCTCGACCACTTGGACCAGGGCTCCATCAGAGGCCTCGATGGGCAGGGCCGGGGGACAGGAGGTTTCCTGGTTTTCTTCCCGTCTCCCTATGGAGCGCAGCCGGGAGCCGGAGCTGGGCGCCCAACACCGACCGTCCTCTTCCTCTCTTCACAGAGGATTTGCTGAGATCGCTTGTCTGGAAAAAGGCCAGGGTGTGGGGATGTGGGATTTGAATGAGATAGAAAGATAGAGAGACAGAAAAACAAGGAGATAGATGATAGATGATAGATAGATGGATAGATAGATAGATGAATAGGTAGATGGATAGATAGATAGATAGATAGATGGATGATGGATAATAGATGACAGACAACAGATAGACAGATGATAGATGGATAGGTAGATAGATGGATAGGTAGATGGATGGAAGA
>NW_027206446.1:122306-139959 GCF_024711535.1 Dipodomys merriami | reverse complement strand
TTCCACTCGGCTCCACGGCGGGAAGGGGGCACAGCAGAACACAACTGAACACCAGGCCCGGCGGGGCAGGGAGGAGGCCGGACCCGAGGGAAAGCAGGGCCGGTGCCTGGGGTTGATGGTTGGTTTTGTGCAAGGAGCCACTTTCCTGGACACAGGAGCAGCTGTGGAGGGTGTGGGGCACCAAGATGAATCTTGGGGTGACAAGGGTGGGGGTGGGGGGTGGGGAGCTTCCTTCCTTGGAACCCTCATCTCCAAACCATAGCGTGCCCCAAAAGGCCAGGGGTCTGGCAGCGTGAGGGGTCACCATGACCACCACCCCACAGATACCTGGAGAGGGAGGGTGGGAAGGAAGGAGAGGGGGTGGGAAAGAGGGAGAGGGGGTGGGTGGAGGGATGGGTGGATGGATGGATGTGTGGGTGGGTGGATGGATGGATGGATGGATGTGTGGGTGGGTGGATGGGTGGGTGGATGTGTGTATGTATGTATGGTGGGTGGATGCATGGATGGAGGGATAGATGGACAGATGGATGGATGGAGGGATGGAGGGATGGATAGGTGGATGGATGATGGATGGATGGGTTGGTGGGTAGATGATTGAATGGGTAGATGGATAGGTGGATGGATGGGCTGGTGGATGGATGGAGGGATGGATGGATGGATGGAGGGATGGATGGATGGGTGGATGGATGGTGGATGGATAGGTGGGTAGATGGATGGGTGGATGGATGGAGGGATAGATGGAGGGATGGATGATAAATGGAGGTGGATGGATGGATGGATGGGTGGATGGATAGATGATAGATGGATGGAGGGATGGATGGTTGGATGAGTGGGTGGTGGGTGGATGGATGGATGGATGATAGATGGATGCAGGGATGGATGGATGGATGATAGATGGATGCAGGGATGGATGGATGGCAGATGGATGGGTGGATGGGTGGATGGATGGGAGGATGGTGGATGGAGGGATGGATAGATGGAGGGATGGATGATGGCTGCAGGGATGGATGGATGGTGGATGGATGGGTGGATGGGTGGTTGATGGAGGGATGGGTGGATGGAGAGATGGATGATGGATGAATGGGTGGATGGGTGGATGGGTAGAAGGATGGGTGGATGGATGGAGGGATGGATGGATGGATGGATGGATGGGAGGATGGATAGGTGGGTGGATGGATGGATGGGTGGGTGGATAGAGGGATGGATGATGGAGGAATGGGTGGATGGATGAATGGATGGGTAGATGGATGGGTAGGTGGATAGAGGGATGGAGGGATGGAGGGATGGGTGGATGGGTGGGTGGGTGGGGCTCAGAGGGCAGCGGCTGTCCCATGGCAGTGTGGGCGGGGTTCGGAGTCCGGGGTCTGGTGTCCAGGGTTCCTCGGGCTCCGCAGGCCCTGCTCTGTACCGAGCTGGGGGCAGTGTCCGGAGCCCGGCATCCGCGCTGCAGGGCAGGGTCCTAGGTCTGAGCTGGGCTGGGCCGGGGGATGCAGGGTCCAGGGTGTGGGGTGGGGGAGATGGGGGGAAGAGAGAGAGAGAGAGAGAGAGAGAGAGAGAGAGAGAGAGAGAGAGAGAGAGAGAGAGAGAGAGAGAGAGAGAGAGAGAGAGAGAGAGAGAGGGAGAGGGAGAGGGAGGGAGACAGGGAAAGAGAAGGTAAGACAGACAGAAACAGACAGACAGAAGCAGAGGCAGAGAAAGCACGGACACAGACAGCCCGAGGGGGGACACCGATCTCCAGGGAACCAGCAAGAAAAGCCCAGGAGTGGAGCTGTGGCTCAAGCGGTAGAGCGCCTGCCTTGATCACCAAAACTCAGGCCCTGAGTGCAGGCCTCATGACCAGAACAGAGACAGACAGACAGACGGACAGACACAGAGAGATACACACACAGGCACAGACCCATACAGATACACAGACAGACGTACACACAGGCAGACAAACGCACAGACACAGACACACAGACACACAGACACACAGAGGTAAGGAACGAGGTGAGAATCTGTGATATTCAAGAGCTGACAGAGCGAGGTGACCGTGGACGGACAGACACTGGGGGACCTCTGTGCGGACAGCTGGCGCTGGATCCACGCAGCCGCTGCCGTCCAGGGCAGACCGAGTTCCCGCAGCAATCCGCACACTCTCCATGCTGGGATGTGTTGTTTTTGTTTGCGGGTCCTGGGGCTTGAACTCAGGGCCTGGGCGCTGTCCCTGAGCTCTTTCCCTCAAGGCTGGTGCTCTACCCCTTGAGCCACAGCTCCACTTCCACTTTTCTGGTGGTTCATTGGAAATGAGAGTCTCATGGATTTTCCTGCCCAGGCTGGCTTTGAACCACGATCCTCAGAGCTCAGCCTCCTGAGAAGCTGGGATGACAGGCAGGAGCACCAGTGCTCAGCTTTCAAATGAGGAGGGGCATGGGGAGGGGGAGAAGTGGGAGGCCATAGCAACCCCTCCTCCCCCTCCCCCTTCTCTTCCTCCTCCCCCTCCTCCCCCTCCCCCTCCTCTCCCTCCTCTCCCTCCTCCTCCTGCTCCTCCTCCTCAAACCACAGCTTTGTGGAGCATGAGCAGCTGCAGGCCAGGGGAGGTCACTTGAGAGGATCCCAGCAAACACAATTTCTAATTAAATAGAAGCAACCAGAGGCCAGCGCTGGTGCTCACGCCTGTCATCCCAGCTACTCAGGAGGCTGAGATCTGAGGATCGAGGTTCAAAGCCAGCCTGGGCAGGAAAGTCTGTGAGACTCTGATCTCCCATGAACCACCAGAAAACTGGAAGTGGGGGGCTGAGAAGGTGGCTCGGTGGTAGAGTGCTTGCCTCATATGCATGAGGCCCTGGGTTCGATTCCTCAGCATCACATAAACAGAAAAAGCTATAAGTGGAGCTGTGGCTCACGTGGTAGAGCGCCAGGCTTGAGTGAAAGAGCTCAGGGACAGCACCCAGGCCCTGAGTTCAAGGCCCACGACCCACAAATAAATAAATAAATAAACGGGCGGCGTCCACACGAGCGTCCTGTTGATTCTGAGTGTAGATCATCCATCCGTCCAGGGTCTCACAGAACTGTGTCGTGAACACATCGAGTTCAGCCAGATTTTAAAGGGTCTCTTTATCGTCTGCATCTTATATTCTATTTAGTATGTGTGTGCCTGCATGCATGCATGTGTGCGTGCACTGTGTGTGCATGCATGGATGTGCCTCTGTGTGCATGTGTGCGCACGTGTGCCTGTGTGCGCATGTGTGCGCATGTGTGCCTGTGTGTGCGTGCACTGTGTGCATGCATGGATGTGCATGTGTGTGCATGTGTGCATGCATGGATGTGCATGTGTGCACACGTGTGCCTGTGTGCGCATGTGTGCCTGTGTGTGCGTGCACTGTGTGTGCATGCATGGATGTGCATGTGTGTGCATGTGTGCATGCATGGATGTGCATGTGTGCACACGTGTGCCTGTGTGCGCGTGCATGGATGTGCCTCTGTGTGCCTGTGCGTGCATGTGTGCGTGCACTGTGTGTGCATGCATGGATGTGCCTGTGTGCGCCTGTGTGCGTGTGTTCCAGTCCTGGGCCCGAGCCCAGCGCCTGGCGCCCCTCCGACCCCCGGTGCTCGGCCGGCGCCGCCTCCGCTTAGGCCTCTTGCGGGTTCATCGCAGATCCGCGGTCCAGGCTTCCGGCTCCGACTGGGTCCGAACCCTCATCCTGCGGGTCTCGGCCTCCGAGGTGAAGGGCGGGGAGGGGCGGCGCTAGGCCGCGGTGGAGTCGCGGCTCCTCCGTACAGCGCCGGCGCAGATCCGGGTCCGGGTGCGGGGCGCCGCCTGGCCGGCAGGGGGCGCGAGCAGCGGCGCCCAGGCCCCGCCCCCGGGTCTGCCCAGGCCCCGCCCAGGCCCCGCCCCCGGGCCTGCACAGGCCCCGCCCAGGCCCCGCCCCCGGGCCTGCCCAGGCCTCGCCCAGGCCCCGCCCCCGGGGCTGCGTCAGGCCCCGCCCCGAGCCCGCCCAGGCCCCGCCCCCGGGTTTGCCTAGGCTCCGCCCCTGGGCCCGCCCAGGCCCCGCCTAGGCCTCGCCCCCGGGCTCACCCAGGCTCTGCCCAGTCCGTGCTCCCGGGCCGGCGCAGGCCCCGCCCCCGGGTCTGCCCAGGCCCCGTCCCGGGCCCTCTAGATCCCGCCCAGGCCCCGCCCCCAGGTCTACCCAGGCTCCGCCCCCGGGCCTGCGTCAGGCCCCGCCCCCGGGTCTGCCTAGGCTCCGCCCCTGGGCCCGCCCTGGCCCCGCTCCCGCCCAGGCCCCGCCCCCGGGCTCACCCAGGCTCTGCCCAGTCCCCGCTCCCGGGCCTGCGTCAGGCCCCTCCTCGCCCCCGCGCAGGCCCCGCCCCGCGCAGGCCCCGCCCCGCGCAGGCCCCGCCCCGCGCAGGCCCCGCCCCCGGGCCGCGCAGCCGCCGCCGTCCGCGCCCTTCTGAGCGGGCGCCGCAGCGGCCGGGCCGCGGGACAGCGAGCGCCGTCGCCGGGCCCGGGCGCGGGGCCGCGGGAGGCCGAGGTGAGGCGTGCGCGCGGCGCGGGGCTCCGTGGGGGCTGCGCGGCCCGGGGTCCCCGCAGCACCTGGAGATGGGGGGCGGCGCCCCGCGATGAGAGCCGGGGTGTCCGCGGGGGGAGGAGGAGGAGGAGGTTACCCGAGGGAGGGGGCCGGCCACCCTGGACCCCGAGACCCGCCTGCGTTCCCGGGGGCGCGGCGGCCATCCTGGCGGAAATCATGGGAGCAGACGCGTGTGTGAGTGTTAACGATGGTAGAGCTGCCGTCCCCACCCGGACCGAGAGACCGCGGCCCGCACACGCACGCGCACACACGCACGCGCACACACGCACGCGCACACACGCACCCCCATACACACACACGCGCACACACACACGCACAAGCACATGCACGCGCACACACGCACCCCCATACACACACACGCACACACACACGCACAAGCACATGCACACGCACACACGCACACCCACACACAGACACGCACACACGCACACACATGCACACACACGCACACACACACGCACGCGCACACACGCACACGGCCCTCAGATGTTCTCCAGCGTCCGTGTTGCGTGGATGGGTTGATAACTTCGATGTGTGGATGATCATCGCACTGAATCAAGCTGTGGGGGTGGGAGCGTGTGCAGGGCCCGGGGTGACCGTCCACACCAGCCACGCCTGACCCCAGACCCAGGGTGACCGTCCACACCAGCCACGCCTGACCCCAGACCCAGGGTGACCGTCCATACCAGCCACACGTGACCCTGGGCATAGGGTGACCGTCCACACCAGCCACGCGTGACCCCAGACCCAGGGTGACCGTCCACACCAGCCACGCCTGACCCCAGACCCAGGGTGACCGTCCACACCAGCCACGCGTGACCCTGGGCATAGGGTGACCGTCCACACCAGCCACGCGTGACCCCAGACCCAGGGTGACCGTCCACACCAGCCACGCGTGACCCTGGGCATAGGGTGACCGTCCACACCAGCCACGTGTGACCCTGGGCATAGGGTGACGGCGGGGGGCGGCTGTAGCACAGGTGTATCATGACAACAGGCATTGGTCTGTGTTAACGGTAGGAACCCAGCATTGGGAGACTTCGAGTTTCCCTGCTTTTCTTTCATTAAGATGTTTTCCTTTGGGGCTGGGCATGTGGGGGAGCGCTCACCCCGCACACACGGAGCCCCGGGTTCGATTCCGCAGCACCACATCCGCAGAAGAAAACAGAAGTGGAGCTGTGGTTCACGTGGTAGAGCGCCAGCCTTGAGTGAAAGAGCCCAGGGACAGCGCCCGGGCCCTGAGTTCAAGGCCCAGGACTGACACAAAATAAAAAATAAGAAGAGAGGAGGGAAGAGAGGAAGGGAGGGAGGGAGGAAGGAAAACCTTGAAAATTCCTTGTCAGCTTTTTTGGTCAGTCCTGGGTCTTGAACTCAGGGCCTGGGCGCTGTCCCTGGGCTCTTTCACTCAAGGCTGGCGCTCTACCACTTGAGCCACAGCGCCCCTTCTGGCTTTTTCTGTGGATGGGGTACTGGGGCTTCGTGCAGGCCAGGTGAGCACTTTACCCTGAGCCGCGCCCCCGGCCCCGGCTCTGCGTTCCTTGGCAGGAGTTTGAATCACTTTCCATGAGAGCATGGGGAGGGAGGGTGTGGCGTGAAATTACACGCTAGGACGCGTGACCCAGCGTTCAAGGACAGGCTAGCCAGCGACGTTCCCGGAACTCACCCAGCGGGGCACGCAAATACACGCAGATGAACCCAATGTATTCAAATGTGTGCAAATACAGCAAATATATGCAAATGTACCAGGCTTCTGCCTTGACCTTGGCCGTGGGGCTGTCTGCTCCACGCATGAATACATAGAATAGATAACAAGGGGTTTCTCTCTTGGTGGCGTGGAGTGGGGGGAAATCGAGGCAGAGACTGGGCAGCAACCCAGCCGACCCCACAGCACCCGGAAAGCCTTTGATCTCTGTGCCAGACGGAACAGGGCCGGACAGATGCAGCAGATGCACCCGCATTTGGCCTTTGTCCCATTAGTGATTAGCAAGAAATTGGGTTTTTAAAACATGGAATCCTTGGGAGACAAAGGAAACATGAGCTGACATTGATGGCCGTCTTTCCTTCCTTCCTTCCATCCGTCCATCCGAGGCAAAACGGCGGGCCCCCGAATTTGTCAGCCACATATATATGAGTAAAAAGATAATTCCATGTTGTTATGTCTGTGGAGATGCTTTTCTGAAGGATTTTTCTTTCTCTGTCTGTCTCTCTCTGTCTCTGTCTGTCTGTCCCTCTCTCTTACCCTGTCTTTAAAAATTCTACATAAAAAATATTGGCAGGAAGCCGGGCGCTGGTGGCTCACACCTGTCATCCCAGCTGCTCAGGAGGCTGTGATCTAGAGGATCACGGTTCAAGGCCAGCCCAGGCAGGAAAGTCCCTGAGACTCTGATCTCCCAATGAACCACTCAAAACCAGAAGTGGCGCTGTGGCTCAAGTGGTAGAGCACCAGCCTTGAGCTGAAGAGCTCAGGGACGGCGCCTGGGCCCCGAGTTCAAGACCTACGATGAACAGACAAAAAAATTCTACTGCAGGTGAACATGGACGTAGTTTGTTTTAGAACCACGCCAGAGTACATCCCTCATTTCTGAGTCCACTGTTGATTGGTTACATCATTACCAAGGACAAATTCCGTCTCACAGTCCTGGTGGAGTTGGCACTGGGAAATACACAGCCCGGGGCCTGCTGACCGGCTGGTAGTAGGTGCTCAATAAACCAGGAGTTGGTTCCTTAGTCACTTACCAGTCTCCCAAACCACCCTTGCTTTTCAGGACCGCGGCCTCTCCCCAGCCTCACCATGACCCCGTGATACCAGAGGCTGAACCCCGGGTCATTGGCCACAGATCCCACCAGCGCGCATCATGGCTAAGAGTGCAGAGGTCAAGCTGGCCGTATTCGGGAGAGCTGGTGTGGGCAAGTCAGGTAGGCGGCCTGTGTGTGTGTGTGTGTGTGTCCGTCTGTCTGTCAGGTCGGTGAGTGGCTGCCGTTTCTCACGGTCTCATTTCGTGGTTATCTCTGGTGGACTCTCTTGTTCTTTATGGAGAGCTGGCCTTTTGCATATGTTGGCTTATGTCTGCTTAGAGCAGTTCTTGCTGAGAACAATGTCCCTGTGATATGGAAATGGCCCGGGTCACACACACTCAGGAGGAGAAATCTCATCTCGGGTGGCGGGGAGGGAAGGCACCAGAGCAGGCTTCCGTCCTGTTTTGGTTTTGGTGGTGGTGCTTTGGTTGGTTTTGGGGCTCTCTTGAGTCTCCCGGGGGACTGATCTGCAGCTCCGTTCATTTCGATCATCTCAGTAAATAATCACGCACACAGGGGTGTGCAGCCATTTCTCTGCGGTCTCACCAGGAACAGAAAGTCTTCATTATCGGACGTTTTCTAAATCCAGAGATCTGGGCGTGCAAATGACCGGCGTGCACTTTCACACCACCAAGGCCTCTGGGGTTTATTTAATTCAGCAAATTCTGCTGGTGATTCAGAGGTGGTTTTTGTTATTGTTGTTTTCTTAGGTGCCTACCTGAGCCAAGGTTTGCAGGCTTTGTGTGTGTGTGTGTGTGTATGTGTGTGTGTGTGTGTGTGTGTGAGCCCTGAGTCCCTGAGCTCTTTCACTCAAGGCTGGCACTCTACCACTTGAGCCACGACTCCATTTCCGGTTTTCTGGTGGTTCATGGGAGATGAGAGTCTCTCGGACTTTCCTGCCCTGGGCTGGCTTTGAACTGCGATCCTCTCGATCTCAGCCTCCTGAGTGGCTGGGATGACAGGCATGAGCACCGGCACCCGGCAGGTACACGTAGGTTTTAAAGCATTCTGGGACGCTTAGAAGGAAAGCTTCCTATAACGTGGGACCGAGCAAATGGACGGTGGCCGGCGAGAGGAAGCGAGAGGCTGGGGCAGGGGAGGAAGAGGCGCGGGGTTTGGTTTGTGCACCAGACGCCGGCGTGTCTCCTGGACTCTCAGACCAGCGTCTTTCCAGGAAAGATATTTGGGGCGCCGGGGTTCTCCCGGGAGAACGTCAGCTGTGAAAACCCCCACGGCGCTCTCTTCCCCTGCCCACGCGCGCTGCCAACGCGAGCAGTCTGGGAACAGAAGCGTGGGAGACGAGACCGAGCGAACTCCGGGTTTCTTGGCAAGGCCTCGCTGTTTCCATCACCTGCTGTCTGTCACAGCGTAGGCCGCCAACACGGGCAGGACTGTGGGCACACTGGGTGGGGCCAGCCTGGGGCAGGAAAGTCCGGGAGACTCTGATCTCCCACAAACCACCAGAAAACCAGAAGCAGAGCTGTGGTTCAAGTGGTAGAGCACCAGCCTTGAGCTGAAGAGCTCAGGGACAGCGCCCAGGCCCTGAGTTCAAGTCCCAGGACTGGCACACACACACACACACACACACACACACACACACACACACACACACACACACACTGTGCTAAGTACAAAAACAACCGTGTCCCTAGCACCTCGGGCTGGTCAGAGGCTTTGTGGGGTGCGGTGTCGTTCTTGGGGGGATGCAGCGGGGCCGGGGTGCTGTCACGTGGAAGGGGACGCGGCGTTGGGCGTCCCCCCTGCTCTCCCCAGGGGACAGGGTCAGGGAGGGAGGGGCAGATGGTGGAGGTAAAGAGAGAGCGGGGTGCTCAGCTAAGTACTCCCGGGCATCGACGACCAGGTATTTCCTAAGGACCCCAGGAAAGAAAACCGGGGTGAGATTTGATCAGAGAGAGACTGAGAGAGGCAGAGACAGACAGACAGAGACTGAGAGACAGAGCAAGACCCAGAGACATGGAGAGACTGAGAGAGAGAGGCAGAAAAGCAGGGAGAACAGAGTCATGGAGAATGTACTAGAAACCCAGACCAGCTCTCGTTGTTCGCGCCCGGCCCCGCCGCGTCTTTACCCCATGGCTAGCGTCTCCCTTCCCGGGGGTCACCCACCCGCGTGGACCCCGCCTCGGCACCCATGTGTGTCCAATTCCAGAAAAGGGGGGAGTGCCAGCCCCCTTCCCCCTTCTTAGTTTTTATTCTTATTCTTCGTTGTTTTTGTGGGACGTGGGGCTTGAACTCAGGGCCTGGGCGCTGTCCCTGAGCTCTTTCACTCCAGGCTGGCGCTCTACCACTTGAGCCACAGCGCCACTTCCAGTTTTCTGGTGGTTCCTTGGAGATCAGAGTCTCATGGACTTTCCTGCCTAGGCTGGCTTTGAACCGCGATCCTCTAGATCTCAGCCTCCTGGGTAGCTGGGATGCCAGGCGTGAGCACCGGCGCCCGGCCTCCTCCCCTGCGTCTTTGGATGTATTGTACCTCCTGGCGTGTCCCCTCGGGAAAGTCCGCGCAGTGTTTTTTCCGTTTCTCAAGGTGACCTTGACGCCGACCTTCCCACGCACAGGTCACTTCTGCGGCCTGTGGAGAATCCGCTGTGATCACATCCGCGTCCTTACACGGGAGGGACTCCCGTGACCGGCGCAGGGCAGCCCGGCACACGTGATTTTGGCGTGGCGGGCACACGCGGCTGGGCGTGTTTGTTCAGACAGTGCTGCCCGAGCCCGACGGGGCAGAGTTGTGATTTCTGTCCGGGCCGAGCCCCGCCGTCCCCTGCAGCCCCCCTCCCGCCCCCCAGTAGGGCTCTCCCCCCCAGCCCCCCAGCAGGGCTCTCCCCCCCCCGCCCCCCAGCAGGGCTCTCCCCCCTCCCACCCCCCAGCAGGGCTCCAGGCTCAGGGATGGCCGCCAGCATTTCCTAACGGAACCCCGCAAACCCAGGGTTTGGGTTTTATAGAAGATCCCAGAGCATGCGCACAACCAGCCAGGGCCATCTGTCAGGGTCGTCTGTCTGTCTCTCATTTAGGAATTCAGACCTCAGATACACGCAGTATGCTTGATCCATTTCTGTGGGTCTACCCATCTATCCATCCATCCATCCATCCTCTATCCGTCCATCCATCCATCTATCCATCCATCCATCTATCCACCTACCTATCTATCCATCCATCCACCCATCTCTTCATCCATCTATCCATCCATCCATCCTCTATCCGTCCATCCATCCATCTATTCGTCTATCCTCTATCCACCTATCCATCCATCTGTCCATCCATCCATCCATCTACCTATCCATCCATCCATCCACCCATCCATCTATCTGTCCAGCTATCATCTATCATCCATCCATCCATCTATCCGTCTATCTACCTATCTACCTACCTATCTATCCATCTGTGTATCTATACATCCATCTATGTATCTATGTATCCATCCATTTATCTATCCATCCATCCATCCATCCATCATCTATCTGTCTGTCTGTCTGTATCATCTATGCGTCATCTATTTTTCTCCCTATCTTTAATTATCATCTGTCTGCATACCTCTGTCTTTGCCACCGGTCTACCTTGTGATCTGTCTGTTACCCATCGGTCACCTGGGAATCTGTCACCATCCATGTATCTGTCTACCATCTATCAATTTTCTGTGGGTCCATCATCTATCTATCTGTGTATCTATGTATCTGTGTATCTGTCATCTATATGTTTATGAACCGTCAATCTATGTATCTATCATTTATTTATGTATCTATTACCTATCAGTAACCTTTGTATCTTTTAATCTATGTATCTATCAATCATCTCTGTATCTATCATCTATATCCATCTTCTATCATCTACTTATTATCTATCATTTATTACCTATCAATCATCCATCCATCTCTCTATCTACCTATCATCTATGTTTCTATCGTCTATCAATAATCTATGTATCAGTCATCTCTGTATCCATTATCTATCATCTATCGATCATCTATGTATCTAGCTACCTATTTATCGATCGGTGGTTCCCTGGATCGATCTACCTGAGTTCTGTTCCCAGACTCGAGGTGGGGCGGGTCACACACACCCTGATTTTTCCGAGGCTCCGTGAGTGGCAGTGATCAATGTCTGGCATGAATCGGAGGAGCCCCGAAAACTGTAACCCTCCCTGAACCCGACTTTGCACAGGGCTCAGGAAACCTCTCACGGTGGAGCTTTTTGGTCTTCTAGAATTTTCTAGAGCGAGGGTATTAAAAGGGGGGACAAAACACAAGTATCCCCAAACCGACACTGAACCCCGAAACGCTTCTAGCCCCGAGAATTCCACACCCCGGCTTCCCTGTTTGCTGCACAAAGAAACGGAGGAGATCTTTACAGGGATCGAACCCAGAACCTTGAGCTCAAGAATACCACAAAGAGCAGGGTGGTAAGGAGAGCAGATTGCGGATTTATCCACCCGAGAGTCACGGGCTTCCCTTCGCCTTCAGCACCCCACAAATGACAGCAGAACCCCCAAACTGAGCCCGCTTTCTCACCCATCCACAGCCAAGGTGGAGACGGGTATTTCCAAGGCGCCAGGAAGCCGGGTGCTGGGGCTCACGCCTGTCATCCTGGCTACGGAGGAGGCTGAGATCGGAGGCTCGAGGTTCAAAGCCAGCCCGGGCAGGAAAGTCCACGAGACTCCCGCCTCCTAATAACTACCAAAAGTGGCGCTGTGGTTCAAGTGGTAGAGCACCAGCCTTGAGTGAACAGCTCAAGAATAGTGCCCGGGCCCTGAGTTCCAGCCCCAGAACTGCATGTATTCAAAAGCCACCAGAATAACCGTTAATTATCATCTAATTAGTCATTGCAAATGAGTTTGTATTTGCATATCATTAATATAAGCCAGCCACTGCTTAATAGATTCTTGCAGCTACCCAAAGCCTTCAACCTGTGTGTGTGTGTGTGTGTGTGTGTGTGTGTGTGTGTGTGTGTGTGTGTGTGTGTGTGTGTTTGGCTTTCTGTCTCCAGGGCCAGTGGCTTTTCCCAGTGCCCTTCACCCACAGTTCCCCCGGCCGCTCAGAGAGGCTGAGATCCGTGTGCTTCCTCCCTGGGTATTCTTGGGGTTTCCCCTCTCTTGGCAGTGGGGACAGAGATGTGGCTGGGATCGGGCATGGAGACACGGAGGCCCCGGGCTTCTCCTGTCCGCGGTGAGGGAGCCGGTCCTGCGTTTACTGCCTGGAGGCTCTCGTCCCACGCTAGGCCTCCCGGCCTCCGGCCTCCCAGACCGTCTTCCTGCGGGGCTTATTAGGATCCGAGTTTCTGGTGAATTCCTTCCTGATGAGGCAGCGTCTGTGGAGGCTTTCGGGGTCACAGGAGGTGACAGGAAGTGGGGGTGTTGGGTGGTTGGGATGGCTCAGGGTGGGTGTCACGCGGATGTCCACAGCGCTTGTTTAGCTGTCGGCTCACGCCCGTCATCCCAGCTATTGGGGAGGCTGAGATCGGAGGATCGAGGTTCGAGGCCAGCCCCGGGCAGGAAAGTCCGTGAGACTCTGATCTCCCATGAACCACCAGAAAACCAGATGTGGCGCTGTGGCTTAAGGGGTAGAGCGCCAGCCTTGAGCTGAAGAGCTGAGGGACAGCGCCCAGGTCCTGAGTTCAAGACCCAGGACTGAGTAAATAAATAAGTGGTGTCGGCGTTGGAGGTGGAAGGAAGCGCGGACGCCTGTGAACTTTAGAGCTGGGGGCAGCAGAGACGGTGTTTTGTGGAAGCCGAGTGTCTTGTGTTGTTGGGAGATGTGACAGATGTTATTTTGGGGGTGTGGGGGAGAGCTAATAAGGAACTTCGTTTTCAGAAACAAGCCGAGTCTGGCAGACGTGGAAAGCCCACCACGACCAGACTGGGGTGGGAAGGTGAACTGTGAAACCAGGACGGAGTCCCGGGACTGATTCCACGCGGAGACAGACGGACGCCAGCGGCCCTCCCTGCCCCACACGTGGCCGGGCTGCGCGGTGCTCCTCCTTAATCCCTGACTTTGAAGTTCCAGAGAGAGAGGGGAAAGAAAAAAAGACCAAGGTTCTCAGAACCCACCAGGGGCCGGAACAGTCTGTTCATCTGCATGGTCTCGCTCTGAAGAAGAGGAGCTTGAAGCCAGAGGGGGGGGAGAGAGAGAGGGAGAGAGGACGCAGCGTTTGGTGCCAGGAGAGTGATTTATGAGCTGCTTCTTCCCGGACCAGCTCCGGGGTGACACTCTGCGAGGAGTTAGAACACACACTGTCCTGGAAAACGACCAGAACATTCCTCTGGCTTCTCTCCAGAGGCTCGGGAGGTGCTGTGCCTTGATTTCCCTCCCGTGCTCCCGCGCCCTTGCCCGGCGGCCCATGGCCACGATGGGGGGGGGGACGGGACACCTCGGCGTGGCCGTTCCCTGGCGCCATCCGTGGCTGGAGTGGTAGGGGGTAGCTCGCCTGCGGGTCTGTGGCCGGGGGTTCGAGGCCTGGGCCTGGACGTGGCCGGCCGGTCCATCATGGATCCGTGTTCTGTCCAGATGTGAGGTGACGGAGGCTGAGCTTGGGGAGGGGATGGAGGCCAGGCTGGGGGGGGGGAGGCCGGGCTGGGGGGGGATGGAGGCCGGGCTGGGGGGGCAGAGGTCGGGCTGGGGGATGGGGAGGACGGAGGCCGGGCTTGGGGGGCCGGGGCGGTGCTGGCCTGGCCACGAGCCTCAGTGACCTGGGTTCACCCCCCCCGTGACCCCCACCCCCTGTTCACCACCCCCACTTGGCCCGAGGGGAGCCGCCAGCCCGGAGCCCCAACACGTGTGTTCAGTCCACGCACGCCAGAGCAAGAGGGCGGAGGGTGGAGGGAGGGAGGATGAAAGGAGAGGGGGAGGAAGAGGGAGGTAAAGAAAGAGGGATGATAGAAGGAAGAGAGGAAGGAAGGGGAAGAGAAAAGGGAGGGAGGAAAGAGGAGGAAGGAAGGAAGGGAGTGAGGAAGGAAGGAAGGAAGGAAGAGAGGAAGGAAGGGAGGGAGGGAGGGAGGGAGGGAGAGGGGGGAGGAGAAGGAGGGAGGAAGAGACCCAGGGAAGAAGGGAGGGAGGAAGAAAGGAAGAGAGAAAGGAAGGAAAGGAAGGAAGAAGAGAAGGAGGAAGGAAGAGACTGAGGGAAGAAGGAAAGAAGGAAGGAAGGGAGGGAGGGAGGAAGAGACCGAGAGAAGAAGGAAGGAAGGAAGGGAAGGAGGAAGGCAGAGAGGGAAGAGGGAAAGTAGGGAGAGAGGAAGGGAGGGCGGGTGGGCGGGCACCATGTCCCGTCTCTGCGTCCGCCGCATCCCTGCAGAGGCTCCTGGCTCGGGGCTCAGAGTCCCCGCGTGGACGCCCCCTCCCCAGCCCTCGCTGGTCCCCTTGTCCCCATCTCTCCGGAAGGCCGGGAGCCGGTGACCCGTCCCTGCCTCCAGAACCTTCTGCCTTCCCCGTCAGGCCCACCGATGTATTCACCCTGCCCTACTGGTCCACGTTAATATACATATATATATATAATGTTATTGTTATTAAGTTGTTGTACAGTTGCGCCATTTCATGCGTCAGCTGCAACAAGTACTCCTCACCCCCACCCCATGTCATCCCTTCCCTGGCTTTCCTCCAGTCCTTTCGTTTCCACTTTTCCGGAATTCACGTGGGTGAATACTGTCTAAATGGTTCTTTTCCCATGACTGTGGAAATTCTGTCGATCCACTTGTGTTGTGGGGCGTCTGGCAGTTCCCACGGTGAACGGTGCAGCAATGAACATGGTTGTGCAGGTGTCTTCATCACTTCCTGACTCTCGATGCTCAGGGCAGGTGCCGGGGTCACCGGGAAGGTCTGTGTTTTCCTTTTCTTTTTGGGGGGAGCGGGGGACCTCCAGCCCGCTGCCCAGAGTGGTTACCACTAGTTTACAACCCCCCCAGCAGGGGTGCCATCTCCCCCACATCCCTGCCCGCACTGCGGCTCTCACTGGGGTGAGATGGAATCTCGGGGTTGTTCGGGTTTGCGTTTCCTTGACGGCCACGGACGATGAGCATTTCCTCCCATGATTCCTTGCCATGCTTCCCTCCTCTGCTCCGAAGTCTGTCCTTAGTGATTGGTGCGTTACCTCCCCGCCCAGGAGGCGTTCCCGGGGAGACAGGAAATGAAATCAACCGTAATCGTTGTCTCTTCTTTGCCCGGCTTGGCTGGGCATCGTATATTCCTTCCTGAATTTTCTTTTTCTTTTTGAAGATCAAGTCTGAGGGCCAGTGGCTCCCGCCTGTCACCCCAGCAACTCAGGAGGCTGAGATCTGAGGATCACAGTTCAAAGCCAGCCCGAGCAGGAAAGTCCCTGAGACTCTGATCTCCCATGAACCACCAGAAAACCGGAAGTGGCGCTGTGGCTCAAGGGGTAGAGCACCAGCCTTGAGTGAAAGAGCTCAGGGACAGCGCCCAGGCCCTGAGTTCAAGTTCCAAGACTGAATAAATAACAGTATAAATAAATTAGTTAAAACAATGGACAGAAGGCAAATAATGGGTGGATTTAGATGAACAGTGTGAATTATATATATATATATGTATATATATATACATATACATTTTTAATGACTTTTTTCTTGTTGAGAATACACCCCACCCCCCCAAAAAAAAAACAAGTTGCAAAATACATTGGAAACAAATTGTATCCTAGAGGGATTCACTGACACACTTCACTGTGATAGAAAAGGAAAACTCAGCTTCACAGTGTGTGACTCAGAGCTGCATTCTTGTTGTACTTTGTTTTTCTTTTTTTTTGTGCCAGTCTCTGGGCTTGAACTCAGGGCCTGGGCACCGTCCCTGAGCTTCTTTTGCTCAAGGCTGGTGCTCTACCACTTGAGCCACAGCGCCACTTCTGGCTTTTTCTGTGTCTGTGGTGCTGAGGAATTGAACCCAGGGCTTGGTGCATGCTAGGCGAGCGCTCTACCACTGAGCCACCTGCCCAGCCTCAGCCCCGATCTGTCCCAAGGAGTGGGCAGAAGATCCCTGTTTCCCAGCCATAGCCAGCGATTTCCCCCCCCCCCCCCATCTGTCCCAAGGAGTAGGAGTTTAATCTTTTAAAAAATGACTTACGAGTTCTCCGGTTCCGTTGCTGGCAGAGAAGAGCTGGGGGTGGCTGGGTTGTAAAAACGAATCAATCAATCAAGTGCCCCAATTATGAAATGCTTTCAAGCTGACACCGGACCCGGGCTGTTCTTATCTGCTGACTACAAATACTTGGGAGCCGTGCGCCAAGTGGCTTGGGTTTATTTCCGGCCGGCTTTGACCGGAGAGATCTGGAAGGGAGGAGGAAGGTCAGAGTGAGCCCCTAAGGCACAGAACCTCCAGAGGGCTTGGGGTAAAGGAGCCCAGGGCAAAGATGACTGGGGGGGGGATGGATCTGTGGATTAATGCACAGCCCTGCTGATTGATCATCCAATATCCATCAATAGATCAGAGATCTATGACAGGTCTGCAGTTTTTCTTTTTAGTGGATTGTGGCCTGCTCCCCAACCCCCAATAACTCTGAGAGAGACAGACAGACAGACAGACAGACAGACAGACAGACAGACAGACAGACAAATTTCCCATCTCCATTTTGTAGCTCTGAGATCTTGAACTTCCAGAAGAAAAATCAACTGCCAAAAGTCACTGGGCCGGCCTTCCTCTAGAAGAAAATTCTGTCTCAACTTCAAAGTCTTCCTAAGCTCCGATCACCCCGGTTTTGTTTGTTATTTGTCAGCCCTGAGTCTTGAACTCAGGGCCTGGACGCTGTCCCTGGGCTCTTTCATTCAAGGCTCTACCACTTGAGTCACACCTCCAGCCCAGCTTTTTGGTGGTTCACTGGAGATCCGAGTCTCATGGACTTTCTCCTGCCCCTGGCTGGCTTTGAACCGCCATCCTCAGATCTCGGCCTCCTGAGTAGCTGGGATGATAGGCGGGAGCCACGGCGCCCGGCTGCTGTTTGCTTTTGTTTGTTTTATTTCCTCGCTGTCCAGCGAAGTGTCCCAGCTCCTTTGGAAAATCTCCAGGACCTTCTAGAATAATCTGTCTAAGCCTTCTGCGACTCTTTTTTTTGCCTGAAAGCAGGCTTCACCGCAGGAATTGCATTCTTTGCTCAATGCAGATTTTAATCGCTTTGATTGATACGACACCTCCTTGAAGGTCACCCCGAATCCTGACACGGGAGGGGGGTCTGGGGGCGGGGGGTCTCTCCCAAGGCAAAAGCATTGCACCGGAGCCAGCCAGCCGGCGGGGAGGAGGAAGGAATCCTGGGCTGCGTCCCTGAACCGCAGTCAGAAGCTGGAT
>NW_027206446.1:49049-122206 GCF_024711535.1 Dipodomys merriami | reverse complement strand
CACCCAGACGGGAGAAGGTTCCAGACACGGGTCTCATCAGTACCTTCATGGTGAGCTGACCTTTCACCCCTGGCTAGGAGACAGCACATGGTTGCTAAGCAACCGGCCTCCTCTTCCTGGTGACTCACCCAGGATGCTGGGCCTGCATCTCTCCCACAGCCGCTGTGGGGCTGTGTGTGTGCGCGCGTGTGTGTGCGTGTGTGTGTGCGTGTGTGTGTACACCATTGCTGCTGGCAGCCTGGCATCTTCCTTCTCCCCCCGCCCCTCCTCACATTCACGAGAAGTGAGCACCCCAAAGGTCAGGGGCTGGTGACCCCACACCTGTCATCGACCTCCTCCAGGAGGCTGAGATCCTTAGGCTCACAGTTCAAAGCCAGCCCGGACCTCCACCCCAATCCCCACGCCGCCCCCCCCAAAAATCCAGGAGACTCCACCACCTCCCAGATAATCGGTGAAAACAAAGCAGGGCGGGAGGTATGGCTCGAGCGGCGCAGCGCCAGCCCGGCCAGCTCGGGCCGCAGCTGAGGCCAAGCCCAGCGCTGTGTGTGTGTAGACACGAGGCGCCCCAGCACCCCAGGCCACGCGTGGCCCGGCCAAGACACCGAGGTGTCGGGAAGAGAGAGCCGTGCCGGGTTCCGGGCCGTCCGCGGAGGCCTGGCGCAGGCCCCGGCTGACGAGGAGCCCCAGACTGTGCAAATGGTCCCGCCCGGCCTCAGAGTCCAGACCTCTCCTGCCTGACTCAGCCTGTGAAGGAAGGAGGAAGGGATCCCAAGTGTCTAGACTCTGGGACCAGTATTTTGTCGCTCCTCCCTTCCTTCCTCCCTTCCTCCTTTCCTTCGTTCGTTCGTTTGTTCCTTCTTTCCTTCCTTCCTTCCTCCCTCCCCTCCCTCCCTCCCTCCCTTCCTTCCTTCCCTTCCTCCCTTCTTTCTTCTCTTCCTTCCTTCTTTCCTTCCTTCCCTCCCTTCCTTCCCTCCCTTCCCTCCTTTCTTCCTTCCTTCTTTCTTTTCCTTCCTTCTTTCCTCCCTTCCTCCTTCTTTCCTTCCATTTCCTTCTTTCTTTCTGTTTCCTTCCTTCTTTCCCTCCTTCCTTCCTTCTTCCTCCCTCCCTCCTTCCTTTCCTTCCTTCCTTCTTCCTCCTTCCTTCCTTCCTTCCTTCCTTCCTTTCTTCCTTCCTTCCTTCCTTCCTTCCTTCCTTCCTTCCTTCCTTCCTTCCTTCCTTTCTTCCTTTCCTTTTTTCCAGGCGCAGAGCTTGAGCTCAGAGGCCGGGCGCCATCTCAGCTTACCTGCTCGCAGTGGGTGCTCTACCACCAGACCCACGCCTCCAGCCCACTTTTTGCTGGTTGTGTTGGAGCTGGAATCCCAAGGCTTCTCGGCCTGCGCTAGCTTCGCGTCTCCACTCTGCTGCGTCCCGGCGTCCACCTGGAGGAGCCGGGGCTGCAGGCGTGAGCCGCCGCGCGTGGCTTGGCTCCACGCTCCACACAGAACGTGGCCTGTCGTCGGAATCCCAGTGTGTAGCTGAGGGCCAGGGCCGGGCGGTGGAGCGCCTGGCCTCCACCTGTCAGAGGAGAGATCTGTGTGTGTGTGTGTGTGTGTGTGTGTGTGTGTGTGTGTGTGTGTGTGTGTGTGTGTGCATGTGTGTCCTGGATCTTGAACTCAGAGCCTGGGCGCTGTCCCTGAGCTCTTTCACTCAAGGCTGGCGCTCTACCACTTGAGCCACAGCGCCACTTCCAGCTTTCTGGTGGTTCATTGGCGATCAGAGTCTCATGGACTTTCCTGCCCAGGCTGGCTTTGAACCGCGATCCTCAGATCTCAGCCTCCTGAGCAGCTGGGGTGACAGGCGTGAGGACCGGCGCCCGGCCCTCATTTTGTATTTTCAGGGTGACATCGAATCGTGCATCGCATTGATCTCTCTGCTGTCTTTATTGTCTCCTTCCCCCAGAATCCACCTACCAACACCAGGCGACCATCGACGATGAAACCGTTTCTATGGAAATCCTAGACACGGCCGGGCAGGTGACCGGAGGGTTTGGTTATTGTTATTGCTATTGTTGTTTGTTGGGCGTCCAGGGGACAGGGTGGCGTCTTGGTGGGGCTGTCCCCGGGTCTCCGCTGCCCCACGCGCTGGGACGGGTGTGCAAACCCCGTGACCCCAGAACCCCGCCCAGCCCATGTGCTGCGGTCAGCGCGGTCAGGCCCCGACGCCATAGCTTGCTTTGGTTCTGGTTTGCTTTTATGGTGAAGGTATTTTGGGGAGGCTCAGGCAGATCACTGTGGGTGCACGTCCGTCCATGGTGTGTGCACGTCCGTCCGTGGTGTGTGCGCGTCCGTCTGTGGTGTGTGCACGTCTGTGGTGTGTGCACGTCTGTGGTGTGTGCGCATCCGTCTGTGGTGTGTGCACGTCTGTCCGTGGTGTGTGTGCGTCCGTCCGTGGTGTGTGTGCATCCGTCCGTGGTGTGTGCGCGTCCGTCCGTGGTGTGTGCACGTCCGTCTGTGGTGTGTGCACGTCCGTCTGTGGTGTGTGCACGTCTGTGGTGTGTGCGTGTCCGTCTGTGGTGTGTGCACGTCTGTGGTGTGTGCACGTCCATCTGTGGTGTGTGCACGTCTGTGGTGTGTGCACGTCCGTCTGGTGTGTGCACGTCTGTGGTATGTGCGCATCTGTGGTGTGTGTGCGTCTGTCCATGGTGTGTGCACGTCTGTGTTGTGTGCACGTCTGTGGTGTGTGCACATCTGTGGTGTGTGCACGTCCGTCTGTGGTGTGTGCACGTCTGTGGTATGTGCGCATCTGTGGTGTGTGCGCGTCTGTCCGTGGTGTGTGCACGTCTGTGGTGTGTGCACGTCTGTGGTGTGTGCATGTCTGTGGTGTGTGCACGTCTGTGGTGTGTGCACGTCCGTCTGTGGTGTGTGCACATCCGTCTGTGGTGTGTGCACGTCTGTGGTGTGTGCGTGTCCATCTGTGGTGTGTGCACGTCTGTCTGTGGTGTGTGCATGTCCGTCTGTGGTGTGTGCACGTCTGTGGTGTGTGCACGTCCGTCCGTGGTGTGTGCACGTCTGTGGTGTGTGCACGTCTGTGGTGTGTGCACGTCTGTGGTGTGTGCACATCCGTCCGTGGTGTGTGCACATCCGTCCGTGGTGTGTGCACGTCTGTGGTGTGTGCATGTCTGTGGTGTGTGCACGTCTGTGGTGTGTGCATGTCTGTGGTGTGTGCACGTCCGTGGTGTGTGCACGTCCGTCCGTGGGCACCATGCAGAGAGGAACCAACGGCCAGGTGGAGATTTAGTGGGCGTCCGTGTGCACACTCCCGGGAATGTGGGGAAGATGCTGGCGAGCCCAGAGCCTTCCACACCAGGCGTGCAGGGAGGGAGGGAGAGAGGGAAGGATGGAAGGAGGGAGGGGAGGAAGGAGGGGAGGGAGAGGAAAAAGGAAGGAAGGGAGGGAGGGAAGGAAGGAAGGGAGGAGGGAAGGAAGGAAGGAAGGAAGGAAGGAAGGAGGAAGGAAGGAAGGAAGGAAGGAGGAAGGAAGGAAGGAAGGAGGGAGGGAGGGAGGGAGGGAAGGAGGAAGGAAGGAAGGAAGGAAGGAAGGAAGGAAGGAAGGGACGGAGGGAGAAGGAAGAGAAGGAAGACCAGAGCCGGGACAGTTAAGGGCTGTGGTGGCGTCTGTGGGGAGGGCGTACTACTGGGGTTCCCTCCTCCCTGTCTGGTGTCCCCCCATGCTCAGCCCCCTCCCCCCCGCAGGAGGACGGGGCGCAGCGCGAGGGCCACATGCGGTGGGGCGAAGGCTTCGTGCTGGTCTACGACATCACCGACCGCGGCAGCTTCGAGGACGTGCTGCCCCTGAAGAACGTTCTGGACGAGATCAAGAAGCCCAAGCCGGCCACGGTGGTGCTGGTGGGCAACAAGGCGGACCTGGGGCACTCGCGGCAGGTGAGCGCGGAGGAGGGCCGGCGGCTGGCCGCGCAGCTGGCCTGCGGCTTCTACGAGTGCTCGGCCTGCACTGGCCAGGGCCGCATCGCCGAGCTCTTCCTGGAGCTGGGCCGCGAGGTGCGGCGCCGGCGGCTGGCGCAGGGCAAGGCGCGGAGACGCAGCTCCACCACGCAGGTCAAGCAGGCCCTCAACAAGATGCTCACCAAGATCAGCAGCTAGGCCACGGCCGGGGCGGCGGGAGGGGGAGGAGGAGGAGGACCAGGAGGAGGAGGAGGGGGAGGAGGAGGAGGAGGAGGCTGGAAAAGCCTCCCTTCACCACCCCCCAAAAGATAGCTCACACCCGTCATCCCAGCCACTCAGGAGGCTGAGATCTGGAGGATCACCGTTCAAGGCCAACCCAGGCAGGAAAGCCCCTGAGACTCTGATCTCCCAGGAACCACCAGAAAACCAGACGTGGCGCTGTGGCTCAAGGGGTAGAGCACCAGCCTGGAGTGAAAGAGCTCAGGGACAGCGCCCAGGCCCTGAGTTCAAGTCCCCCCCGACCCTCAGGACTGGTTAGGGGAAGTTTGAGGGGGTGGTTTGTTTTTTGTTTTGTTTTGTTTTTAATGCAATTTCCACACTGACCAGCTCACCACCTCCAGCTTACCTGTGATCAGCTGAGATTCAGAAATGGCTGCTTTCCTACCCAGAGAATGTGTGTGTGTGTGTGTGTGTGTGTGTGTGTGTGTGTGTGTGTGTGTGTGTGTATTTCAAAACCCCACATCTCCTCAGATCCCAAGTGATCATGGTCATTCCTGAATGTTGAAGAGAGTGGAAAAATACAACTCATTTATTTGCTTAAAAATGGCTACGAGAGGGCTGGGCAGGTGGCTTTGTGGTAGAGTGCTCGCTTTGCAGGCATGAAGCCCTGGGTTTGATTCCTGAGCACCACAGACACAGAAAAATCTGGAAGTGGCGCTGTGGTAGAGCACTAGCCTTGAGCAAAAAGCAGCTCAGGGACAGCACCCGGGCCCTGAGTTCAAGTCCCAGGACTGGCCAAAAAATTTTTTTTAATGGCAAAGAGAGCAGAAAAAAAAAAAGGAAAAAACCCCAAAGCACCAGGAATGGAAGCGGAAATCTCGTTCCTTTTTTTTTTTTTTTTTTTTTAATGAGGATTTCTGGATAGCTTAAATCACCAAGTTTTTCTTTTACCTTTTATCTTGTCCTTAAATGAAAATCTGTTCTCCCGAAGGCTCCCCCCTCCCCCACCCCCCAAAAAACACACACTGGGAAAGAGAATCGGAGCTCCCGTGGGATTCTAATAATGCTTGCACCCCTAATTCTTCTTCCTAAATGATCTGCAGACAGCTTTGCATCACAACTCACCTCCTGCTAGGGTCCAATGGGTGTGTGTGTGTGTGTGTGTGTGTGTGTGAATTGCTGTCCTATGTGAGCAGAAAGATTAGAGGTCAAGTGACAGGAAAAGGAAGAGAACGGGGCGGCTGACCCTGTGTTCACGAGGGCCGCTGATCTATGGGACTTTCTTCCAGCCTCAGGAAGGAGTTCGTTCGCTTGGAGAAGTTCAGAGGAGATGGAAGGATTAGGGCTCAGTAGATCTGAGATTGAGGGATTAGGGCTCAGTAGATCTAAATAAATGAATGCAATATGGATTCTGAGACGGAGAAAATACAGGCCACAACTCACACCGCTCAAGGATTCTTTTCTCCTCCTTTGTACCACCCCATAGATCAAGATTTAGGCACTTTATCTCAGAATCCATAAATGTGTGTGTGTGTGTGTGTGTGTGTGTGTGTGTGTGTGTGTGTGTGTGTGTACTGTGGTACCTTTGGCATAGGTATGTATTTATATGTACACATATATACGGATCAAATTGGTATTTGCTGGAGGCATCTTTAATTCACCACTGTACCTGGATAACTTGGTGTAATGGATTTTTATTTTCTGTGACTATCATAATAAAAAAAGCTTAATTTTCAACCATGGCCCTACTCAGGTATTCCTTCTGGCGGGCTAGGAAACGTTGATCGGTCTGGGATTTCCTTGTGGGAATGATTTAGTTGCAACATTGATTGACAAATATTTTTGTTTATTTTTATTTATTTTTGTCGGTCATGGGACTTGAACTCTGGGCCTGGGTGCTGTCCCTCAGCTCTTCAGCTCCAGGCTGGCGCTCTACCCCTTGAGCCACAGCACCACTTCCGGTTTTCTGGTGGTTCATTGGAGATCAGAGTCTTATGGACTTTCCTGCTCGGGCTGGCTTTGAACCGTGATCCTCAGATCTCAGCCTCCTGAGTCGCTGGGATGACAGGCGGGAGCCACGGCACCCATCCAAACAAGTCTCTTCTGGCTTGTTCCACTTAATGGACGTATGTAGATCTATCTGGAGGGAGAAAATAGGAGGATTACAGTCCAGCGGCCAAGCCGGAGTTCCCAGCTCGGTCCCCAGCACCGTGTGATCTCCATCCGGGTCACGGGCTGCGGTGGAAGCTGGGGTTCCAGTCCTGATGGCAGCGTTGACTGAGCCGAAGCCACGGGCTTCCACGTAGCTGTCTTTCCATCCCTGAGAGCCGGGACGTCGGCTGCGAGGACAGCCGGGGCTGGCCGCAAATGTGGCGGGAGGCATGGTGCCCAGCTTTGGGGTGGCGGGATCCCCCCCCCCCCCCCCCCGTCCCATCCGTCACGTCCCGTCTGGATTCAGAAAGGAGCAGCTGGGCTGGCGGCCCCTCCCCCTCCCCCCACACACTCCCCCTCTCGCTCTGTCTCTCTGCCTCTGTCTGTCTGTCTCCTTCTCTCTCTGTCTCTCTCTCCTCTTCTCCTTTGTCTTCTCTCTTCCACTCCCCCCTCTCCTCTCCTCTCCTCTCTCTCCTTTCCTCTCTTCTACTCTCTCTCCCTCTTTCTCTCTCTCCTCTGTCTCTGTCTTGTCTCTCTTTCTGTCTGTCTCTGTCTCTCTGTCTGTCTGTCTCTGTCTGTCTGTCTCTATCTCTGTCTCTTTCTCTGTCTCTCTTTCTCTGTCTCTCTATCTGTTTCTGTCTCTGTCTCTGTCTGTCTCTCTCTCTGGCTCTGTCTCTGTCTGTCTCTATCTCTGTCTCGTTCTCTGTCTCTCTGTCTCTGTCTATCTGTCTCTCTATCTCTGTCTTTCTGTCTGTCTGTCTTTCTGTCTCTATCTCTGTCTCTCTGTCTCTATCTGTCTCTCTATCTCTGTCTTTCTGTCTCTCTGTCTGTCTTTCTGTCTCTATCTCTGTCTCTCTGTCTTTCTGTCTCCATCTCTGTCTTTCTGTCTCTCTGTTTGTCTTTCTGTCTCTATCTCTGTCTCTCTGTCTTTTTGTCTCTCTGTCTGTCTTTCTGTCTCTATCTCTGTCTCTTTCTGTCTCCATCTCTGTCTGTCTTTCTGTCTCTCTGTCTTTCTGTCTCTATCTCTGTCTCTCTGTCGTTCTGTCTCTATCTCTGTCTCTCTGTCTTTCTGTCTGTCTGTCTCTCTGTCTTGGTCTCTCTCTCTGTCTCTGTCTCTCTGTCTCTGTCCCTCTCTGTCTTTCTGTCTGTCTGTCTGTCTCTGTCTCTCTGTCTGTCTGTCTCTCTCTCTCTCTTTCTGTCTCTATCTGTCTGTCTCTCTCTCTGTCTCTCTGTCTTTCTGTCTCTCTCTCTGTCTGTCTCTCTGTCTCTATCTCTGTCTCTCTGTCGTTCTGTCTCTATCTCTGTCTCTCTGTCTTTCTGTCTGTCTGTCTCTCTCTGTCTTGGTCTCTCTCTGTCTCTGTCCCTCTCTGTCTTTCTGTCTCTCTGTCTGTCTGTCTCTGTCTCTCTGTCTGTGTCTCTGTCTCAGTCTTTCTGTCTCTCTGTCTGTCTGTCTGTCTCTCTGTCTCTATCTCTGTCTCTTTCTCTCTCATTGCTATGTCATCACAAGCCAGTGTTGTTGTTGAAGTCGTCCCATTTACAGTGATCAGGAATGAAACAACACTAATAACAGCTCTACGTTTGATTATAAGTGACAGAGAAAACGCCGGAACCCTAGCCGTGTGTGAGGAGCAGGGCGGGGCTGCCCCGGCACTGCCCGTCACGCTTCCAACGCCACCGCAGTGAGCCGGCGCCGGCGCTCACGCCTGCCATCCCAGCCACTCAGGAGGCTGAGAGCTGAGGATCGTGGTTCAAAGCCAGCCCGGGCAGGAAAGTCCATGAGACTCTGATCACCAGAAAACCAGAAGTGGAGCAGTGGTTCAAGAGGTAGAGCACCAGCCTTGAGCAAAACAAAGCTTGGGTTCGTGTGTGTGTGTGAGTTGTGTGTGTGAGTGTGAGTGAGAGTGTGTGAGTGTGTGTGAGTATGTGAGTGTTGAGTGTGAGAGTGTGAGTGTGTGTATGTGTGTGTTGTGAGTGTGTGTGTGTGTGTGTGTGGTGTGAGTGTGTGAGTGTGTGTGTGTGTGTTGTGAGTGTGTGAGTGTGAGTGAGTGTGTGAGTGTGTGAGTGTGTTGTGAGTGTGAGTGTGTGTGTTGTGAGTGTGTGTGTGAGTGTTGAGAGTGTGTGAGTGTGTGTGTGAGTGTGTGAGTGTGTGTGAGTGGTGTGAGTGTGTGTGTGTGTGTGTGTGAGAGTGTGTGTGAGAGTGTGTGTGAGAGTGTGTGTGTGAGTGTGTGTGTTGTGTGAGTGTGCGTGAGTGTGTGTGTGTTGTGAGTGTTGTGAGTGTGTGTGTGTGTGTTGTGTGTGTGAGTGTTGTGTGTGTGAGTGTGTGTGTGTGAGTGCGTGTGTGTGTGTGTGAGTGTGTGTGTGTGTGTGTGTTTTCCATCTGGCCAGGTATGGAACAGCCAGACTCCACAGGGCAAACACATGGAATTACTTTGTCCTAGCGCTGAGCGAATCCATTCTAAATCTTTCCTTTGAACTGGAGCCGAGCCGCGCCGTCCTCTTTCTCCTCTGGAGCTGCCCAGGGCCTGGGGGTTTCAGACACAGCGTTTTCATTTGTTCCTTTGTTTGGTTGCCAATCTCAGGCCTCAATAGACAAAAAAAATAAAATACAAAGCAAAACAAGCTTTGAGAAAGATGATTCTCCGCCTCTGTCCCACACAGCTGGGCGCGGAAAAGCAAAGAGCAATCGTGATCATTCCAGATTACCTGATAGCTACATGAATTTTTTTTCTGAGCTTGTATGAGGCCGAAAATGCTCATTCTAGGCCTGGAGCGGCTGGAGCTGCCCTGTGGCCTTGAGCTCACAGCCCTCTTTGCTTTTTGCCTGGACGCCAGGGTGAGAAGCGAACAAAAACCCTTCATGCTAGAACAAAAACCCTTCATCCGCGTCGGCTCGGAGCTGCTCAGCCTGCAACAACCCCATCTCACAGAGGGGTGAGAACCAAAGTTCAGGCTGTAGTCCCTGACCCTGGGTTGCTCTGGGGCTGGGCTTTCTAATTCACACCCTGACTTAGCCGTGAGGCCCGGCTGAACAAAAGCGAACATGGGCCGCAGTCTCACCGCAAACCTGCTGACAACCTATGCTCTCCAGCACGGTTTCGGTTTATTTGTTTGTTTGTGTGCTTTTTGGTGCTGGTCCTGGGGTTTGAACTCGGGGCCCGGGCGCTGTTACTGAGCTTTTCGGCTTCAAGCCCTGGCGCTCTACCACTTGAACCATTTCTGGTTCCATTTTTGGCTTTTTTTTTTTGAAGGGGGTGAGGGAACTTAATGGAAGACTTCCTTGCCAGGGCTGGCCTCCAACCACGATCCTCAGATCTCAGCCTCCTGAGTAGCCGGGATGACAGGCGTGAGCCACCGGCGCCCAGTTGCATGTGTGGTTTTTCATCCGGTCTGAGACCTAGACACAGTTTATCAAGACTCTGGGGCTGGGTACAGTGGCACATGCCTGTAATCTCTGCTCACTGGGAAGTACAGGTAGGAGAACCGGATTTGGATTCAGATAGAGCAAAGCAAAGCACACACGCACCTTTTGCAGGAACGAGAACTTTTGAAAAACAAGCTTTGCGTGCTGGTGTTCATCTGAAGTAAAATAAAACACAAAAACAAGAACAGAAAACCCTTCCTGCGGGCAAGCGTAACTACAGGTGGATTCGTTTCAGCCCAGGGTTTGTGCAGACGGCTCTTCGCACGAAGCTTTCGGTGAACGTTTTCTAGACAGAAAGACAAAGTCCTGGCTTGGAGTCCATTTCCTTTTCCTGGATGGGAGGTTGAATTCTCGCCCGTTCTACAGGAAAAGAAGAAAGAAAACCAAAGACCAGCGGGGTCTCCTCAAGAGAGTCTCGGATAGAGAGTCAAGAGGTTATGGATGGGGCCCGTGGCTCACGCCTGTCACCCCAGCCACGCAGGAGGCTGAGATCTAGAGGATCGTGGTTCAAAGCCAGCCCGGGTAAGGAAAGTCCGTGAGACTCTGATCTCCAAGGAACCACCAGAAAACCCGAAGTGGTGCTGTGGCTCAAGTGGTAGAGCGCCAGCCTTGAGTGAAAGAGCTCAGGGACAGCGCCCAGGCCCCGAGTTCAAGACCCACAACCCCCGCTCCCCCCCCCCACAAACACACAAATATCCAGATGTCTAGGCAAAGAAGAAAAACATCTGTGAGCCAAGTATTTCCCATGAGAAAGTGTCCGGTGCAGTTGGGAAAATGTGTCCTGAAATCATCTTCTGGCCAAAGGCCGCATACTTTGTCCTGTGTTCTGGCAGCCTGGGAGAGGCCGCAGGGAGGGGGAGAGGCTGAGGGAGAGGGCATCCACGGTGCTTTTATTTCTTCTCCAATCTTCTGCCTCCTTCCCACCCCGGCCTCCATTGTGATGGAGCCGACTGGAAATCGCTACCAACCGTCTACAGGACAGCAAGCTCAGAATGGCTTCGTGGCCACGCGTGAGTTCTTAGCTGCTCGGTGCACGCGTGGACCCGACCCTGTGGTGTGGATGAAGCTGGGGGGGGGGGAAGGCAGGGAGGCTGGGCAGGTGGCTTGGTGGTAAAGTGCTCACCTTGCATGCAGGAAGCCCTGGGTTCGATTCCTCAGCACCACTCACACACACAGAAAAAGCCGGAAGTGGCGCTGCGGCTCAAGTGGTAGAGCGCCAGCCTTGAGCCAAAAAGAAGCTCAGGGACGGGACCTGAGTTCAAACTCCGGGACTGACAAAGAAATACATAAATGATTTAAGCAGAAGGTTTCAGATCTGCTTTTCCTATAGACACAAACTTAACCACAGCCATTGCATTTAAAGCATGGTAGGGAGGCCGTGTGTCCGTAGATGGATGGACAGACAGACACACGCCCTGACAAGAATTTCACCTCCATGCTAGTGATTTAGCCAGGGCTCTGAGTTGGACCCTAGATTCCTAGCTAGCTTCATGGAGAGAAGCTTCTAGAAAAAGCCCTTCACATGGCGGAGGGCTGGCTCTCCCCAACGCTGGCCACTTGTGCCTGTCTGGTCAGAACCCGAGACTCGAACCCCTGGCCCTGTGTGGTCTCTCCGCTTCTCAGCTCGTGGCTGGTGCTTTACCACCTGAGCCACACCTCCAGCTGCATGGCCTCCAGGGTTTAAATGCGTTTAAATAATAATAACGGTCTGGTTGGCTGAGCTGGCCCATTGTGCGCATGTGCGAGGATGGTATTGGCGGAAGGAAAGGCCATGCACGTGAGCCGGTCCTTCAGCACGCCCGGGCACAACGCTGCACTAACCGCGCCACACACGCACCATAACGACCACGGAGTTGCTGTGTTTAGGCCATTTCTGGAATGACTTTATGTGAATAATGTTATTTAGAGTTAATATTTTCCCTTCTTCCTTTGTTCTCTGTCCCCCTTTTATCTTTCCTTCCTGTCTTCCCTCCTTCCTCTCTCTCCCTCCTTCCCTTCTTCCCTGTTGCTCTTCTCTCTTAACCTTCCTTCCTCCCTTCTATCTGCCTTCCTTCCCTCCTTCCCCCTCCCTTCCTTCTCTTCTGTCTTCCTTCCTTCCTGTTTTCCTTCCTGTCTTCTTTCCTTCCTCCTTCCTTCTCTCCCTTCTTTCCTGTCTTCCTTCCTCCCTCCCTCCCTTCGTATGTTCCTTCCTTCCTCCCTCCCGTCTTGCTTTCCTTCTTTCCTGCCTAAGTTAAGGTCTGTTGAGCAATTGCAGGTGATAAATACTTTCTCTGAAGAATGCTGTGGACACGTAATAACATATTTCCAGAGGGATGAAAAATGTCCTCTCATATTCCGGTTCCTACTCAACACTGAAATACATACGTGTAACATGTATAAATACATGAATTATAATATAAATATATAACTAAATATGTAGATAGGTAGATAGATAGGTAGATGGATAGATAGATAGATGATAGATAGATAGATAGATAGGTAGGTAGATAGATAGATAGATAGATAGATAGATAGATAGATAGATAGATAGATAAATGGATAGGTAGGTAAGTAGGTAGATGGATAGGTAGAGAGATAGAAAGATAGATAGATGATAGGTAGATAGATATGTAGATAGATAGATAGATGGAGAGGCAGATAGGTAAATGGAAGGGTAGGTAGATAGATAGAGAGAGAGAGAGGTAGGTAGATGGATGGATAGATAGATAGATAGATAGATAGATAGATAGAGAGGCAGATAGGTAAATGGATGGGTAGGTAGATAGACAGATAGAGAGAGAGAGGTAGGTAGATGGATAGACAGACAGACAGACAGACAGACAGACAGAGGTAGATAGGTAGATAGACAAGTAGATAGGTAGAGAGGTAGGTAGGTAGATAGAGACAGACAGATGGACAGAGACAGACAGACAGATAGATAGATAGCATAGATAGAAAGATAGATAGCATAGGTAGAAAGATAGATAGACTGATAGACTGATTGGCAGACAGACAAATCCCTTCTGGAGACTGGTAACAAGGCCCCTTCCCCGCTGGGAGGCGCTGGCGAGGTGCGGGGCTGGGCTCTAGCGCAGCTCCGAGTCGGGCACCAGGCTCACCGACACCTGCTGGGCGGGGGAAACTTTGTAAACCCTGAGCCCCTCCCCAGCCTCCCCCAGCAGCCCGCAAGAGACAGAACATCCACCCAAGTCCAGAATCAAACGCGATGCCGGCGGGGGCCGCAGCTTTCTGAGTCAGAGGAAAGGCCGGGGGGACGGACACGGGGCAGGGCCGGGCAGCGGCTGAGAGAAGCCCTAACGCATGAACAGCTGTGTGCATGGACTGTCAAGTCTAGGTGCCTTTTCACGTGTGTGTGTGTGTGTGTGTGTGTGTGTGTGTGTGTGTGTGTGATGGGTCTTGAACTCAGGGCCTGGGCGCTGTCCCTCAGCTCTTTCACTCAAGGCTGGTGCTGTACCACGTGAGCCACAGCACCATTTCCGGTTTTCTGGTGGTTTATTGGAGATCAGAGTCTCACGGACTTTCCTGCCCAGGCTGGCTTTGAACCACGATCCTCAGATCTCAGCCTCCTGAGCAGCTGGGATGGCAGGCGTGAGCGCCGGTGTCAGGCCTCAGTTTTCCCTTGTCCATTTAAAGAGGACAGCATGATCTCCGGCGTGGTGATGCTCACCTTGACTCCCAGGCCTGGGGAGGCCCAGGCTGGAGGATCACCCCTGCGAGGCTAGCCTGTGCAAAACAAAAAAAGAAAAGCAAGGCGGCCAGGCAGGAGTCAGCCCCGAGGCCATGAGAACCAACACCCACAAGATGGCAGCCTAACCCCGAGGCTTTGAGGGAGTTCTCAGGTCTTGCTGGTGGGAATGATACAGAACTAAGCGGAAAGGGATCTCGGAGAAACTTCAGGACTGTCCCGAGGAATGCTGGGAGAGCAGGTTCTGCTGGCTCTGGCCTCCACGCTCGGCAAAAACCTTCCTGCGGCTGCTCCAGTGCAGTAAACACACTAACAAACTAATGACATCGGGCCTACGTGGCTCCCACCTGTCATCCCAGCCACTCAGGAGGCTGAGATCTGAGGATCGCGGTTCTAAGCCAGCCCCGGCAGGAAAATCCATGAGACTTTTTTGTTGTTGTTGTTACTTGTGGGGCTTGAACTCAGAGTCTAGGTGTGGTCCCTGAGCAATTCAGCTCAAGGTGGGTGCTCTACCACTTGAGCCACAGCTCCACGTCTGGTTTTGTGGTGGTTCATTGGAGATCAGAGTCTCACAGACTTTCCCGCCCAGGCTGGCTTTGAACCGTGATCCTCAGATCTCAGACTCCTGAGTAGCTGGGATGACGGGCGTGAGCCACCAGAGCTTGGCTTCCAGGAAACTTTTAACTGCAATGAACCCCCCACCCCCCAAAAGAAAAGCCAAAAGTGAAGCTGTGGCTCAAGTAGTAGAGTGCCACATTTGAGTGAAAAGGCTAAGGGACAGTGCCCAGGCCCTGAGTTCAAATCCCAGGACTGGGACGTGCACGCACACATGCACGCACACACACACACACACACACACACACAGAGCTTTGTGTTTAGAGAAACCATGGTTAAGCAAAGTGCCCCAGGGTCTCTCCCAGTGGGAGGGGAGTGGAGCCCTCGTTGCCCACAGGTGTGGGGAACTGACCACGGGTATTCCACGGCTGCGGCTACCAGAACAGCAGCAGCCCAATGGTGGTGTGATTACAAGTAGGACTTCCTGCCTGAGGCCCAGGCCCCCTGGGCCTCCTGCTCACCGCACTTCCTCTTCTTGCTTCTTATTTTTCTTTTGTGGGGACTTCCTAATTTTCTTGCCAACGGTGGTGCGGTCAGCCGTGTCTAATAATGAAACATACAGCTTGCAGCAAAGAAGTCTTACAAATAAAACCCCACTCTCCTGCGGGCCAGCGTCCTGATTCTCCTGCGTGTGGAGGAGCAGAGCTGATCACCGCGGCAAGAACCCCGGGTTCACTTTGGCTTTGAATGCAGACAACCTGCGAAGAGGCCAAGGCTGCCCCAGCTTTATCCAGAACTGCAGACTGGTTTATTGGTCAAGGCAAGACTTGACCAATCAGGAGAGAGAACTTGAAGGACTTGACCAATCAAAAAGAGAAAACTTGAAGGACTTGACCAATCAAAGAGAGAGAACTTGAAGGACTTGACCAATCAGGAGAGAGAATTTGAAGCACATCACCAATCAGGAGAGAGAATTTGAAGGACTTGACCAATCAGGAGAGAGAATTTGAAGCACATCACCAATCAGGAGAGAGAATTTAAAGGGCTTGACCAATCAGGAGTAAGAACTTGAAAGGCTCGACCAATCAAGGAGAGAGAACTTAAAGAACTTGACCATTCAGGAGAGAGAATTTGAAGGTCATGACCAATTAGGAGAGAGAACTTGTGACCAACCAGGGGAGAGAACTTGAAGGATGTAACCAATCAGGAGAGAGTATTTAGTAGACGTGACCAATCAGGAGAGAGAACCCAATCTCTTGCTCCTCTCCACCCATTTTCCTTTCTTTTCCTCCTTCCTCTCTCCCTGCACCTCCCTCCACCCTCCTCCCAGAGAATTTGGTCCATTTTTTTAAACCACAGATTGCAAACGTGAGGTGAAGAAAGTCCCACGGTCAGTGGCGTTCGGGTGGATGCAGCGTCTGAATGGCTCAATCGCCAGGAGAGTACTGGCGGGGAAGATTGCTCGGAACCCACAAAATGGCACAACCTCTGGGGTTTGCATGAAGCAAATCCTCAGTGTGTCTCCAGTGCCCGCCCAGCCTCCCTGGGCACCTCTGACTAAATGGGAGCGCATGGAAGCCTTTCCTAGTTGATATCTGTTTGTTTGGTTTTCTGCCAGTCCTGGGACTTGAACCCAGGGCCCGAATGCCATCCCTGAACTTTCGTGCTCAAGGCTGGCGCTCTACCAAGTTGAGCCACAGCTCCACTTCCAGTTTTCTGGTGGTTCATTGGAGATAAGAGTCTCGTGGACTTTCCTGTCCCGGGCTGGCTTTGAACTGCGATCCTCAGATCTCAGCCTCCTGAGTAGCTGGGATGGCAGGCGTGAGCAACGGCGCCCGGCTCAATGGATGATTTTAAAGGGGATTGATCATAGCCACACACACACCAATGGGTACAGTAATATACACAGAAATAATTACAACTCTCTGGTATCTGATGCTCTTGTTCATTGGCTGGTGTTCGACCTCCCGAACCAGGCCTCCAGCCCCAAGCCCTTGATATAAACCCACTCCAAAACAATTTAGACTCAAGAGTGTGTGGTTTACCTACTGGCCCAGCTGTATTATGACTTGACTCTCACTTCTGCGCTCTTTTCTAAGTACCAGGCCCAGCTGTTCATCTGATTCTCAGAATCAGGTCTCTCCTGTAGCACTGGAACTTCCCTTATGGAATGGGAAGGGGAAGAAAGTGTTACCCTAAACGTCTAAGGCCAGCCGGGCGCTGGTGTTCACGCTTGTCATCCCAGCTCCTCAGGAGGCTGAGATCTGAGGATCTCCAGGTAGGAAAGTCCATGAGACTCTTAAAAAAAAATAAGTGGTGCTGTGGCTCACGTGGTAGAGCGCCAGCCTTGAGCACAGAAGTTCAGGGACAGCGCCCAGGCCCTGAATTCAAGCCCCGGGACTGGCACAAAGAAAGAAATATAAAATAGGTCAATCACAGCGAATGCCTTTGCAGGGAGGGATCTGAAGAACTGAGGCACAGACAGATGAAGAGGATACTCCTGTATTATGGCTTCCCGCCGGCTGATGGGGAAGGGAGCGGATCGATGGCCTCCTGGGTGTTTGTTTATTCCCTGAGACAGAGATTCTGACACTAAAGGAATTCTCGCTGGGGAGGGACGGACAGACAAGGGCCCCATCAGACAAAGGACGTGCATTCAGACCGTACAATCCAAACATCTGGCAGATGCCTGGAAAGTGCCAGAAAGTTCTGGAAGGTCTCAGGGTTCCCCAGGGCTTAGATGATCCCGAACTGAGCGAGCTCGTGCAACTCCAAGTGGCTGAAGGCTTCCCAGGGACAGATCACGGTGATGTCTGTGGGGGGGGGGGAGAAAGAGGAAGAGAGAGAGGGAGGGAGAAAGAGAGGGAGGGAGAGAGAGAGAGAGAGAGAGAGAGAGAGAGAGAGAGAGAGAGAGAGAGAGAGAGAGAGAGAGAGAGAGAGAGATATGCTGTGTCAATTGCTTCTGCCTAAAAGATTCCCTGGCTGGGCACCGGTGGCTCCCGCCTGTCATCCCAGCTAATCAGGAGGCTGAGATCTGAGGATCACGGTTCAAAGCCAGCCTGGGCAGGAAAGTCCATGATACTTTGATGTCCATGAACCACCAGAAAACCAGAAGTGGTGCTGTGGCTCAAGTGGTAGAGCACCAGCCTGGAGTGAAAGAGCTCAGGGACAGCGCCCAGCCCTGAGTTCAAGTCCCAGGACTGACTCAATAAATAAATAATAAATGAATAAATAAATAAGTAAAGACTCCCTGATTTAGACTGAGACACCTCTCTCTGCCCCCCACCCCCACCCCAAACCTGGGAGGTGCTGTAGCACATTTGTGTAGCCCAAGACGGACTCCTCCCCCAGAGTCTTCTGCTGATTTTTTTTTTCTTTTGCCCATCCTGGGCCTTGAACTCAGGGCCAGGGCGCTGTCCCTGAGCTCTTTCACTCAAAGCTGGTGCTCGACCACTTGAACCACTGCTCCATGACTGGTTTTCTGGAGATAACAGTCTGTTATTGGAGATCAGAGTCTCAGGGACTTTCCTGCCTGGGCTGGCTTCAAACTTGCGATCCTCAGATCTCAGCCTCCTGAGTAGCTGGGATGCCAGGCGTGAGCCACGGCGCCCGGCTCTGTTACATTTAGGGAAAAGAGATGTCCAGGTATCAGCAGCCATCTCAGATAAAATGTGATTACTCTGTAGCTCCAGAGGGACTAAATAGCTCGTGGAAAATTACAACCATCTGAAGGGAACTGGGACTGAGATCCCAGACCTTTTCCCCCTCTTTGAGTACCCGGATATCACCCGTCTGTCCAGGAGTGCTTGGAAAATTCTATCTGAAATCCTGGGGCCGTGGTAGGTTGGTGGTAGGGGTGGGGGTGCATAGTAGTTGACTATGAAAACCAAACTCGGTAAAGAGACACGGATTGCAGTCAGGGGGGCCACTGGTCAAGTGCACAGGAGAAATCTAAAACGTATGTGTGCACATGCGTGTGTACGTGCACACACACACACACACACACACACACACACACACACACACACACACACCAGCACTCGAATGCCTCTGGCCAGCTGTACCCGATGTTACCAGAGCTTGGAAAAGAACCAAGTTCTCCAACATCCACGGGATGAACTGTGTGCCATTCCCACAACAGACTGTGACCTGCTATTATTATTGTTGCTGTCGCTGTTGTTCATACAACGGAATACTATACAGCATGGGAAAGGTTCAGCCGCTGTGGCTCAGATGGCTCAGTGAAGGGAAGAAAGAAGCCATCATGCAAAAAACCCACCTGTGTGAGTGCGATCTGAATACCACAGCCTTCTAGAAAAGACAAACACGAAGGCGTGGTAAGATCTGTGGTGGTCAGGCTCAGGGTGTGTGTGTAGGGGCAGGTGTGGGGGGGGGTTGCTCAGGAAGCAGATGCGTTCTGAGCGCTGCAGGGGGAAGGGGAGGGGAGAAGGGGTGGTTTGTAGGAAGTCTCTAGAACCTTCTGTTGAATTTTTTTGTCCTGCCAACCTAAGGCTTTCTGAAGAAATAGTTTTAACTTGGACCACGCAACCATCGCAGGTGTTTTGTGATGAATAAAAATGACCTAGCCGGTGGGGGAGGGGGAGGAGGGGTGTTTAGTGTGGGGGTTGGGGTCCGGGGTTGTCCGAGGAGAAAATGGCTGCTAGACTTTCTGGAAGGTCTCCCTCCTGCCACTTGAGTCTCTCTGGGTCTTAACAGCTCTTAATTCAAAAGGGAAGATGGTCTAGAAACTTCTGAGAATCTTCACTGGGCAGGTGTCAGGGGCTCATGCCTTCATCCAAGCTACTCAAGAGGCTGAGATCGGAGGATCTCGGTTCAAAGCCAGCCAGGGCAGGAAAGTCCTTGAGACTCTGATCTCCAAGGAACCAGCAGCAAACTGCAAGTGGAGCTGTGGTTCAAGTGGTAGAGCGCCAGCCTTGAGTGGAAGAGCTCAGGGATGGCGCCCAGGCCCTGAGTTCAAGACCCAGGACTGACCCCCCCAAAAAAAGCCAAGCTGTTAAACAACATGAGTCATGAAACTGTGGGTCTACCCTCATTTCTTTTTTGGAGGGGGGTAGTTAGCATCTGAGCACTCACTTAGAGGGGTAAATTCAGCACCCAGCCCTTTTCTGGAATTCTCTCTCCTTTCCGCCGGCCCTGGCAGCCTGAGTGTCTACCCGGATGGAACCCCAGGGGTTCATGTAGATGGGGGTGGGTTGGGGGTGTGTGTGTGTGGGGGGGTCTTACCTGTTCCCAGGCCCTCCATTCCTGGAATGTCATCTCCAAATCTATGGATTTAAAAGGAAAAACATGTCCCTCAGGTAAGAGTTAGCATGTTCCTAGAAAGTATACCCTTCCCACCCCCCAAATCCAGACACCAGTCAGCCCAGGCCTGCCATCCCCACCGCTCGGGAGGCTGGCGCCTGGAGGACCAGAGACAGAGGCCAGGCCAAGCCGGGAAGGCCGGGGGCCCAAGGTGACCGGAAGGCGTGAAGTCTGACCACCAACGGGGAGGGCGAGGTGGAGGCCCTTACCCTTTGACGCCTTTCTTCGGGGGCTTGCTCTTGAACTGGCGGGTCTGCCTCTGCTTGAATTTGGGGGGCCCCCTGCGAGGGGTGGTGGGCCCCGGGGTGGGCGCCGGAGGGGCCAGAGACGCCTTGTCGCTCATGCTGACGCCGGCCCCTGGGAAGGAAGGAATGAGACTCGTGAGGTCCTGCTAGCTTCCCAGGCCTTGGCTCTAATCCCGGGGTGAATCGGCACTTTAGGGGGTGCAGGGGTAAGCCTTTAATCTCAGCCGATTACTCAAAACCTCCCCCCCAGCGCAGAAGCAGGAGGAGGACAGGTAAGGTGAGGATATGATGGGGACAGGCTTGGGGCTTTCTGATGGTTTGATGTTCTTAGGGACCCCGGGCCCACCACGTGCGATCTGATCTCCATTCCGTCCTTTTGCTTCCCCCGCCCCCCGACTCCTCCCTCTTTTGATGCACACATACGCGTGTGCAATCACACACACACACACACACACACACGGGTGTGTGGCAAGAGTGTACCAGCACGTGCCCGGGCATGTGTTTGACTCCCTCCTTCTCTTTCCCTGAGCTAAGAGCGCAAGATGTTAAGTTCCAGGCTGTGTTCATGGGGGTGTGTGCATCAATCTGTATATTACCTGACATGATTCTGTTTTTTATTCTTTTATGTCAGTCCTGGGGCTTGAACTCGGGGCCTGGGCGCTGTCCCTGAGCTCTTGTGCTCAAGGCTGGCGCTCTACCACTTGAGCCACAGGGCCACTTCTGGTTCTTTTTTGGGGTTCACTGGAGATGAGGCTCATGGAGCCGGGTGCCGGTGGCTCACGCCTGTTACCCCAGCTACTCAGGAGGCTGAGATCTGAGGATCGCGGTTCAAAGCCAGCCTGGGCAGGAAAGTCCGTGAGACTCTGATCTCTAAGGAACCACCAGAAAACCAGAAGTGGCGCTGTGGCTCAAGTGGTAGAGCGCCAGCCTTGAGTGAAAGAGCTCAGGGACGGCACCCAGGCCCTGAGTTCAAGCCCCAGGACTGGCACCACCACCAATAACAGAAAACAAGAGTCTCATGGATTTTCCTGCTTGGGCTGGCTTTGAACCCTGATCCTCAGATCTCAGTCTCCCCAGTAGCTGGAATGACAGGCATGAGCCACCGGCACCGGGCGGGGCAGGTTTATCCTAGAGAAACAGAGTGATTTGTTCAAGACCGCTGGTGAAGGTCAGGGTTGCGGTATGAGACGCGGGACCCGATATGGGAGAGCAGAATCCAGATGCGGGGCCCTCCTCCACCTTTCCCCATGCTACCACCAAGCAGATCCACCTTTCCAGCTGCTTCAGGGCCCTGAGATTATTACAGGGTGTCCCCCCCCCAAAGCACCGCTTGTCAGAGGATGGTGCTCTGCAGAGATTACCCTCAGAGCCCGGCAAAGACTCTTAGCCTGCAGCCCCAAGCAGATTACAGGAAGGAGCAGCCCCACGGCTCAAGAGCGGCTTAGATGCTCCCTCGGGGTCTTTGACAAAATTAGAGCCATTTCCCAAGCAACCAATATAGCGGGCCCAGCCGGCCAGGGATTTTGTCTCTGGCAGTGTTTTTATGACCGAATGACCCCCAGTTTCTTAAGAAATGTATTCTGAGCCGGGCGCTGGTGGCTCACACCTATCATCCCAGCTACTCAGGAGGCTGAGATCTGAGGATTGCGGTTCAAAGCCAGCCCGGGGCAGGAAAGTCTGTGAGACTCTGATCTCCAATGAACCACCAGAAAACTGGAAGTGGCGCTGTGGCTCCAGTGGTGGAGCGCCAGCCTTGAGCTGAAGAGACAGTGCCCAGGCCCTGAGTTCAAGCCCCATGACTGACAAAATTGAGAGAGAGAGAGAGAGAGAGAGAGAGAGAGAGAGAGAGAGAGAGAGAGAGAGAGAGAGATTCTGGATTTCAGCCTTCTGGGTAGCTAAGATAACAAGCATCGACCACAGATGCTCAGCTATCTGGGGGTTTGGGGGATGAAGGGAGCTAGCTTCAAATCTGTGTCCCCTGTCTGTCTCCTGGGGCTGGGATTACAGGTGTGCACCGCCCTGCCCGGCTGTTTTCCTTTTGGTGTTTTCTGTCTGGGGTCTTTGGTATTTCTCCCTTGGATCCCCTGTAGCTAGGGATAGGATAGTTTCCATGGAAGTCACCAGAATACCTGCAGGCCAAGCAGAACATCGCCTCGGTCCTGAGCCCAGGGCCACATGCCATGGCTATCTCTGGCTGAGCGCTGCCCGTGGGATGCGTGCGGTTCACCAGGCCCCAGAGCCGTCAAAGCTCGTGTCCTCTGGGGGTCTTTGCTCCCAGAGAGACCTCTCCAGACGTCTCCTCCAGCGTGGGCCGCGGTCAACGCGAGCGCCCGGGAAGCCAAGGCCCACGGCTGGGTTAGAAGACCGTGAATTCATCAAGTTGTCTGACTCGGTTGGCTGCCCAGGGCCCCTGGGTTGGATGCCAAGGCAGGGGTTTTTAGCTGAAAGAAAAATAGTCACACACACACACACACACACACACACACACACACACACACACACACACACACACACCCCACGAAAAAATGGGGGGGAACCCCACAGCGATATTGTTAGGAGAGGAACACAAAGCCTCTCCACCTCAGATGGTATAAAATAATGAACGCTGCTCCGAATGGACTCCCATCCATGGAAATAGAGGGCTTTTTTCTTCTATGTTGTCTATGTTTTCTTTCCTCTTTGTCTCCTGGGTGGGTTTCTCTGTCTCTGGGAGGGTGAGGGGGCCACAGAAATGGGGGGACAGAGGGGGAAACCAAGGCAGCCATGGTCCTCATTGGACACCGGGTGGAGAATGAACGCTACCACTCGTGGGTGGGGACGGGAGGGAAACACTGGGGGAGAGAGGAGGGAAGGGGGGACAAGGTCCACAGAGACATGCACTCACGACCCGACTGATGCCACTGTCCCCCCTCTGCCTGCCGCCTTTATCATCACCCTAAAAAATTTAAAAAACAATAGTGACAGTGGGTGGATGAAGTCACTTCTTGAAACAATCACCCATTCCACTCCAACCACGTATCCTCAGGGCATGGGTTCGAACTCAGCCCCGAGCCGGCCGGTGAGACCCCCTAGACACAGAAGTGACCGGTGGAGTTGGACCTGGATGTGTCCAGAGCTCCCTGGCAAGCTGGTGATTTTAGACACAGCGCCTGGTCCCATACGGCAGTCACCGGGCGCGAGGTCCCTTCCCTCGGCCACCTGGACACGCAAACCCTGTGTCCACGGCCACCGGGCCCCCAGCAGGCAGGACCGCAGCCAGGGAGTATGGACGCCCAGATAGGCCTCCAGCGAGCAGGAACTGGATTGCAGATCACCCTGCAAGCTTCCTCTTCCACAGGCTTGAAGACATTTTTTTTTTTACCCCTCACTTCCTTCCTGTTCCAACGGCCAGATCTGAGACGTCGGAGCCCACAGACAGGGTGCAGACCGAGGAGCAGCAGCACAGCAAATGTGAGTTGAAATCGTGGGGGACCCGGTGGGACAGGGGGGGCCGGGGAAGGGAGACTTATACTGTCGGTAAAAAAAGAAGGAAAATTGACCCTAGGCTATGACCACCGCCCTCCGGGCTGGAGGAGCAATTCCTGGGTCAGCCAGACCTTAGGATCCAGGGTTAAAGAAAGTGCTAGAATGCTTGTGCGGGGAAGGGGAAGTTGGGGCATAGAATGGTCGCGTTGATCTGGGTGTTGGGGGAGATAGCTGGGGTTGGGGTGTGGGGGGGAGAAGTGTGACTCGGTCCCCTGTGTGTGTGTGTGTCAGAGAGAGAGAGAGAGAGAGAGAGAGAGGGAGGGAGGGAGGGAGGGAGGGAGAGGAGGCCTGCTGACGTTGGGCCTGGTGGGTTTTCCTGCAGGGTTGGAGCTCCCATTTGGTCAAACTGAGGCACAGGGAGACTCGAGACCTCCATGGTTGCAGAAGGCTTCTGCTGTGGCAATGGGTGCTGGCAGGCAGGTGTGGTTTCCTGTTTTGAAGCAGACTGCTGGGGGGGGGGGTCAGAGAGAGAGAGAGAGAGAGAGAGAGAGAGAGAGAGAGAGAGAGAGAGAGATTAAATGGTTCAGAGCTGTCAAAACACTAAACCATGTCCCAGCATGGCCTTGCCCACGGCGGGACAGACGGACAGGGCAGATGCCCTGTTACATTTGGGCGTGGGTGACACCGTTTCTATCAGCATCGAGTTCCCACGGCAGGGTGGCAAAAGGAAAACATGATAGCTGCTCAGTTTTGCCACAGTAATAGTAATAATACTATCAATAACAACAATGGCAACAACAACAATAATAATAATAACCGTCTGCCTCGGAGAAAGCTAAGGGCAAATGGAGAGAGCCAAGGCCCTCTGTGGAGAAGACAGGTTCTGGAAGACTCTTGGGCGGGTGCAGCGAGGTCGTCACCGCGGCCAGGTGTGAAGCCACCTGGACCAGGGCTGGAGGAGAACCCCGCGCGCTCCTCCTCTGAGTTACTGCTGCTGAGGTGGTGGTTGTTTTGGGGGTGCGGGCCTTGAACTCGGGGCCTGGGCGCTGTCCCTGAGCGCTTCAGCTCCAGGCGGGCGCTCCACCACCTGAGCCGCAGCGCCACGTCTGGTTTTCCTGTGGTTCCTGGGAGATCTCAGAGTCTCAGGGACTTTCCTGCCGGGGCTGGCCTTGAACCGCGATCCTCAGATCTCAGCCTCCCGAGTCTCTGGGATGACAGGCGGGAGCCTCCTGGAGAGCTCGGGGCGCAGCCGGCTCCGCAGGGACGACCGGTCCACAGCCTTTGCAGTGCGCATGCGGGTCCGCGCGCTCCATGCACAGTGCGCATGCAGGTCAGCGAGCTCCGTGCACAGTGCGCATGCGGGTCCGCGAGGCCGGGCGCACAGTGCGCATGCGGGTCAGCGAGCTCCGTGCACAGTGCGCATGCGCACACGTGGGTCAGCGAGCTCCGTGCACAGTGCGCATGCGGGTCAGCGTGCTCCATGCACAGTGCGCATGCGGGTCAGCGCGCTCCGTGCACAGTGCGCATGCGGGTCAGCGCGCTCCGTGCACAGTGCGCATGCGGGTCAGCGAGCTCCGTGCACAGTGCGCATGCGGGTCAGCGAGGCCGGGCGCACAGTGCGCACGTGGGTCCGTGAGCTCCGTGCACAGTGCGCATGCGGGTCCGCGAGGCCCGGCGCACAGTGCGCATGCGGGTCAGCGCGCTCTGTGCACAGTGCGCATGCGGGTCCGCGAGGACCGGCGCACAGTGCGCATGCGGGTCCGCGAGGCCCGGCGCACAGTGCGCATGCGGGTCCGCGAGGCCCGGCGCACAGTGCGCATGCGGGTCCGCGAGGCCCGGCGCACAGTGCGCATGCGGGTCCGCGAGGCCCGGCGCACAGTGCGCATGCGGGTCCGCAGCCTTTGCAGTGCGCATGCGGGTCAGCGCGCTCCGTGCACAGTGCGCATGCGGGTCAGCGCGCTCCGTGCACAGTGCGCATGCGGGTCCGCGAGGCCGGGCGCACAGTGCGCATGCGGGTCAGCGCGCTCCGTGCACAGTGCGCATGCGGGTCCGCGAGGCCGGGCGCACAGTGCGCATGCGGGTCCGCGAGCTCCGGGCACAGTGCGCATGCGGGTCCGCGAGGCCGGGCGCACAGTGCGCATGCGGGTCCGCGCCGGTTCCACGCGTGACCCACGGGCAAATACGTGAGTGGAGGCCGCGCCCACGCCGAGCTGCGGGGCCGTGGTGTGGCGGGCTGGGAGGCCGGCCTGCTGGAGGCCAGTGGCCGTCTGTCCGGGTGGCCTTCCGGGTGGCGGGGCCGGGCGCCGGAAGTGCGGTGATAGAGCCGGAAGCGCGGGTGGAGGAGCAGGAAGCGCGATGCTGGAGCCGGGCGGGGCCGCAGGCTCGGGGTCACAGGCTCGTCCTGCCTTGCGTGGAGGACGGAGCCCCCATCACCCTCCAGCGAGCAGGAGGCAGGGAGGAGCCGCCCGGCCCAGAATGTTCCATCCCCCATCCTCAGTTCTGAGAGCACGAGCTCTCAGGCAGGGCCCGCCATGGGGCCCAGAGAGGTCGGCAGCGCCCCAGCCGCAACCCGGCACCGAGCTCCCGCCAAGAGGCAACCGGGCGGGAGTTAGAGTGCCAGGAAGGCTGGGCAGCCCGGAAGCCCCGCCAGGCAGCCCCGCCCCGCCAGGCAGCCCCGCCCCGGCCCCGCCAGATAGCCCCGCCCCCGCCAGACAGCCCCGGCCCCGCCCCCGCCAGACAGCCCGCCCCGGCCCCGCCCCCGCCAGACAGCCCCGGCCCCGCCCCCGCCAGACAGCCCGCCCCGGCCCCGCCCCCGCCAGACAGCCCCGCCCCGCCCCCGCCAGACAGCCCCGCCCCCGCCAGACAGCCCCGCCCCCGCCAGGCAGCCCCGCCCCGCCCCCGCCAGGCAGCCCCGCCCCGGCCCCGCCAGACAGCCCGTCCCGGCCCCGCCCCCGCCAGACAGCCCCGCCCCGGCCCCGCCCCCGCCAGACAGCCCGCCCCGGCCCCGCCCTCACCCCGGCCCCGCCCCTTGCCCAGGCCCCGCCCTCACTCCGGCCCCGCCCCTCGCCCAGGCCCCGCCCTCACTCCGGCCCCGCCCCTCATCCCGGCCCCGCCCTCGCCCCGGCCCCGCCCCTCGCCCAGCTGCCCCGCCCCGGCCCCGCCCTCACCCCGGCCCCGCCCCTCGCCCAGGCCCCGCCCCTTACACAGGCCCCGCCCTCAGCCCGGCCCCCCTCACCCCGGCCCCGCCCCTCGCCCAGGCCCCGCCCTCAACCCGGCCCCGCCCCTCGCCCAGGCCCCGCCCTCACCCGGCCCCGCCCCTCTCCAGGGTCTGCTTGCGCTGAGCAAGGACTCAGCCCGAGTTCGCGTTTCCTGCCTGTGGAAGCCGCGGCCCGGCGCGGTGCCTGCGGGGTCCCTGTTCCCCCAGGGCTGGGGACGGGGAGGGCGGCCGGCCACGGCCAGCGAGCTAATGTGGGCGGCCGGGACAGGATGCAGAGTCCCTGCCTGGCAGGTGCAAAGGCCCTGCGCCCCCTGCGCAGCGCGGGGAGGCCAGGCCAGGCCTGCGGTCGGCAGCCACACCGTGCGACCAGCCACGGAGGAGGCGGAGACCCGGGGGTCAGGGTGCAAAGCCACCCCTCCCCGGGAGCCGCCGCCAGGCCGCAGCCTCCCCGCGGGGCCGGGGCTGGCCTCGCCCCGCCATCCTCCAGGCCGCAGCCTCCCCTCTGCCCGCAGCGCCCGCCCCCTGAGGTCTGTTTTCCAGAAGGTTCGCCCATGTTTCCCCAGAGGGCCCTGTGGAACCTGAGCTGGGCTTGGTCACCCTGTTTTTCCCTCCGGCCCGACGGTTGCCAAGGCAACAAGCCCCCCCCCCCCGTTTCCCCGGGGCTCCAGACATCATCTTTTTTTAAATTCCCCCTGTGGGAGATGACCGTGACACTGAAATTCACAGCCGCAGCCGGGCCAGGCAGCACACGCCGCCATCCCAGCCACCCGGGGAGGCTGAGGCTGGAGGACCGCGGTTCGAGGCCAGCCCGGGCCGGGAAAGTCCGGGAGACTCTGCTCTCCAAGGGGCCACCAGAAAACCAGAAGGGGCGCTGCGGCTCAAGGGGTGGAGCGCCCGCGCAGGAGCGGATAATCCCTGAGGACGGCTGGAGGCTGGGCCCCGGGGCAGAGAAAAGACCCGCGGAGAGATGGCCCCCTGCGCAGATGCGTCCCCAGCTGCTGCCGGCCGGGGCGGGAGCTCCCAGCCAGGTGGACATTCTCTGAACTCCTCATCTGTCTCCTGTGAGGAAGGGAGAGGCGGTGTGTGCGTGCATGCGTGTGTGTGCATGCATGTGTGTGCGTGCGTGCATGCATGTATGTGCGTGCATGCATGTGTGTGCATGTGTGGGTGCGCGTGTGTGCATGTGTGTGCGTGCGTGCATGCGTGTGCATGCGCGTGCATGCGCGTGTGTGCATGGGTGTGCATGCATGGGTGTGCATGTGTTGCATGCATGCCGTGGACCGGGTTCTGTTGGGGCGACGGAGGACACCTAAGGGAGGAACCTGGAATAGGTGGGGAGATGGCAAACAGACAACTCACACACAAGAGGAGTGAATGCTGAGTGCTGAGTGCGATTTAATGCAGAGGATAGCAAACTTTTATAACAGAAGTCTCATGAGAAAGGGCAAAAGGTTACACAATCTTGCTGCATGGCTTCATTCTTGGGTGGTCACCAGCTGGGCACCTGATGGGCATTTGTCTTCGGCTTATCTCTAAGGAATACAATGGGTTTGGGTTTCGATGTTTGTCACCAATTAACCATTACCTATTTTTATAGAGGCCTTAACTTTCCTATAAGATCTTTCCTGTCTCTTCTTTAATAGTAAACTTCAAGGAGACCTGGATCTAGCAATTCTCTAGGTTTAGCAATTCTCTTAGTAAACAGCAGGAAATTCTCTCTCCTAAATAATTATCTCAGCAATTGCCATACATTCTTTCTGTTTTAGCTGAGTCTATAGCTTCTTGTAAATTCCTTACAAACAATTCCTTCTGCTGGAGTGACTTTGTGAAACCCCCAATACTTTTATATTTACTTATAACTTGTCTCCTAGCCTCCATAAGAGGGGTTTCAGGTTAGCACTTAACTCTGGTGAGTTAGTCATATTTTTAAGACACTCATCAGATATTGGAGTCGTCAACATTCTTAAGAAAGAGCTTTGAATAAGGAAACGTTGACAATGAACAAGTACACAAAGAGCAGTAGGAGCAGTAAAAGATTAATAGGCACTCTTATACAGTGAAGAAAGGCAGAGACACATCTTTTCCCAGGGGTTTTTCCAGCCTTTTCCCAGGAGTAGGCCTCTTAGAAGCCCTATTCTCCGAGGTAGACTTCGGTGAAGTCCCAAAACTTGGAGATAGGTTTCTGTAAAGCCCCATTCTCTGAGGTAGACTTCGGTGAAGTCCCAAAACTCAGAGATAGGTCTCGAAGCCCCTATCATGGTCTGATAGATGGTTTCCCATGCTAAGCAGACTCTACTGGGGTCGGCATGGCACATGCATGCGTGTGCGTGTGTGCATGTGTGTGCGTGTGTGCATGCGTGTGCATGCGTGCATGCACGTGTGCATGCATGGGTGTGCACGTGTGCGCGCATGCATGTGTGTGCATGCGTGTGCGTGTATGTGTGTGTGTGTGCATGCATGCGAGTGTTGCCTTCACCGTGGATTTCAGTGATAAACTACACTCCAGGTAGTTTTTCTAGATTTTCCTCCCCCGTTTGAACCCAAGACACGGAAATGTAGGTGATGGTGAAAAATAATGCTGGGGGTGGGAAGCGTGGCTCAGGCGGTAGCGTGCCAGGCGATGCGCAAAAAAAAAGTCAGATATTGAGTTTGGGTCCCAGTCTCAGACAAACTAATAATAGTAATAATAATACCCCAGGGCCATCCACGTAGGGCCTTGGAGTACTCCGAACCCTCGGGAGCCGGGGGGGGGGTGAGGGGCCCCGCAGAAGGGCTCCGTAGGAGGAGCAGGGAAGACGACGGGGAGCAGCCTGGCAGCCGGGCCCTGGCGGCTCAGGCCGGGGTCATCCTGCCTGCTCAGGAGGCTGAGGCTGGAGGATCGGGGTTCGAGGCCCGCCCACCCCCATCATTAGAGTCTTCAGTTAACGACCAAAAGCAACAGCCGGAAGTGGCGCTGTGGCTCAAGTGGTGGAGCACCCGAGCGTTGAAAAGGAAACGAAAGGTGCTCTTGATTTAAAGACTCCCCGCTGTCTGGTGAGAAGAGCTCTGGACAGGGAACCGATGGACCCATCCGCGGGAGCTTCCCCCAGCGCTGGGGAGGGTCCCAGAGGGGTCTAGAACCTGCTAGAACCAGGCATGGAAGAGGTGATTTTGCGGATGGGAACAAACCGAGGCAGGCAGGCAGGGTAGACGCCTCTCCTGCGTCCAGAGTCCACTTTTTTTTTTTTTTTTGGTCGGTCCTGGGGCTTGAACTCAGGGCCTGGGCGCTGTCCCTGAGCTCTTTCACTCCAGGCTGGCGCTCTACCACCTGAGCCACAGCGCCACGTCTGGTTTTCTGGTGGTTCACTGGAGATCAGAGGCTCACGGACTTTCCTGCCCAGGCTGGCCTCGAACCTCGATCCTCAGCGCTCAGCCTCCGAGCAGCTGGGACGGCAGGCGTGAGCGCTGGCGCCCGGCTCAGGACTTCAGGAATCGGGAGGGGGCAGGGGAGGGGGGTGCGGCCATGACGCAGGAGTGACCCCCCCCCCCGCAGACGGCGATGACGGAGAAGGACGCGGGCCCGGCGCCGGAGGACGCGGACGACGAGCTGGACAGCCGGCTGCACTACAAGCCCCCGCCGCAGAAGTCGCTGCGGGAGCTGCAGGAGCTGGACAAGGACGACGAGAGCCTGGCCAAGTACAAGCGGACGCTGCTGGGCGACGCGCCCGTGCTGGCCGGTGAGAGCCCGCCGCGGGGGGCCGGCCGGGGAGGGGCAGGGTCAGCCCCGAGCCCGCCGCGGGGGGCCGGCCAGGGAGGGGCAGGGTCAGCCCCGAGCCCGCCGCCAGGGGCCGGCCGGGGAGGGTCCAGGGAGATACCTCAGGAATAAAGGCGTGAGACGCAGGACAGGTGGAGGCTGGAGGGGGGAGCAGGAAGGGGGACACCTGCACTCACACCTGCACACACCTGCACACATGCACCTGCACACATGCACCTGCACACATGCACCTGCACACACACACCTGCAATGCACCTGTACACACGTGCACTTGCACACATGCACACATGCATACATGGACATGCACCTGTACACAGTGCACTTGCACACATGCGCACACATGCACACATGCACCTGTACACAGGTGTACTTGCACACACGCGCACACATGCACACATGCACCTGTACACAGGTGTACTTGCACACACGCGCACACATGCACACATGCACCTGTACACAGGTGTACTTGAACACATGCGCACGCATGCACACATGGACACGCACATGTACACAGTGCACTTGTACACATGCACACTGCGTGCACACACACACACGCACACACTCGTGCACACACACGCCCCAGGCATGCGTCTCTCTCCGTCCTCACACCCTCTGCGTCCCGCAGACCCCACAGTGCCCAACGTGACGGTGACGCGGCTGAGCCTGGTGTGTGACAGCGCCCCGGGGCCCATCACCATGGACCTCACGGGTGAGTGGGCGCGGGGGGGGGGAGGGGGAGAAAACCGGAAGTGGCGCTGTGGCTCACATGGCAGAGCGCCAGCCCTGAGTGGAAGGGCTCAGGGACAGCACCCAGGCCCCGAGTTCAAATCCCAGCTGGCAAATAACAACAGCAAAAAAACCAAACCAAAAAGCCCTCCCACCCATGATCTAAGCTTACCCATCTCTGGGGGGGTCCCACAGACTCCTCCCCACACATCTGAGCACCCCTCTCCCCCTCCTGTGACCCGGGGCCAAGGCACCCCCAGACCAGCCCGGGCAGGGCGGGGAGGCGCTGGGGAAGGAAAAGCAGGAAAAACAATACGTTGCCAAGTTTGGGGGGAGAGAAGAGGAGACTCGGTGGCAAAGCAGAAGCCAAGCACCGGTCTCGAACCTGAGGCCGGCAGGGAGAACTCTCCGGGGCCCTCCGTGCGGGGGAGGACGTGTGGGCTGCGGGAGACACGCCTTCTGCTCAGCTGAGACCGTCAGAGCGTGTGCACGCACACACACGTGCACACACACGTGCACACACACACACGCACGCGCACTGGAGCGTTCCCGCCATACAGGAGTAAGTACGGCACGAGTATCAGGGCTTGAGGCTCGGCTCACCTGCCCAGAGCCAAGGCCCAGGCTCGAACCCAGGACCACAGATGCCAAAGGAGGATTCACTTAGATGATGCAGAGGAGGGGAGACAAAGCTCAGAGCTGGAAAACCTCACGCGCCCGCCCATCCCTGCCGGATGCCTGGCTCGTATTTCCTTCTGGCCTTTGAGATTCTTGCCCTGTGCGCGCAGATTTCCAACAGACAGGATAGAAGGGTAACACGGATGATTCTGTGATGATGGCGGTGGTGATTACGGTTACCATTGTCTTTAAGTAGTTGTCCAAAGGAGCTGCCATTGGACAAAGTGCATCTTGATCCCCGCCCCTCGTCCTCCCCCCCTCCCCACGCCTACCCTTCCCCCTCCCCCCAACCCGGCCCTCACTCTTCTTGATCTTGTCCAACCCACACTGGAGGGTTGATGAAGGCTATTTTTTTAGTCACTGTTATTGGTGATGAGAAATGTCTTGTCTCTGGCTATGAGGGTCGGGTGTTTTTCACGCCATGGGCACACTCTGGCGTGCGTGTCTCGTGAGTGTGCGGTAGGATCTCAGCGTGGCAGGAATGCTGTGGGGCTGGGAGGTGATGTGTGTGTGTGTGTGTGCGTGCATGTGTGTGCATGTTCTACATGTGTGTGCGTGTACTGACCTCACACACTCTTGAGGGGCTGTCCCCAGGCTGTCCTTCCTCCCCTTCTGGAAGCTTCCAGATGACAGCACCTCGCTCCTCCCCACAGGAGACCTGCAGGAGCTGAAGAAGCAGGTGTTCGTGATGAAGGAGGGCATCGAGTACCGGGTGAAGATCAACTTCAAAGTGAGTGTCTCCCCGCCGGTCCCCCAAGTTTCCCATTTCCCCCCCCCCGTCATAACTGGGGCTCACTTCTCGCTCTCACATTCCTATGTGGTGTGTACTAATAGAAATACGTTATACATTACATATAATTATTATATATAAAAGAAATACCCCGATAAATGATAAACAGGCCTGGGGGCGCGTAGACGAAGTGAGTGAGTGCACTGGTGATATTCTGTGTCGGCCGCTCACTTGGGGTGGGGGTGGGGGTGTGGATCAAGATGCTCTTGTACTTATAAATCTTGTACTTATACATTGTTGTGTTGTGTTGAAACCCCTCTCTACAGCTACTTAAAGGTAATACAAAGAAATAAATAAGAGTTCAGGGTTTAAGGAGGGAGAGGAGCAGGGCCTGGGCCCCACGGGCCGACCCTGGCCCTGAGAGCCCACAAGTGGGAGGCGGGAGCCATGTTTGCCTTGGCAGCTTCCCCCGTCCCCCCCCCCCCCCAGCGCCGCCTTCCAGTCTCTGAGGCCCAGATCGCAGCAGCGCCAGCCTGCACTGGCACACCCACCCTCCCCTGCCGGAGCAGGAAGTGACTCACGACCCACCGACATTCTCTGTATACACATACACACACACAGACGGAAAGCCGGCCCTGCCCATCCTCCCTCCTCCCTCCCGCCCTGAGCGGCCCCTCCCTGGGCTTCCTGTCGCTCTTGTTTATTACTAGAACACCTGGCCTGGCGCAGCAGGCCGGTGTGCACACCCACGCTGCGCACCGTGCGCTGCAAGCCCACCCAGGCCCTCGGCCTGTGTGCTGTGTGGTCCTTCTATAACGTGAATCTCCCCCCATCTATATATATACATGTATATATATATTATCTCTATGTACACTCTCTATGTCTATATCTATATATAAACTCTTTGAGTAGCTGCGGTTTACAAACGCAGTGTATCTTGGCCAGTGTCACCCATCAGAAAGTGAACCTAAGCCGGGTGCCAGTGGCTCCCGCCTGTCATCCCAGCTACTCAGGAGGCTGAGATAGGAGGATCACGGTTCAAAGCCAGCCCGGGCAGGAAAGTCCATGAGACTCTGATCTCCAGTGAACCACCAGAAAACCAGAAGTGGAGCTGTGGCTCAAGTGGTAGAGCACCAGCCTTGAGCAAAGGAGCTCAGGGACAGCGTCCAGGCCCTGAGTTCAAGACCCAAGACTGACAAAAGAAAGAGAGGAAGGAAGGGAGGGAGGGAGGGAGGAAAGGAAGGAAATCTAACCAGGTGAGACCTAGCAGGTAAATTCTGATGTCAATAAGATGCAAAAGGAGTTTCTGCAGACTGCAAAGTTTGGGTCCCTGGGGTCCGAATCACGTCGTAGAAGGGGGTCACCAGTCTGCAGGAGCCTGCAGACCTACAATACAGCTCAGCTCCCCCCGGGCCCCCCTGCTTAGCAGCATCTAGATCCTTCTAGAAAAGCCATGCAAACCTCTCCTGGAGCCTGTCCCTCCACTAAACAAATCTTCCCTGGACCGTGCTCCGGGCTGTGGTCCGTGGAGACGTGGTGCTCCTCACGGCTGCCGTGCCCAGGTCTCCATGAGATAGTCCTGGGCTGGAGTTCAGGCCTCGGGGCAGCCGGGCTGGGGCTCTTACCCCCTGAGCCACATCCCCAGCTCACTCCTATTCTTGGTTTGTTTCTTTCCTGGGGTTTGAACTCAGGGCCTGGGCGCTCTCCCTGAGCTTCTTTTGCCCCAGGCTGGCGCTCTACCACTTGAGCCACGGCGCCACTTCCAGCTTTTTCTGTGTCTGTGGTGCTGAGGACTCGAACCCAGGACTTGACGCGTGCCAGGCGAGCGCTCTATCACCGAGCCGCCTCCCCGGCCCCTGGGCTTCATTTTGGTCCCAGTTCCTGCCGTGAAGCCGAATCTGTGCTGCCTGATTTTTGCTTGCTTTTTTATCCCAAGTGACAGCCTAGAACCTTCCCTGGCCTGCCCCCACCCCCACCCCCCACCAACGGGACAGAAGAACTGAGCAGCAGATGGGTTTCACACTGTGTCGTGGCCATCGGGCACAGTTACCCAAAGCTGTCTCATTGCTCTGCCTCGCCCCGCCCCCCGGCCGTGACTCGACGTCCCCTTTAGTTTGTCTGCATGGTCGGGAGCCGCGTGGGAGAGGGCCGGGGACTCCGGGCCCGTGAGTCACGGCGGAACACGCCGGTGGCCGGGCCGGGCTGTGTTTTGCTCTGTGTTTACCTTCCATGGGATTCTTTGAAAGTCTTGGGCAAAGGAGCGAGACATTTTCCGGCCACGGGTGGGTGTGACATGCCACAGAGCCCTGACACACGCGGGTCACGGCCAGCGTGCAAGGGAGTCGGCGGGACATTTCCCCGGCCTGGTCTCCCACGCGCCGGTCCCACACCCCGCTCCTCCACACCGGTGGTTTTTCCTGGGCTCCGGGGGTCACTTTGGTGGTGATGTTTTCTTTCTAGAAGGATCGAGAGGTTTCCATCTATTTCCATCCTAGTTTCCGTTGGGGTTTGCATAAGCTTTTCCAGAAAACAGCGTCAGGGTGGGGGCCGGGTGAGGGAGGAGGAGGAGGAGGAGGGCAGGGAAGATGGAGATGGTGTTGGGATGCTGTAGGGGTGGTGCTTGTTTTTTTCTTCTTCTTATACTATCGTTTTGATTTTTTAAATTTTATATATGTATATATTTTTGATTACCTTAGTTGTACAAAGGAAGTTTGTTCCTCCCCTCCCTCCCTTCCTTCCTTCCTTCCCTCCTCCCTCCCTTCCTTCCCTCCTTCCTTTCCTCCTTCCTTCCCCCCTCCCTCCCTCCCTCCCTCCCTTCCTTCCTTCCTTCCTTCCATCCTTCCTTCCTTCCTTCCTTCCTTCCTTCCTTCCTTCCTTCCTTCCTTCCTTCCTTCCTTCCTCTCTTTCTCTCTCTCTTTCTCTCTCTCTTTCTTTCTTTCTTCCTGTCTGTCTGTCTTTTCTTCAGCTCAAGGCTAGCGCTCTACCACTTGAGCCACAGCCCCACTTCCGGCTTTTTCTGCTTATGTGGTGCTGAGGAATCGAACCCGGGGCCTCAGGCATGCAAGGCAAGCACTCTACCACTGAGCCACCTGCCCAGCCCCTCAAAGGGGAGCCGCCCCCTCCCACGAACCCCAGGGCTCCCCGCCCTCCACAGTAAAAGCCCCAGGAGCAAGGCGATCAGAGCAGAGCAGAGCAGGCAGCCACGAGATCAGAGGTGTCCTGCCTCTGGGATTGAACCATCCGTGCCCCCCTCTGCAGGGACGCACGAGCCAGGCAGCGTCTGTGGGATGAGCCCATGCGTGCGTGTGCATGTGCGTGTGTGTGCACGCATGCAGAGGAAGAAGGACTCACTCTGATCTCACACACCCGCGTCCCCTCTGCTTACAGGTGAACAAGGACATTGTGTCGGGCCTGAAGTACGTCCAGCACACCTACCGCACCGGCATGAAAGGTACAGGAAGGCATTATCACCCCCACCCCAGCGTGTGTGTGTGTGTGTGTGTGTGTGTGTGTGTGTGTGTGTGTGTGTGCACGTGTGCAGGTCCTGGGGCTTGAACTCAGGGCCTGGGCGCTGTCCCTGAGCTCTTTCACTCCAGGCCGGTGCTCTACCCCTTGAGCCACAGCGCCACTTCTGGTTTTCTGGTGGTTCATGGAGATAAGAGTCTCACGGACTTTCCTGCCCAGGCTGGCTTTGAACCATGATCCTCAGATCTCAGCCTCCTGAGTGGCTGGGATGGCAGGCGTGAGCCACCGCACCTGGCTCTCCTCCTCCCAGTTCGACCCCTGACCCCCCCCCCCGGCCTGGCCCTCATGGATTCCCCCCCCCCCCCCGCAGTGGACAAAGCCACGTTCATGGTGGGCAGCTACGGGCCGCGGCTGGAGGAGTACGAGTTCCTGACCCCGCCGGAGGAGGCGCCCAAGGGCATGCTGGCGCGGGGCACCTACCACAACAAGTCCTTCTTCACCGACGACGACCGGCAGGACCACCTGACCTGGGAGTGGAGCCTGGCCATCAAGAAGGACTGGAACGAATGAATGAACGGGCCGCCCGCCCGCCCTCCCCGCCCATTCCCCCTCGTCCCCTCCCCGTCCCCCCCACCCCGTCATTCCTCCTCCCTCCCGACTCCGCGAGTCCTGGGTGCAAGCCTCTGGCTCCCTGACTTCTGGGCCCTCCCCCCTCCCCCCTACCCCCACCCCCCAGTATTGAGATGCTTCTTCTTTGTTGTGGGAGACATTGTAAACACCCTACAAGGGAGAGAGAATAAAGCAGCAGCCGCCCGTGTCCAGACCCGACCCAGAGCCTCTTTTCCTCCTCTCCAACCAATATGGCAGCCAACAGTTTCCCCTCTGGGCATCTTCCGGAGATGCTGGGGAGGGGGGAGGGAGGGAAGGAGGGGGCGCAAGACACAGCACAGAGGGCGGACTTGGTCAACAGGCTAATCCGGCCCTGGGCAGCAAGTGTTCAGAACACAGTGTACGGGGTTAAAAGATCTGGTGCAGTTTTCCTTTTTGAGGCCTGCATAGTACTCCGACTCTGCTTGGAGCCTCATCCTTTCCCTCCGTGTTTTTGTTGTTGGCATCATTTACTTTATGTTGGGGGGGATTTTCATTTTGACGTCCATATATACACGCATGCCCATGCATACACGCATGCCCATGCATACACACATGCCCATGCATACACACATGCCCATGCATAACACATGTCCACACACATGTCCATGCGCACATACATGCCCATGCATACACATGTACATATATACACATGCCCATGCATACACACATGTCCACACACATGTCCATGCGCACACACATGCCCATGCATACACATGTACATATATACACATGCCCATGCATACACACATGCCCATGCATACACACATGTCCACATATACACATGTCCACACACATGTCCATGCATACACACATGTCCATGTATAAACACATGTACACACATGTACACATATCAATGCACACACATATACACATATACACACATGTATATATACACGCATGCACACATGCACACATGCGCATATATACATGCACATCAACACACATGTTCATACATAAACACATGCCCATATATACACATGTTTGTGTATACACACGTGTCCACATATACATGTACACATATGCACACATATGTGCACATGTACATGTGTGCACATAAACATGCAACATACCTGGTCAGGCTCACCATGTGTCGGTGTTGTCCACTCTCCAGCCTGCTCTTTTCTTCTGGAAGTTTCTCCTAAGCTTGAGACCCCAGTGCCCGCAGCCATCTCATCTTGGATTCATCGGGTCGGCGGGCCAAAGCCAGCCTCCCCGGCCTCCCTCGGCCGGCCTCCCTCCCCTGGCCTCCCTCCCCTGGCCTCCCTCCCCCGGCCTCCCTCCCCCGGCCTCCCTCCCCCGGCCCCCCTCCCCCGGCCTCCCTCCCCCGGCCTCCCTCCGCCGGCCTCCCTCCCCCAGCCTCCCCGGCCTCCCTCCGCTGGCCTCCCTCCCCTGGCCCCCCTCCCCCGGCCTCCCTCCCCCGGCCACCCTCCCCCGGCCAAACTCCTTTCCAGTGGGTTCACTTCCGACCTTGGCTCCTGGGGGAGCCGGGATTAAAGGCAGGAGCCGCCAGCTCCCGCCCGCCCTGCAGCTTTCCTGGCCTTCCCTCTTTCTTTGTCCCCGCTGCGAGTTCTGGTTCCGAACCTTCGGGTCCCAGCACCTCAGTCATCACCCGGCCTCCAGCACCCAGCCCTCTCCTTTTCTTCCGGGCTGTTTACCTTGGGAGGCCCCGAGCCTCAACGCGGCCACCTGCGAGATTTCCCACAGAACTTAAAAACACCACCGCCTCGGGTTTACCAGCCGGCAGCTCGGCCGGGATCCTGCACCCCAGAACCCCAAACCCAGGGCCGGAGCATGGAACCCACAAGCCCCGGATGTGTGCTCCCCCTCCTCCTCCTCCTCCTCACCTGCGGCCCCCGCCCTGGGCTCCCGGCAGAAGTGGAAGAACCCCCAGGTAAAAGGTCTCTCCTTCCCCTGGGGATGGGGGGAGCCCCGGAATTGAACAGAAGCGGGGTGTGGGCTGTGGAGGGGCTCAGCCGCTCTCTGGGTGTTCCTCACCCAAGCCTAGAATGTTCTGGGTGGTGCTGGGTGTCACCAAGCAGAGATGGGGGGGATCTAACCGCGTGCTGTCTGGGGGACAGACAGCCCGATGGCTCACGACGGTAGTAACGATGATGACGATGATGACGATGGTGATGATGATGATAATAGTAATAATAATAGCAATAAAAGTACGTAAAGTCTTAGGGTGGTCACTGCGTTCCTAGAAACAGTGACATGGGGTGCCAGATGCTCAGCACCCCGAAATCTACATTTGCTTTCTGTCTCTTTTTCTGGAGTATTCTCTATCTCTGTCTCTCCCTCTATCTCTCTCTGTCTCGCTCTGTCTCTCTCCATTTATCTCTCTCTCTGACTCTCTCTGTCTCTCTGTCTGTCTCTGTCTCTCTGTCTCTCTGTATGTGTCTCTGTCGATCTCTGTCTGTCTCTGTCTCTCTGTCTCTGTCTCTGTCTCTCTGTCTCTGTCTCTATCTGTCTCTCCGTCTCTGTCTCTGTCTCTCTGTCTCTGTCTCCGTCTCTCTTGCTGTCTCTGTCTCTGTCTGTCTCTCTGTCTGTGTCTCTGTCTCTCTCTATCTCTCTGTCTCTGTCTCTCTGTCTGTGTCTCTGTCTCTCTCCATCTCTCTGTCTCTCTCTGTCTCTGTCTCTATCTCTGTCTCTGTCTCTGTCTCTCTGTCTCTGTCTCTCTGTCTCTGTCTCTCTGTCTGTCTCTCTGTCTCTGTCTGTCTCTCTGTCTCTGTCTGTCTCTCTGTCTCTCTGTCTGTCTCTCTGTCTCTGTCTCTCTGTCTGTCTCTCTGTCTGTCTCTGTCTCTGTCTCTGTCTCTCTGTCTCTGTCTCTGTCTCTGTCTGTCTGTCTCTGTCTCTGTCTCTGTCTGTCTGTCTCTGTCTCTCTCTGTCTCTCTGTCTCTGTCTCTGTCTCTCTCTGTCTCACTTGTTTTCTGTGGTCTTGCTCTCTCTCTAGATGAACCGAGTGTCTCACGGGGTCCTGTGTGGCTGATGGACGTCCTGTCGGCCGTGGACTTTGTCGCGGGGGCTGAGGTGACACTCATAGGCTTTTTCCAGGTTGGTCCCCCTCCCCCGCCCCGCGATCCTTCCCCCATTCTCTACCCCCCGTCCTCCCTGTCCTCCCCCCCCCGTCCTCCCCCTGCCCCCCCCAGGCACACGGCTCCTATGCCAGCCCTGGGATGGCCATGGGATGGAGACGGCTGGTGTCCACGAAGGCCTGTGACTTTCTGGAACATTCCATCTCTGCAGTGCCATCTTTCTCGCACACGCTTGCTTGGGGAGCTCTGGGCTGTGTGCCCGGGTCAGGATCCACAGGAAGAGAGATGTCCTGTGCACCCCAAGACTCTACTCCCCCTCTCACCCCGGGTGTCCGCTCCAGGGCCGGCCCGGCCTCCGCCATCTGAGGAGCACTGTTCTCCTGACTTGTTTTGTTTGGTTGGTCGTGGGGCTCGAACTCAGGGCCTGGGCGCTGTCCCTGAGCTCTTTCACTCCAGGCTGGCGCTCTACCACGTGAGCCACAGCACCACTTCTGCTACTTTCTGGTGGTTTACTGGAGATCAGAGTCTCACAGACTTTCCTGTCCTGGGCTGGCCTTGAACTGTGATCCTCCAGATCTCAGCCTCCTGAGTTGCTGGGATGGCAGGGGGAAGCTGTTAGCTCTCCCTCTGTCCACCGAGGCCTTCTTGTGGGTCTCCATTCACTAACTCCAGCCACGCTGGGGCTTCCGTGCACAGAGCTGGACGAGGGAGGACGATGGAGCCCAGGGCCTGGAGGCCGGGTGGGGAGGCGGGGCCCTGGGCCAGGCCGGGCTGGGCGTGAGCACACATCACTGGCCAGCAGAGGCCAGCAGTGAGTCCCAGTTTGCAAGGATTAGAAAAGAGAAGGCCTCACCCAAGCCACGTCCAGCCCAGCCAGTCACCCCATCCACTCAGGAGGCTGAGATCCGAGGGTCAGGGTTCGAAACCAGCCTGGATGGGCTTGTATCTCCACAGACCCACCAAAAGGCCCGGAGGTGGGGCTGGGGCTCCAGCATGGGGTGAAAAGGCTCAGGGAGGCTGAGCTGGAGCCCCAGGGCAGGTGGTACACACGCACACGCACACGCACGCACACACGCACACACACACACACACACACACACAGCCACTAGACAGCTGCAATCCATTCAACACCTGGCCGGGTCCCCGGGCCCCTCCCAGCGAGAGGCAGATGCAGGAAGGGTTCGATCAATCCACCCACGACCACCCGATGTGGCTGCCGGAGAAGGTTCTGGAAGGGTGGTGGAAACCCCGCCCAGCCCCAGCCCCCCCACCCCAGCGGGGCGGGGCCCAGGGCTGTGTGGATCCTCGAGGCCTCCACCCAGGAGGTCTGGAAGTCGAGGCCCAGCCACCTGGGACCCGGCTCAGGAGAGGAAGGAAGCTTCATCGAGAACACACAGTCGCAAGGGCAGCCGGGGACGTGGGAAAGGGCCAGCTTCCCCGTCCCTCCCTCCCTTCCCCTCCCTCCCTCCCTCCCTCCTTTCCCTCCCTCCCTCCCTTCCCTCCCTCCCCCTTCCCTCCTCCCTCTCTCCTCTCTCTCTGTCTGTTTCTCTGTCTCCCTCTGTCTCTCTGTCTCTCTCTGTCTCTCTCTTTTTAGCTCTCCTTCTCCCCCCCCCCCCAGTATCTAGGATTTACTCCTGGTCCAATTGGCTGAGGGGTGAAGATGCTCCGCAGGGAGTTTTCTGATTGGCTCCCTGACCTTGGAGCTGATTGGCTGAGGGGTGGACATGGTCTGCTGAAGCTCTTCTGATGGGTTCCCTGACCTTGGTGCGTTCCCTGTGATTGGATCCCCATCTCCGCCCACAAGTCCGGAAGGGGCTCGTGATGGGAGGGGGTCTGGGGGCCCTTGCCCTCGGCCAGGGCTGTGAAGGACACATTCATTTTGTTGAGTGGTCCCACCCGCCATATTGTTTTCAAGCCTCTGCTTCCCCTCCACGTGGTTAGGGCTTTCATTCTCCTTTTAAAACATACTTGCTAATGATCATTATTAATGATGATCATTTCCCCATCTGTTTCTTGCATTTGGGGGGGGCTCTCTTCTTCTCCCTTCCACAAAGTGTCCCCCAAAACATCTCTGCTCCAGTGGGTTCCCTCCAGCAGTCCATGCTCTCAGGTCACACACCGCCCCGAGATTTCCCCACCACCCGTGGGCTCCTGACCCCTGGCCTGGTGACCCGTGGATTCCCCTGGCCCGGCGATCCCAACTGTCCACGGAGCTGGCCGTGCACCAGGCCCACGCCCCTGACTCTGCTGACAGAGACCCCATCTCCGCTCTCCCGTCCCCACCAACATAACCTCTGATGCTTGCTCGTTGCTCCTCCTGTGCGTTTGTTTGTTTCCCTCAGGACTTGGAGATGCCAGCCGTGGCGGTGTACCACCGCGTGGCCCTGGAGTTCCAGGACGTGCCCTTTGGCATCACCAACCACTCTGAGGTCCTGAGCCATTACAACATCACCGGCAGCACCGTCTGCCTCTTCCGTCTGGTGAGTGGCGTGGACGGGCCTGGCGGCCTTTCCCAGCATGGCCCCGGGGCCTGGCGGAGCCCCAGGCCTCTGGGGCTGGGAAGGACGCCAGGTGTTTGGCATCTGCGGCTGGGTGGGCTCCAAGTTCAAGTCCAGGGACATGGCTGACCAGCGAGGTGACTCAACGCTGGCTTGTCCAGGACAGGTGCGATGAAGAAGGGGGGGGGGACAGGGGCCTGGGTGGTCAGTCATAAGACTGAGCACCTGGGGAGACTCAAAAGGTACTTAACACTCAGCACCATCAACCCTTTCACCTGTAAAATACAAGGGTTGGAGCGTCTCCTCTCCAGGGGCATTTTGAGCTCCATGATTTTATGGTTTGGGGAGCTGACACTGGCTAGATACTTCCTTTGCCAGACAGTGGAAATAAAAGCCCACAAAACGTGTTCTGTGCACTGCTAGATCTTAAAATCTAAGTATGTACCACGTGGACAGCTTTCCTACGGGTGATAAGGTGGCGATTCTGGAGACGGAGGAGGGAAAAGAAAAAAGATGTGGATGGAGGCGGCCATGGAGCCAGGCTGTCGGTGAGAGAGAACATTTGGACATTGTAAAGGAAAATCCACAGCTCCGGGGAGATTGTTTTGTTTTGAAAGGAGTTTAGTGAGGAATTGGTGAACTGGCCAACTTGGCTAGCACCGAGAAAAATGTCCTGGCAGCCAAGGAGATCTGAGATGGACGGACTTGACGAGAGACATATGTGGGAGACATTAGAAGCCCAAACCGGGCTGGGGTTTTGTTTGATTGGCATTGGAAAGTCCCGCCTCCTTCCTCCCCCCCCCCCAAGCCTTTAGATTAGGAGAGTTGTGGGAACGGGAATGGGAATTTACCAGATGATTCTGGAAACCATGAGGATAGCCGATTACCCAGCAAGCAAGAGCTCGGTGTGACAGGCCAAATAAAGTAAATAAAATACAAACGTAGGTGAACGGCACTGAAGGTCCTTGGTAGAGAGGCAGCCACAGAAATTAACGAAAAGGCAGGGCATAGTGGTTCTCGCCTGTAATGCCAGCTGTCGGGAAGATCGTGAGTTCAAGACCGCTTCCAGAGGTGGGAGGCTATAATGCACTATAATGCGAGCTACCGATTGCAGAACAAAGTAAAAGGCGGATCGAGGATCCATGTGATGGCGTCTAGTAGATGATTGACAAATACTAGATACCAAAATTAGGGGGAAAGGGGGGGTGAAATCTAGAAACCGGGGAGTCTTAACACAGAGGCGGCAGGTGCAGAATTCAGGGTTGCTGGTTCTGTGGTTGGCTGGAGTTTTGGAGGGGACAGTGGAGTATTGGAGGGAAGACTTCGAGAGGGTAGGGAGAGTGGAAGGCCGTGGGAGAGTTTCTGGCTCGTGGAGAAGGCATGCTTCCCTCCCCAGTGTCCCTCTTGGTGTATTCTTCCTGGGCCATTTGTCTTTTGGTCTCCTTCACACCCAGGATCTTAAGCCTCCTTGAAGCTAGGCCCCTGTGATTAGCCGTGATCTTCCACTGAACTGCCCCTCTCCCATCTCTGACATCTTTGTGGGGTTTGTTTTATTGCCAGTCCTGGGGCGTAAACCCAGGGCCTGGATGCTGTCCCTGAGCATCTTTTGCTCCAGGCTGATGCTCTACCTCTTGAGCCACAGGGCCACTCCTGGCTTTTTTTCTGTGTCTGTTGTGGTACTGAGGAATTGAACCCAGGGCTTCGTGCACACTAGGCCAGCACTCTACCACTGAGCCCGAACAATGTCATTCTTGACCTTATTTGACTATCCTGGGCCAGCCCCATTTTGTTGTTGTTGCTGTTGTTGTTGTTAATGGGAGTCAGTCTGTGTTATGTTTGGAGGATGATAACATTCCACAAATACAGCTTTTAGCAGCCTTCCCTGGCTTTTTTCTTCCCCCTGCTGCCTCTTTCCTCAGAGACACAAATAAAATGAACTCTTAAGTAGAAATTCTTTCCAAACACTCAAATATAAATATATACATACATATTAGGGGAAATATAATAATGTTCCCAACTCTCGGTTCCCAGGGTCAGATTTTCTTTCCAGCATATTATACATAATAATTTCTCGCCCCCGTCCGGCAGATTTCCTGTTCCAATGTGGTTTCCAGAATGTATTTGTTTATCATCGGCTGTGTTTCCAGAAGCATAGCATGTTGGAGTGTGTGTGTGTGTGTGTGTGTGTGTGTGTGTGTGAATCACAGCACCCACCCCCCTGCGGTGTGAGGGGAGGGGGTGATTATCTTCTCCCTTTCTTTCCCTCCCTGGGCTGCGTTCCCCAGGCCCCAGACACCTGGCTTAGCGGCTGCTTCCTGTAGTCTAGTTCGGGGAAGTCTGGGCGGTGGGTTGCTGGGAAACGCAGTCCCAGGGCCACGAGGGCTCCTGGCCCACGCAGCGAGGTCAGCCGGGCCGCACAGGCACAAGGCCTAAGAGTTCCTAGAAAAATATAATCAGGAAGCCTTGGGGTATGTGTGATATCAAAAGGGCCCCGATTGTTTGCCGGTCCTGGGGCTTGAACTCAAGGCCTGGGCACTGTCTCTGAGCCTCTTTGTGCTCAGAGCTAACGCTCTACCACTTGAGCCACAGCACGACTTCCGGCTTTTTCTGAGTAGTTTTATTGGAGATAAGAGTCTCATGGATTTTCCTGCCCTGGGCTGGCTTTGAACCGTGATCCTCAGCTCTCAGCCTCCTGAGTAGCTGGGATGACAGGCATGAGCCACCGGTGCCCAGCTTTTCTTTTTGTAAACTTTGGTCCAAGGGTGGGACTCGAACTCAGTACCGATGCTTTCGCCCACTGGCCGGTGCTCTACCAGCTGGACCAGGCCTCCAGCCCCCATCTTCCCTACTCTTGACTCAAGAGTGGAAGCCGGAATCAAAGCCACATGGAAACTCCACCTGGGATCTTTTGTTTTCCTCTTGCTTTTCTAGTTCTTTCCCGAGCTTTCTACCTCGGGACGCTGGGGTTGTGAAGCGTGGGTAGGTAGAGACAGGGACATGGCCTTTTTCCCCCCCTGTTCTGTGCGGGGTTTTGTGTAAGCAGCACCATACTCCCGTGCCTTCCGGCTTGGAAACACACACACACACACACACACACACACACACACACACACACACACACACACACACACTGCCGCCCAACACCATAGCACTCAGAGCAGGTCCCCGGCCAACGGCTCTAGAATGAACAGCCGGCCAGAGGACAGCTGGCTGCGTCCAGATTCATCAGATGAGCCATCAGAGGTGGGCAAATGTCACCTTTAACACACCCAAGGGGAACCAAGATCTTGAATCAAAGTAGAGAGCAGCCCGGGGCCGGTGGCTCACGCCTGTAATCCCAGCTACTCTGGAGGCTGGGATCATCCGAGCTAAAGGAAATACTCACAGGTGTTCTCCCGGCAGAGTGGAGAGACGGTGGAGATCGGGGAGGAGGGTCTAGCCCCCGGGTGCCTGCCTGTAATACCAACTGCATGGGAGGTACAGGAAAGAGAATCATAGTCTCCAGTCCAGCCTGGGGCAAAAGTTCAAGTCCCTGAGTTCAAATCTCAGTTCAAGAAAGAAAGAAAGAAAGAGAGAAAGAAAGAAAGAAAGAAAGAAAGAAAGAAAGAAAGAAAGAAAGAAAGAAAGAAAGAAAGAAAGAAAGAAAGAAGGAGAAGGAAGGAAGGAGAAGGAGGGAAGTAGGGAGGGAAGGAAGATGGAGAGGGAGGGAAGAAAGGAGGGAGGGAGGGAAGGAGGGAAGGAAGGAGAAGGAGGGAGAGAGGGAAGGAAGGAAGGAAGCAAGGAAGGAAGGAAGCAAGGAAGGAAGGAAGGAGAAGGAAGGAGGGAAGGAGGGAGGGAGGGAAGGAAGGAAAGAGGGAGGGAGGGAGGGAGGGAGGAAAAGAGAGGAAGGGAAGAGAGGAGAGATTGCAGGAAGAAATAGAATGGAAGGTAAAATGCAAGCGTGCATGGATGTAAAGGTCCGTTAACTATGCCGCAAGGGTAACAGCAGTACCTTGTGACATTTAGAATTCAGCTACCCCCCAAAAAATAATTTCTCAATTGTGGTGTCAGGGACTGGCTTTGGAGAGCAAACTGATCCAGTGGTTCCAATCGCCGATTGCTATTCATTATTAAAATTGGTCATTATTAACACGGGTCATGAAATCATTATATTATATCCATGGAATGATTCCGTGTTAATTATCGTTGCTCATATGAAATTCGGGTAAGCAAAACATGTGTGATTTGATAACTGCCCATTCCTTTAATTGTTCATTATTAATTAATCATGAAGGGTCATCATTCATTCACAATGATGACTGATAATAAAGCCTTACTAATATTGAGTTCTGGGCAGCCAGACTTGTCCATTTCACAACTCAGTTGTCACTGAATTATTCATTATTAAGTAATCACTGCATATTACTTAATAACCAATGATCATTGATCGTTGTCCGTATTAAATTCTAATGGTGCATTCCGTCGGGGTCCCCCGTGAGCAGGGACAGCGTCTCGCTGGGATTCCTGCGGTCAGTCCGTTCCCGGCCAGTGGCTGACGGAGGCCTGTGTCCCCCCCCAGGTGGACAGCCAGCAGCTGACCTTAGAGGACCAGGCGCTCGCAAGCATGGACGCTGCCACGCTCAGCCGGTTTGTCCACACCAACAACCTACGCCTGGTGACCGAGTACAACGCCATGGTAAGTGTGCGGTCAGCCCATGGCCAGCTCCCGTGGCCAGCACCCAGTGGCCAACACCCAGTGGCCAGCATCTCGTGGCCAGTTCCCGTGGCCAGCATCTTGTGTCAACCTCCGTGGCCAGCATCTCGTGGCCATCATCTCGTGGCCAGTTCCCGTGGCCAGCATCTTGTGTCAACCTCCATGGCCATCATCTCGTGGCCAGTTCCCGTGGCCAGCATCTTGTGTCAACCTCCGTGGCCAGCATCTCGTGGCCAGCTCCTGTGTCCAGTGTCTCGTGGCCAGCTCCTGTGTCCAGTGTCTCGTGGCCAGCTCCTGTGGCCAGCCCTCATTCATCTCCTGTGGTCAGCTGGCCACGGGATGCTGTTCCACTTGGGTGACTGGCTTAAGATCCAGGCTCTCTGTTCACCACATCGTTACCAATGTCTCCTTCTCCCCCCCTCCTCTCGCTCTGCCCCCATCCTTCCCTCCTCCCTACCCTTCTTTCTCCTCTCTGGCTTTCTCTCCTTCCTTCCCTTATTTCTCTTTCCTTCCCACCCCTCTCTCCCTCTCTCTCTTCCTCCTCCCCTTCTCTCTCTTCCTTTCTCTTTTCTCTTTCCCTCTTTCTCTCTGTGTCTCTCTCCTTGCTGTCTCTGTCTGTCTGTCTGTCTGTCTGTCTGTCTGTCTGTCTGTCTGTCTGTCTGTCTCTCTGCATTTCAATTCTCCAGACGGTGCTGGGCCTGTTTAACACCGTGATTCAGATCCACCTCCTCCTGATGATGGACAAGGCATCCCCGGGGTTCGAGGAGAATATGTCCACGTACCGAAGGGCAGCCCAGCTCTTCCAGGGAGAGGTGAGCAGGGTCGGGTCACCCCACGCCGGGCAAAATCACGAGTCAAGACGGTCTTGAACACCCCCTTCGACAACCCGGTAACAATGGCTGCAGCTCAATAATCCTCACAAAGATGGGCCTTGTGCCGAGGGAGGCCTGCGAGGCCCCATCTTCTCATGGTGGTTGAAGTGACTTCATTTTTCTATCTTGGTGAGAGGAGAGGAAAGAAAATAGAGACACAGCCGGGTGCTGGTGGCTCCCGCCTGTCATCCCAGCTGCTCGGGAGGCTGAGATCTGAGGATCCAGGTTCAAAGCCAGCCTGGGCAGAAAAGTCCATGAGATTCTGATCTCCAATGAACCACCAGAAAACTGGAAGCGGCGCTGTGGCTCAAGGGGTAGAGCACCAGCCTTGAGCAAGAAAAACTAAAAGGCAGCGTGCCCTGGCCTGGAGCTCAAGTCCCAACAGCAACACAAAAATGCTTCCTTCCTTCCTTCCTTCCTTCCTTCCTTCCTTCCTTCCTTCCTTCCTTCCTTCCTTCCTTCCTTCCTTCCTTCCTTCCTTCCTTCCTTCCTTCCTTCTGAAAGGAATAAGGTAGCAAAGCCTCCCAAGATAGAACTATTAAAACTCCAGGGAAATGTCAGTCAGGCAGCACAGATGAAACTAACAATCTCGGAGTGTCTGTCCACATTAACTCCTCTTCAATCTACACTTCATTTCTTCACCTGCCATCTTCACTTCATTTCTTCGCCTGCATCTTCATTTCTTCGCCTGCATCATCTTCACATCTTCTCTCGCAGATCCTCTTCGTTCTGGTGGACAGCGGCCAGAAAGACAACCGCAAGGTGGTGTCATACTTCAGGCTGCGGGCGTCCCAGCTGCCGGCCCTGGCGATCTACCGGACGCTGGACGACCAGTGGGACACGCTGCCCATCTCCCAGGTGGACGTGGACCAGGTGAAGGAGTTCTGTGCCGGGTTCCTGGCTGGGGAGGCATCGGTAAGCGTGACAGGAGGCGAGCAGCGGGGCCCGGGCGACGGTTTAGGAAAAATTCGCTGCGCTGGGGTGGGGAGCGGCGGCTCCCGCCTGTAGTCCCGGCTGGGCGGAAGGGAGAGTAGGAGGATCGTCAGCCTGAGGCGAACGCTCAAGACCCTGTCTGAATCGTAACTAAAGCACAATAAATAAATACATGAACACGGTTGGGGCTGGGGCTCTAGCGAAGCTCAAGCCCCTGACTTGTCAGGGTAAGGCCCTGAGTTTTAATCCCAGTATTGACCAAAATTAATTGGTTTAAATAACCCTCTGGGCTCTGAACCTAAAGATGGGCTCTCTAGCCGGGCGCTGGCGCTCACACCTGTCATCCCAGCTGCTCAGGAGGCTGAGATCGGAGGATTGAGGTTTGAGGCCAGCCCGGGGCAGGAAAGTCCATGAGACTCTGATCTCCCATGAACCACCAGAAAACCAGAAGTGGCGCTGTGGCTCAAGTGGTAGAGCACCAGCCTGGAGCAAAAGAGCTCAGGGACAGTGTCCAGGCCCTGAGTTCAAGATCCAGGACATACATGCACACACACAAATAATTAATAATAATAATAATAATAATAGTAAATAAATGTCTGCGTGCTGGTTTTTTTTTCAGAGGGAAGCTGATAAATCGGAAGACGCCACCGCTAAGGAAGAACTGTGATTTCTCCCCCTGCTCCTATTGACCATGCACATCTACTTTGTGCTAAATAAAATGAGCAAGGCTCACCTCTGCTACACCAGACTGGATCACAGGACATCACACCTGTGCACACACACACACATGTCACACACACACACACACACACACACACACACACACGTACAGGGTCCAGGCGATGACCCGATCTCGCTTCCTCTCCCCCTCGATTCCCGCCCGTGGCACTGGGACACACAGTGATCTGCTGTCTGTGGTTAAGATGGGGCCCGCTCTTCCAGCACCTTCTCTGTCTGCTTGCGGTTGTCTGAGGATGGAAGCTCCACCAGCTTCCCCCACCACAGGGCCTTCTCTGATCCAGAGCCGGAAATAAAAGGGTTAAGTGCTGTTCTGCCATGGTTTTAGTTTTGTTGTTGTTGTTTGGGATTTTTTGTGTGTCAAAAGTTAAGTCATGACTCCTGGTTTTGAACTGGAAATGAACCAAGTACATTAGAGAGAAAGGGGGAGGAAGGGAGGAAGGGAAGGAGGAAGGGAGGGAGGGAGGAAGGGAGGGAAGGAAAGAAGGGAGGGAAGGAAGGAAGGAGGGAGGGAGGGAAGGAAGGGAAGGAAGGAGGAAAGGAAGGAAAGAAGGGAGGGAGGGAGGAGGAAAGGGAGGAAGGGAAGAAAGGAAGGGAGGAAGGAAGGAAGGGAGGGAGGGAGGAAGGAAGAAAGGAGGAGAAGGAAAGAAAGGAAGAAAGAAGGGAGAGAGGGAAGGAAGGAAGAAAGGGAAGGGAGGAAGGAAGAAAGGAAAAGAAGGAAAGAGGGAGAGAAAGAAAGAAGAATGGAGGGAGGGAAGGAAGGGAGGGAAGGGAGGAAAGAAGGAAGGAAATGTTGACAGCATTGTGTGAATCAACCACTCAGTTAAATAACTAGCCTATCAAGATGGACGCCAGGAAATGGACACAGGAGGGTTTTTTTCTATGTTGTCTTTGTTTTCTTTTCTCTTTGTCTCCTGGGTGGGTTTCTCTGTCTCTGGGAGAGTGAGGGAGACACAGAAATGGGGGGACAGAGGGGGAACCAAGGCAGCCGTGGTCCTCACTGGACACCAGGTGGAGAATGAACTCTACCTCTCATGGGTGGGGACGGGAGGGAAACACTGGGGGAGAGAGCAAGGAAAGGGAGGACAGGGTCCACAGGGACATGCGCTCATGACCCGACTGATGTCACTGTCGCCCCTCTGCCCGTCACCTTTGTCATCACAGTATAAAAATAAATTTTAAATCAGTAAGAGGCAACCCCATTGCTCCCTGCTTTATGTCCAGCGGGCTGCCCAGGGGAGCCGGGAGCACTTCACACTGAGTCCTGGCTGCTTGGCACTCAGGCCAGGCGCTACAGACCTGGGCCCCTGGGCCGCTGGGTGGCGTGCGGGGTGGGTGGGGGACCGGGCAGCCCAAGCACCAACGCGGGGCGGGGAGCCCATGAGGGAAGAGGTTGAGGGTTGGCCGGGACTAAGCAGGTGTGGTACACAGCCCGCGTGGGAGGCAGGAGGTGGGGGCCGCGTCTGGCTAACATCCCCGGACCACAGGCTCTTACTGTCCACGCACAGATGGCTCCTTGTTCTCAGCAGGCCCTGGGATCAGAAGAAAAGAACCTAAGTGGCAAAATGCTGGCCAGGGAGGGGGGGTAGGGGGGAATAAAACCATGGCTGGGCTGGTGGAGGCTGGGAAGAGAGTGTGAAAGTCAAAGGCCTGCTTGTTCTTCATCCAGGAGAGATGCCACCGCCCTGGGTGTGGATACAGACGCTGGCCTCGACCTGTGTAAACAAGAGTGCAAGTCAGGGTCACCCTGTCCCCCCACCTCCCCCTCCCAGACTCCAGCAGTCTCCAGCTTGAGCCTGGCATGGATGGTTCACGCCTGTCACCCCAGCTGCTCGGGAGACTGAGATCTGAGGATCGCAGTTCAAAGCCAGCCTGGGCAGGAAAATCCATGAGACTCTGATCTCCAAAGAACCGCCCCAAAAAAGCCCCAAGTGGAGCCATGGCTCAAGCGGTAGAGCGTTAGCCTTGAGCACAGAGAGGCTCAGGGACAGAGCCCAGGCCCTGAGTTCAAGACCCAGGACTGGAAAGAAGAAAGGAAATTAGGCCCAATCTCAAAGAGCCGAATTCAGGACATTTCTACCCCTGCCAGCCAATTTCCTGGCCTAGGATGAATGTGGAGTTCAGGGGGAATTTAAGGACGTCTTTCCATTTCCAATGTACTTTCAGATACCTAAATCTTCCAACAAAGCCGGGCGCTGCTGGTGGCTCACGCCTATCATCCCAGCTACTCAGGAGGCTGAGATCTAGAGGATCCCGGTTCAAAACCAGCCCAGGCAGGAAAGCCTGTGAGACTGATCTCCCATCAACCACCAGAAAGCCAGAAGTGGCACTGTGGCTCAAGTGGTAGAGCACCAGCCTTGAGTGAAGAGCTCAGGGACCGCACCCAGGCCCTGAGTTCAAGCCCCAGGATCAACCAAAATAAAAATCTTGGGACAAGGGTCCTGGCCTACTTCACAAAGAGAAGGAAGGCAGAGGCTTGAGTGGGACTCACCAGTGAGCCAGAACCAGTGTGGGATTCAACTCTAGATTCCTCCCCTACCTGACTCTCATTTACACCAATGGTGGAACATCTGGAAAGCCACTGAATGGAGCACAGAACGGAGACGAGTCGAGGGTGGAAGGGTCTCCCTTTTTCTTTAGCATCAAAGCTGTCACACTAACCAGTGGTTCTCTTGTGCCCCCCCACCCCCGATCCCGTGATTCTCTCACTCCCGGTGAACTTCCCCTCTGAGTGGAAAGGAGGGACGAGGGCTTGTCATTTCAGCCCTCAGCCCCGCAGTTTCTTCTGCCCTGACTCACTCGCTCTATTTGCACCCCTCTTCCCCTCAAACTTCCCCCCCAGCACCACTAACAACAGGAAGGAACGAGGTCGTGTTGGTCCACAGAGTGGAAATGAGTGGGTTCCATGGGGGAAAGGAGGGGCCGGTGGTGGTGGACATCCACAGGACCGCAGGATGCGGTGTGGGACGGTGATCGAGGACGTGGTGGCTTCAGGCTGGCCTAGCCCCGGTTCACACCAGGAGTGAATGGACGAGCCACACACCAAGTGTGGAAAAGGTGCTGTGCTCATGGCTGCAGCCGTCTGAGGCTCTAGCCAGCTTTACAGCCCTTCCACCAGCTCATCTGCCAATCTGCCAAGTTATACAAGGTTCCGGTTTCTCAGGGATTCCTGAAGGAAAAAGAAAGAAAAGTCACCATGCCCCCCAAGCTGTGTGATTCTAATTACAACTTTAAGAGTCATTTCCACACTCACACACCACCAAAATAATAATATTAAAGCTCAAATCACAAGATGCAACTTCCACATGACTGACCCTCCCAATGTCTATAGTCAAAGGAGATTTTTTTCTAAATTTCTCAGAAGAGATGGGAATCTGAGAAGGAGACTTAAAAGGGCTCTGTCCTTAGATAACTCATGGTTGAAGAAGGCCAGCCATCTCCATCCCATAGGAAGCTCAGAGAAATATTCCTGGAAAAGGCCGACCGTTACTAATCACCAAAGCAAAAAAACAAAAAACAAAACAAAAACCCACGAAAATCAGATCAGAGCCCAAACCACAGCAAAGACTGGTTTGTGGAATGCATGTCTGCTTCCCACATTCCTTTCCAGCTTCCAGAACATGTTTCTAGAAGGGATGCACCCCTCACATGAAAAAAGAGATGCTTTATCCTTTTGTTTTGTCGGTCCTGGGGCTTGAACTCAGGGCCTAGGCGCTGAGCTCCTTTGCTCAAGGCTGGTACTCTACTACTTGAGCCACAGCTCCACTTCTGGTTTTCTAGTGGTTCATGGGAAATAAGAGTCTCATGGACTTTCCTGCCTAGGGTTGGCTTTGAACCACAATCCTGTGGATCTCAGCTTCCTGAGTAGCTGGGATGACAGGTGTGAGCCGACAGTGCCTGGTAGAACCCCTAAGAGGGGAACAAAGTCATCCTAATTGTACAGAAAATAAATCTTTTGTTGTAATTAGTGACATAGTGAGTTTCACAACTAATGAACTGTTCACAGTGATGAATAGCAGGTGATAGAAACATATTTGGGAGAGGAAGGAGGAGGGTGAGCAAATGCAGTCATTACATGATCTATGTACTTTAAGCAAAAATTGAACTGTGGTGGGGGTGGGGGGAAGTGGCTCCCGCCTGTCATCCCAGCGACTCAGGAGGCTGAGATCTGAGGATCCCGGTTCAAAGCCAGCCCGGACAGGAAAGTCTGTGAGACTCTGATTTCCCATGAACCACCAGAAAACCAGAAGTGGTGCTGTGGCTCACGTGGTAGAGCACCAGCCTTGAGTGAAAGAGCTCAGGGACAGCGCCCAGGCCCCGAGTTCAAGACCCAGACTGAAAAAAAAAGTGAAGAAGAAGGTAAAGAAGAAGGAGAAAGAGCAGCTGACCCATTCGTTCTATTTCCGTCCAGCTAGCCCGTGCCAGGACTCAACCCCCGGTTTATTTGGCTTTTAATAAATGTATTCTTGTTGTTGCAGACATTGTGCAAAATGGAAAAACAAACACACCAGTCTGGGCTGGTTGGAGTTCAGGAAGTGAGGGCAGGGTCGCTATTTAAAAAAAAGAAATCCAGCATCCGCCTTCTGGAACCTTCCCACTCATTTCTCACAGATCTGTTCCCCAAAGCCCCTGAACACGGCCCACATACGATTATCCCTCCATCCATCCACTTCGTGAAATACTATTAAACTATAAAAATTGAGAGACAAAGACACGGGCAAAGAGAGAGAGAGAGGCAGAGAAAGCTACTGACATTACTGGAAGAACAGAGGAAAAAAATGCTTTAACTATTGTAAAAGGTTATGACCTAACACAAGCTACTATACTGACTTGCGTGTTTACAAAGAAATAGATTTCTTTTGGTGGGTCGTGGGGCTTAAACTCGGGGCCTGGGTGCTGTCCCTGAGCTCTTTCGCTCCAGGCTGGTGCTCTACCCCTTGAGCGACAGCGCCACTTCTTTTTCTGGTGGTTCATTGGAGATGAGAGTCTCACAGACTTTCCTGGCCTGGGCTGGCTTTGAACCGGGATCCTCAGATCTCAGCCTCCTGAGTACCTGGGATGACAGGCGGGAGCCACGGCACCCAAATGGCTAAGGCGTTTGACTGTCTTTTCCTTTGCCTGACCTCTGCAGAAGTTCCCAGGGCTCCTCCAACCTCCCAGTCGACCTCGCTGCCCTCCTGTGACAGCCTCAGGCATCCAGCCTGCTTATCTTCCCTGTCCAGGAGGGCTGGCAGCCAGGTGACCTGCACCTGGCCCCCATGGGGGCCTGGTCCAAAGACAGCACCGGATCGAGTTCAGCCATGGGTGTGGCGGGGCTCAGTGAGGCCAGCAGCCAGAATCACCGGGGTCAAAGCTGACCTCCGGCGGTTCCAAGAACTGCTTCTTTTCATTATTATTACTATTCATATTAGTTTCGTACTGTGGTGCATCGGATTTCTTCCTGGCGGTCGAATATTAAAAAAATATGTTCAGATCCTGTCCAGGAGATACAGCACAGCCAACATCGGTATTGTGATTTGTCCCCCAAAACTTTGGGCTCTGAAAAAAAAATACATAAAAAATATATAAATTTATCAATCAATCAATCAATATATATATATATATATAACAAAACCTATAAATATAAGCTATAAATATATATAAATAAATGTATATAAATATATGTAAGATATATATATTACATAAGTGTGTGTATATATGTGTGTATATATGTGTGTGTGTGTGTGTGTGTATGTGTATATATATATCCCAGAGTTCTTCTCAGGGCTCTGGCTTTGACATTGTAAGAAAGTTCACGTGGCAGCCTGGTCTGAGGATTAGCAGGAGGGGCCAGAACTAGTTCCAACAAACACAGCCAGATTCTTGGAAAAGGGGAAGAGAGACACCATTTCCTTCCTCTCCGCTATCCAGTACTTGCTCTGGGCAGGGAAGTTCATGCCTGTAATCCCAGCCCAGTGTCCTCTTGTAAAGATCAAGGAAAGGAAAAGATAATTAAACACCTCAGCAATCTGGCACCGGTGGCTCATGCCTGTCATCCCAGCTACTCAGGAGGCTGAGATCCAAGGATCACGGTTCAAAGCCAGCCAGGGCAGGAAAGTCCATGAGACTCTTATCTCCCATGAACCACCAGAAGTGGCGCTGTGGCTCAAGTGATAGAGCACTAGCCTTGTGCTTAAGAGCTCAGGGACAGCGCCCAGGCCCTGAGTTCAAGCCCAATGACCAACCAGAAAAAAAAAAAAAGAAACATCAGAGAGTCAGACATGATAAACATGAGAGTCAGATAAACATGAATTCAAGGACAGCTTAACCAAAGCCAGAAGGCTGACTGAAAGACATGAATTCAAGGACAGCTTAACCCCATTTCAATGTATTCTTTTATTTGATTTATTGATTGATGGATTGATTGATTGATTGCCAGTCCTGGGTCTTGAACTCAGGGCCTGGACACTGTCCCTGAGCTTGTTTTGCTCAAGGCACTCTACCACTTGAGCCACAGCACCATTTCTGGCTTTTTCTGTGTATGGGGGACTGAGGAATCGAACCCAGGACCTCATACATGCGAGGCGAGCACTCTACCACTGAGCCACCTGCCCAGCCCCAATGTATTCTTTTAAATTAAGTATTTCTTAGTGTTATTAGGAAGGTTGGTGAACAGGAGACCGAGCTAAGGAGGGCCAGGAAAACAAGAGATGGGTTTCACGTCAGATCCCTTGCTCATAAAATAGTAGTGGGAAAAAAAATGCATCTGCAAGAAAGAGTGACGTAAGTCAGGCCGAGAGTCCATTTCTTTCTGAACGGTGTTACCCCTCCCCCATTTTCACCCCCTTCCCCCCAACTCCCTCCCCACCCCCCGTATTTTTCTCTTATTTTCTTGGCCTCTTCTCCTTCCTTTGGTCCGCCCCTAGGTTTTCCTGTGACTCTACTTTTCCCTGATACTTGAACCATACTGCAAGCCCTACATCTTCCTCCTCTGAATTCCATCTCCTCCTGGAGTTGTTTGCAAAATAAGAAAGAGGATGAAACCAGACTGCAAGCCCTCAGATCCATGAGATGTGGTGCTCCTCCATCCAACCCTGGCAGGACAAGTTTCTTCCCCCCAACCCCCAGGATGTTAAATGAGGGGGCAGGGCCTCGGAATGGAGCTTTTTCGCCTCGTGGTGTTCCTGGTTTGCAGGGCTGGGTGTGGACAGGACCATCCCTTTTGCAAAATCGCATCAGCACACGGTGTTCCCTCCACGCTGGCTGGTGTATAATCCCCGCTCCATCTTGTTTATGCATCTCAAGGATGCAATCATTTAAAAGCACAGAGCCACAAGAAACATGCCAGCATTTCAGCTGAAAAACCATCAAATGCTTTGCTCAACAGCCACACACACACAACACACACACACACACACACACACACACACACACACACACATACAGCCACGGAGCAACGTGGCCAACCAAACTGAGCTTTTCCAGATTTCCCTTTTTTGTTGTTCTTTTTGGACAAGAAAGGCCTGGTTAATTCCGTGTGGCTCTCTTTTTTTAAAAAAAGAAAAAGATTATGGCTGCTTTGGTTATCAGTTGTCAACTGAGTTAATCAACTGAACCAAGGTTCTATAAAATTGTGTGTGTGTGTGTGTTACACACCAGCCTGAAGTTGGCAGATGTATGGAGGCTGATTCCATCCATAAAATCGTTTTCTGAGTCAGGGTTTGATGGTCCCTAATTGTGTCATGGACAAATATTAGTAAGCTCAGGAGTTTGCGTGGATCTGTTGGATATCACACACAAAAAGCAAGGGATCCAGGCATCAGTGGCTCCCGCCTGTCATCCCAGCTACTCAGGAGGCAAGATCTGAGGATCGAGGTTCAAAGCCAGCCTGGGCAGGAAAGTCCGTGAGACTCTGATCTCCAAGGAACCACCAGAAAACCGGAAGTAGTGCTGTGGTTCACATGGTAGAGCACCAGCCTTGAGTGAAAGAGCTCAGGGACAGCGCCCAGGCCCTGAGTTCAAGACCCAGGACCAACAACAACAAAAAAAAAAGCAAGGGGGCAAAGCCAGTGTTCAAACCAAGATGTTCTGATTCAAAACCAAACAAAAACAAAATGCCCGATTTCAGAATCAGTCCCGATGCCCCACAATAGACCAGTGGATCCCCAAAATGTGGTAGCTGTACACAATGGAATTTTCCACCACCATCAAGAAGGATAAGGTGATGTCATTCCCGGGAAAATGGATTGTGTGAAGGAGGTCCGCCAAGCTCAGAGAGACCCAGGGCGCCATGTTCTCCCTCATCTGCGGGAGCTGGATCTAAAATACCCCGGGAGACAAGATGGGGGACAGGGGACCGGACGTCCACACACAGCCAGACCCGAGGGGGATGCTGGGAGGGAGCAGCTCAAAGGGCCAGGCCTGTGATCAGAGGAAAGAACAGCGATCCCACGGACTCAGGAAACGGATGCAAGAGGCCTGATCCTTCCATGTGGTTTCTGTTCCTTTCTGTCTCCTGGGTGGGTTTCTCTGTCTCTGGGAGGGTGAGGGGGACACAGAAATGGGGGGACAGAGGGGAAACCGAGGCAGCCGGGGTCCTCACTGGACACCAGGTGGAGAATGAACTCTCCCACGCGTGGGTGGGGACGGGAGGGAAACACTGGGGGAGAGAGGAGGGAAGGGGGGACAGGGTCCACAGAGCAATGCGCTCGTGACCTGACTGATGTCACTGTCACCCCTCTGCACACTGCTGGCCTAGAAGGAACCAGAAGCCAGAGAGATGTAAGTAGGGGTGTGGATCGAGTGCTAGAGCACCAGCCCCAAGACAAAGCTCAGGGACAGTGCACACATCCTGAGTTCAGGCCCCAGGACTGGAACACAGAGCAACAAGAAGTATGAGAAAATGGCTTCCCAGCATTCTCTGCTAATTTGCTTGTTTGTTTGTTTCTTTATGGGTGTTTTTTTTTTTTTTTGCCAGTCCTGGGACTTGAACTCGGGACCTGGGCGCTGTCCCTGAGCTTCTTTTGCTCCAGGCCGGCGCTCTTACCCCTTGAGCCACAGCACCACTAGTGGCTTTTTCTGTGTATGTGGTCCTGAGGAATCGAACCCAGGGCCTCATGCATGGTAGGTGAGCACTGTACCACCGAGCCACCTGCCCAGCCCTCCACTCTGTATTTAGTGGGTGTCTTGAATGTCCTGACTACTTTTCTCCAATTAAAATACTGACTGGGCCACTGTAAGTAATTACCATGCGACAGCTCCAAAATGGCACTTTCTTCCTCAGGCCCAAGAAAGCCCCGGCCCTTCCTCCCCAACGACAGAGCTCACCCAGAGCCAGAAAAGTAAACAGCAACCATCCCTCACCCCAGCCAAGGCCGGAGACATAGAAGCAGGTCTGTCTTTGGCTCTGGAAAACAGTTAAAGGGGCATTATATAAATCGAGGTTAAGGTTTCCTTTTCATTATTATTATTAATTATTAATTATTCACTTGACCTCTTCAGTAAGTAGAAATTGGTGTTATGAAAGGTTTCTTTGGTGACCAGATCCCAGGCAGCAAACACAAGTTCCCAGCCAGGGAGAAGCCTCAGTGATTCCTGAAGCGAGCTAAAGGCTTTCTGGAAAGTTCCATGTTTGCGCTGGCGTGTTATATGCAATCTGATGTGTGCAGAGGGCTGAAGGCAGGAGGGAGGAGAAGGGAGGAGAGGGTGAGTCTGGGCTCCGGCACTGAATTCAGCCTTGTTTTTAGAAGTCTGTTCATGTTCCAGGCTTAATTGGAGTCAGTATCGTTCTGTGTTGTTTTTTAATTAAAGGAATGATCCGTTACATATGTATATCTTTGTCTAATTGTAAGCTTACTCTGAAATTAAGTGCTCGAAGAACCCTAGGGACAGAATCATCAGACCACACAGTGGTGCACCAGCAGGCTGCTGGCTCCTGCCTGTCACCCCAGCTGCTCAGGAGGCTGAGCTCCAGAGGATCACGGTTCAAAGCCAGCCCAGGGCAGGAAAGTCCGTGAGACTCTGATCTCCAATAAACCACACCAGAAAAGGAAGAGTGGAGCTGTGGCTCAAGTGGTAGAGCGCCAGCCTTGAGTGAAAGAGCTCAGGGACAGCGCCCAGGCCCTGAGTTCAAGTCCCACAACGGAACAAATAAATAGATTATTTAATTAATTAATTAAAAAAAATTTAAAGTGTAGAGCCCTGCCCAGTGGCTCACGCCTGTCATCCCAGCTACTCAGGACGCTGAGATCTGAGGATCACCATTTATAGCCAGCCTAGGCAGGGAAGTCCATGGGGATCTTATCTCCAATGAACCAGCAAAAAGAAGTCTAGAAGTGGAGCTGTGGCTCAAGTGGTAGAGCACCAGCCTTGAGTGAAAAAGCTCACAGACAGTGCCCAGGCCCTGGGTTCAAACCCCAGGACTAGCCCAAACACACACACACACACACACACACACACACACACACACACACACACACACACACACACACAGAAATGTGGGCAATTATACTTGGCTTCTGTGATTATTATGAAATGTACAATAACAAAAAAAAAATGATGATGGGTAAACTTGGCTCATACCAGGGCCCCACAGGTGACGCGGTCACGCATACAAGCCTCCATCTCGGAAGCTATTTGCCACCTATGCAAGTCAGTCTTTCCTCACTGGAACAAAATATCCGACATAATCTACTTTCAAAGGAACACAGATCGACTCTGGGTAATCGTTTCAGGGGGGCCTGGCGAGGGGGTGGGGGGCTCCTGGCCTGTGGAGAGTGGAGAAATCAGCAGGTGATGGAGCAAAGACACTCACCTTAGTGAACCTGAGAGGAAAATGGGAATGGGCAAGGCCACGCCCCCAAGGGCCTAGGCCACACCCCCAAAGGCCTACGGCCCTCTCCCTAGGCTCCTCCCCTCAATATGGCCACTGTGAGGATCAAACCAACCCCATCCATCAGCATTCTCCCGCCCGATCATTTTTAAGTCAAAGCCTTTAATAAAGGGGGGAATATCTGTATAGGAAGAAGGGGGGGAAATACCATTGCTTCAACCGGGACTCGGTTGATTTAACCTTTGCAGCCACACCTGCAATTGATAAACACTGAGCTCATCACAAACAAACTAAGAAAAGGGGGAGGGGGCGGGGATATTCTCTGTCTGGAAAACTCAGGTCAGTTAAGAAATTAGAGACTTAGAATCCATTCCAGAAGCTTCCCCAAAGACTACGCTGCTGTCCCATGACATCCAATTTCTACAGTTCCATTCTTACCCCTTCGTGGCCTAGAAAGTGACTTCCGGTTGTTGATTTTTTTGGTGGTTTTTTTTTCCTCTTTTCTTATTTGCCTTTTTTTTTTCTTTTACTGGCAGGGGTAAAGGTTTTAGTGCTGCCAGTACAAATAGATAAGTAAATAAAATAATAATAATATGAACTCAGGAAAACCAACATTCTGTAAATAAATCCCAGGGAACAGAAAAAAAAAAAAAAAAAAAAAACTGGAGCCAGGAAAATTCCTCAAAGAAACCAAGGGCTCTCTGCTAGGAGAGTTTGAGGGAGAAGAAGAGACCAGCAACACAGAGAGAGATGGAGTTGGTACAGAAAATAGATCAGGGGTCACTCTGATGCCATTGCTGGGTCCCAGAAACACAATAGAAAAAGAAGACATCATTAGTTGGTTGGTTGGTTAGTTGGTTGGTTTTTCCCCATCTTCCAACTAACAAGGCTCTTTTTATTCTTTGTCAGTCGTGGGACTTGAACTCAGGGCCTGGGCGCTGTCCCTGAGCTCTTTCACTCAAGGCTGGTGCTCTACCACGTGAACCACAGCACCACTTCTGGTTTTCTGGTGGTTCCTTGGCGATCAGAGTCTCACGGACTTTCCTGCCCAGGCTGGCTTTGAACCGCGATCCTCAGATCTCAGCCTCCTGAGTTGCTGGGATGACAGAGCCACGGCACCCAGACCAACAAGTCTCTTCTGAGCAGTGTCTCCCCATGGTGGACCTCACCCCCCCCCCCGCCCCCTGTCCTCTCCTCCGTCCCTCACAGCAGCTCCAGGCCCAGGCCGGGCTGAGCGCTGCAGCCTGAGGCCAAGGTCAGCACAGGCAGAAACGCAGCATCCGCGCCCCTCGGGGGCTTCGCACGCCCCACGCACAGCCTTACACCTGGGAAACGTCCCGGAGTCTGCGTCCTCAGCACAGGGAGGAGAGGACCGAGGCCTTCCCAGGTCCTCAGTTATAGACCCAGGCCAGAACTGACACAATACACCACAGCCAGGGAGGGAAGGATGGGGAGAGGGAGGGAGGGAGGGAGGGAGGGAGGGAGGGAGGGAGGGAGGGAGGAAGGAGGGAGGGAGGGAAGGAAGGAAGGAAGGAAGGAAGGAAGGAAGGAAGGAGGGTGAGGGAGGGAAGGAAGGAAGGAAAGGAGGGAGAGGAAGGGAAGGGAGGGATAGAAAAAGGGAGGGAGAGGGAGGGAAGGAAGGAAGGAAGGAGGGAGGGAAGGAGAGAGGGAAGGAAGGAATGAGGGAGGGAGGGAAGGAGAGAAGGAAGGAAGGAAGAAAAGAAGGAAGGAAGGAAGGAAGGAGGGAAGGAAGGAAGGGAAAGAAGGAGAGAAGGAAAGAGGGAAGGAAGGAAGGAAGGAAGGAAGGAAGGAAAGAAGGGAGGGAGGGAGGAAGGAAGAAGGAAGGAGGCAGGGAAGGAAGGAAGGAGAGAGGGAGGGAGGGAGGGAAGGAGGGAGGAAGGGAAGGAAGGAGGGAGGGAGGGAAGGAAGGAGGAAGGGATGGAAGGAAGGAAGGAAGGGAAAGAAGGAAGGAAGGAAGGAAAAGAAGGAGGGAGGGAAGGAAGGAGGAAGGGAGGGAAGGAGAGAAGAAAGGAGGGAGGGATGGAAGGAAGAAGGGAGGCAGAGAAGGAAGGAAGGAAGGAAGGAAGGAGGGAAGGAAGGAAGGAGGGAAGGAAGGAAGGAGAGAAGGAAGGAGGGAAGGAAGGAAGAAAGAAAGGAGGGAGGGAGGGAGGGAGGGAAGGAGGGAGGGAGGGCGGGCTGCATGAGCAGGTGAGTTGGATGGAGGGTGGGGAGGGTGGAGATGTGGAGGGCAGGGGGGTGCTGTGACCGGCTGCTGTGGGGTTCAGCCTGTGACCCTCTCAAACTCCACAGCCGCTGACGAAGGTCGGCCGTCAGGCAAGGACCCCGCTGCAGACACCTGACCGTCTCGCTGCACACTCACTCAGCCCTGCCGGGGGCCCTGTCCCACCGTCCATCTGTCCATCTGCTGTTTCCCCACCCAGCCCCCCAGGACAGCCCTTCTCCGCCCCCATCTTCTCAGACCCAGCACCGGTGGCTGTGTGACCAGCCAGGGAGGAAGGAGGTCAGGGGGGAAGGAACTAGAAAGGCCAAGCCCCGGTGTGCAGATCCTGGGGTCACACATCCAACTGCCCCCCCACCCCCCACCCCCGCCTCGGGAAAGGTGCCCACTGCGCGTGGAAGGAAGGAATCTTTGGGAAAGTTCCAGAGGCCAGATGGATGCCAGCCCTCTCCCCTCCCCTTTTCCCTCCCTCCCCCCCCTCCCGGCCCCTCCCCCTGTCAGCTGCTCAAGTTCCTATAAAAAAAACCGGGTTCAGCCTCTGTCTCCACCAGCCCGCAGGAGTCTCTCCCTACCTCGGCAGGAGACGGACGGACAGACAGACAGACGCAGGGGGGAAACCGAGCCACGGGCCCGGCAACCATGAAGCATCTGCTCCTCCTTGCCGTCCTGGCCGCCCTGGCCCTGCTGGCTGTGTGCTATGGTGAGATTTGGCTTGGGTTTACCCCCCCCCCACCCTCCCCTCTGCCCTTCCCTCCTCCTCCTTCCAGCTCAAGGCTGGGCAGGGAACCTTCTCGGATCTCCACGGATACAGAATCCATCCATCAAGCCTGTGGATCTCGGGTCTGCGATCTCCAAATACTTTTAATGAGCAGCTTCTACAGGGGGTCGGGAAGGGGAGGCTTGTCGGGGTGAGTCTGCACCCCAGGACAGACAGCGATTTGCAGAAGAAGCTATCAAATTTGCCAGCCCGGGCGATCTAACATATAATATATATATGCATCTTTATATACATATATATAATTTATGTATATTATTACCTATGCTATGGATCAAAGGCTGTAGCTTGAAGAAAATCAGTTTGTCTCTGAAGTATTTCAGCCCCTACTGGGTAGAGCTTGCTATTATGAATTTTCTGCCCAACAAATTCATTGCAAACGAGAAAGGAAAATCAAGTCCTGAGGTCCGTTATCCCCACCAAGATAAAGAGTAGTGGGCTTTGTTTGTTTGTTTGTTTTCTGGATCTCTAGAGATCAGGGCCTGTGTCTGTCTGTGTCCCAAGAGGAGTTGGAAGGTATTCTGGAAGCCAAGTTATTTAATATCATTCTGCTGCTTCTCTTTCTGTGTGTGTGTGTGTGTGTGTGTGTGTGTGTGTGTGTGTGTGTGTGTGTGTGTGTGTCTGGTTTTTCTTAAGCCTCGATTGCAGTCACAGTCTTGAGGTTTATCCCTGCTCATTCCTGAAGTTCTTCACGAACTTTCTGTGTAAGACAGATTGGCAGAAAGCACCCTGAGCCTCTCCTCCTCCAGTCTCTGGGAGACTGAGAGGATTTAACCCAGGCTTTAGAAAAATGGAGAAAAATGTGCCCTTCAGGCTCCACTGAGCTCTCTCTCTCTCTGCCCAGAGAAATCCCTTCCAGACGTTTCTATTGCTCTCCTTCGGAAGCCAAGGATGCTCAGTCTGCTCATTTTCAGTGCCCAAACCTTGAACGTGTCCCAGGGTGCTGAATTGAGTACCCCCAGGGCCCCGGGGCGGGGGGGGGGGTGTAACTCAAACCAATCACTATTTCCCCAGATATCAGATTAAACCCAAGCGTTTGCCCACGTAGAGACGGAAAAAGAACGGGCAAAGCCCTAGATTCCTGGAGTTTGTAATAACCACATTGCTAAGTATATTCTCAGCATCTTTTGGACTCCCGCTCCTCTCCCATCCCTATACTTAGACCGTTTGAGTGTCTGACAAATAACTAGATGATGAATCTTTGTTATTGTTGTTCTTTCTCAATTCCAGAGTCTCACGAGAGCATGGAGTCCCACGAAGTCAGTAAGTGAATTTTTGACTTCTTGATTTCATGATAGACTCTACCTCCCTCCCTCTTTCCCTCTTTCAATAAACCAAGTGGCTAGACATGTCATTGGGGGGAGTTATTTAAGGAAAAAAAAAAGGGAAAGAAGAAGAGGAGCTTCTTTTGGAAAAATCAAAGTCCATTTAAAAAAATGCAATGATGGTTTTAAAAAAATACAGCCATCAAAAATGAGCAAACCGTTGAGGCTCGGGGAAATATAATATGCCGTTGAAAATGTAATGTGCCATTTTTTCAACTTACTTCAGAGACATGAAATGTCATTTGGAAAATTTTAAGTCAGTGCCACATTAGCCTCAGAAATGGAAAATGAGGGGTGAAAATCATAGCAAAACACAAAATACGCAGTCCCAGGGCCTCCATAGTAAGTTCAAGGCCATTAAGTTTGTGCACAGAAAAGACCCGAGGAGAGGCTGGGCAGGTGGCTCAGGGGTAGAGTGCTCGCCTAGCGTGCATGAAGCCCTGGGTTCGAGTCCTCAGTACCACATACACAGCAAAAGCTAGAAGTGGTGCTGTGGCTCGAGTGGTAGAGCACCATCCTTGAGCAAAAGAAGCTCAGGGACAGCGCCCAGGCCCTGAGTTCAAGCCCCAGGACTGGCACCAAAACAAAAAATAGAACTGCAAGTAGAATATAGCTCTTGCTTTTGAACTGTTCATGATTTTTATATTGTTTTAAAGACTCGGGGCCTGGGGATGAGCATTTCTCCTCAAATAAATTTATTTGAGGGGCTGACTAACACAAGGTGACAGGTGTCTCAGACCTAGCAATGGATGGCTGAGCTTTCTGGGCTAGGATGCATTTCAGGAACGCCTGCTTGGCCGTCCTCTGCTTCTGTCTAACTCTGGGTGGAACGCCGAATCTTCCTGGAAATCTATCCAGCCACCGTGCCCCTAACACGGCCCCCCATTTCTTGTCTGCTTGAAGGCCCGTTCATTAACAGGAGGAATGCAAACACCTTCATGTCCCCACAGCAGAGATGGCGCGCAAAAGCCCAGGAGAGGTGCGTACAAGAACTGGGGGAGGGGGAAATACACAAGTGCACGCACATGCACGCGCGCACACATGCACACCCGTGTACACCCACCCAGGCCACGCGCTGGGGCTCCCATCTGTAATCCTACCTACTCAAGAGGCTCAACTCTGAAAACACAGGTTCAAAGCCAGCCTGGCCAGGAAAAACAAATTCCAAGAGATTCATCTCTAGTTAGCCACAAAAGCCAGGAGTGTAGGCGTGGCTCAAGTGTTAAAGCACCAGCCTTGGAGGGAAAAAAAAAACTAAGCAAAAATGCAAGGTTCTGAGTTCAAGTCCCAGGACTGACCTATATGAATATATAAATAAGCAATATACAAAGACAATTGAATATTTAGAAATCTAAGGCTGGGCGCCGGTGGCTCACACCTGTCATCCCAGCTCCTCAGGAGGCTGAGACCTGAGGATCACAGTTCAAAGCCAGCCCGGGCAGGAAAGTCTTTGAGACTCTGATCTCCCATGAACCACCAGAAAATCAGAAGTGGCGCTGTGGCTCAAGTGGTAGAGCGCCAGCCTTGAGTGAAAGAGCTGAGGGACAGCGCCCAGGCCCTGAGTTCAAGCCTCACAACCAACAACAATAGAAAAAAGGAAGCCAAATTTTTTTTTTTTGAAAGTTACAGGAAGAAACACTCTGAAAGGCAGGAAGAAACACTCTGCTTTCTTTCAAACAACAACAACAAGAAAACTAAAGTGTATTCTACCTTCTCTCCCTGTCCTTCCTCCCTCTATCTATCTATCTATCTATCTATCTATCTATCTATCTATCTATCTGTCTGTCTGTCTGTCTGTCTGTCTGTCTGTCTGTCTGTCTGTCTGTCTGTCTGTCTGTCTGTCTATCTACCTACTTACCTATCCATCCATCTACCCAACTACCCAACTATCCATCTATGTATGTATGTATGTATGTATGTATCTATCTATCTATCTAATCTATCTACATACCTACTACCTACCTACCTTCCATCCATCCATCCATCTATCTGTCTATCTATCTATCTAATACTATACTATTATATGCTATCTATTGTATACCTATTATATTACTATGTATCTATTATATTATTATATACTCTATTATATTATCTATTATATCCTTCTATATCTATTATATCTATATCTATTATTATATTCTGTATCTATTACCTTATATGCCATCTCTCTATATAATTATATTGTTGACATCAATCTCTGATTTTCTGATTTTGTTCCTCTTCCTTTTCGCTTTTGGTTCTGCGTTTCCCCTTGTCTCGGTGCGTCTCAATTCTGGCCTTGGCGCCATTTTCCCCAGGATCCGAGAACGGAACAAGCCGCCCTATGAGATCAACAGAGAAGCCTGTGATGACTACAAGCTCTGTGAGCGCTACGCCCTGGTCTACGGCTACAACGCAGCCTACAACCGCTACTTCAGGAAGCGGCGTGGAGCCAAGTGAGGGGCCAAGGACGGAGCCACAGGCCCGGCCTGGCGTCTTTCGGAAAGCCTGGTTTTGAACCCACAGCGCCCCCCCCCATGCTGTAGCTTGACGACGTATACAGACACACACACAGATGCTTGATTCTTGGGGCTACCTGTCTGGCTGTGTCCCCTACCTTTGTGCCCCTCACCCCCATATTGGAAAAGTAAGGGAGTTCCAGGTTGTCGGCATGTAGGATGAGATCTAATAAACTTCTGGTTTGATACTGCCATTCGTAAATCTTGTCGTTGCTGTGGTTTTATTTCTTCTGGGGGGAACGGGGAGATATGGAAATGGTGGCCCCACCGAAGTCTACGAGAGGAGCTTCTGTGACATCTGTGTCTGGCTGAGGACAGATAGAAGGAGAAAATTTCTTTCTTTGCTGGGGAGCGAGTGGGTGGCTGGCTCCTCTTAGGAATTTTCCAGGGTTTTCAGGTTGTAAGGGGGGCTGTTTCAGGGTTGACTCCGTTTATTTCTCTTCTCTTATGTGTCAAGGTTAAAAGAGACCTCAGGCTGGGGATAGGTAGCTCACGCCTGTCATCCCAGCTACTCAGGAGGCTGAGACAGGAGGATAGGAAAGTAGAGGTTCAAAGCCAGCCCAGACAGGGAAGTCTTGTGAGATTTTTTTTATCTCCAATGGACCAACGCAAAAGCCAGAAGTGGAGCTGTGTGTGTGTGTGGTTCAAGTGGTAGAGCGCCAGCCTTGAGCGAAAAAGCTCAAGAGAGACAGTGCCCAGGTCTTGAGTTCAAGCCTCCAGACAGACACAGAAATAAAATAGCAGGGGCTGGGAAGGTGGCTCAGTGGTAGAGCGCTGGCCTTGCATGCCTGAGGCCCTGGGTTCGATTCCTCAGCACCACATAAGCAAAAAGAAAAAAGCCAGAAGTGGCGCTGTGGCTCAAGTGGTAGAGCGCTAGCCTTGAGCTGAAGAGCTGAGGGACAGCACCCAGGCCCAGAGTTCAGGCCCCACAACCGGACCCCCCCCAAAAAAGAAAAAAAATAGCAGCCTCAAGAAATCTAACAGAAAGGAAAACCAAGGAAGGGAAATATCACAAGCTGACAGACTTTGGTCCAACTGTATCATAATCGCAACAATGCATGAACCATTGCACAACCCAGATATATATAGATATATGCATATATCTATATATATATGTGTGTGTGCGTATATATATAATTTTTGCCTTAGTTAATTCTTACTAGGATTAAATAGTAATAAAAGAGTCAGGGGGCCGAGACGAAGCTAAGGGATGATGTTAAGACACACAGCTTTATCCATGCAAACAGCCTCAGGAAACACAGGAAAGCTGCTATCATGGGTGGGGGAGGGCGGTGGACACCATACCACACTGTGTAGCTAATGCACGCCATTTATTTTTTATTTTTTATTTTTATTTTTGCCAGTCCTGGGGCTTGAACTCAGGGCCTGGGCGTTGTCCCTCAGCTCTTTTGCTGCAGGCTGGCACTCTACCACTGGAGCCACAGCGCCACTTCTGGTTTTCTGGTGGATCACTGGGGATCAGACTTTCCTGCCCTGGGCTGGCTTTGAACCGCGATCCTCAGATCTCAGCCTCCTGAGTAGCTGGGATGACAGCCCAGTGGCTTTGTATATTTTGAGTGTGACATGGTGGGGGGAGGGCTCTCTCTCAATGGTATCAAATTGAAATGGACCCCAATGTTTCTGATATGAAAACAGAGACCCTCCCCCTTCACCCCGCCTGGAGTCAATGGCTGTGCACAGAGCATGCTCTAGGAGACTTCTCTGTTCTTGTCTTCAGAGAAATGAACGGGGTGACCTCCCTGGGGGATGGGGGGAGGCGGGGGTGCGGGGAGGGAGCTTTTTTCCATCTCTCCTGTTCGTCTGAATTCGGGCATTGAAAGCAAACCAGCAAACAGGAAAGCCAGAGACCAGAGTTACCCAGGGTTGTTCAAACATGAGGTTAGGCGCTGAACGCTCACTCACTGTTCAAGAAATGAGATCTTGGCTCGCGGGGCTAAGGCCGGGGATCTGTGTGGCGGCGGAGGTCTAGTAAACCCTTCTGTGCTTGAACAAGGCCTGCTGTGTCTCTACCCCTCCCCCAGCCTCCTGGCACACATAAAAGGGGGAAAGTAATCCACCGAGGCTTAGAGAGGCGTTTTTTAGACATGCTGAGAGAGAATCTTCTTGGGAAGGTGCCCGAGGGATTATGATCTGGGATGAGAGAATGATTCCACAAGAATCCCACCCGTTGTCTTGGCCTCCATTCCTGGGGAGGGAGTTAGGCCTCCAACCTGCGTGCACGCTAAGAAGGAAATTATAGAGCAGAGTGCGAGGAGAGCATTTGTTCATTACTCGGGTAAATGCCCTGGTACGGGAAGGCCGCAGGGGACAGGGAAGCGGGGGCCAAACTACCAAGCTGAGTAGCATTGGAAGAATGTGTGTGTGTGTGTGTGTGTGTGTGTGTGTGTGTGTGTGTGTTGAAGAACGTGTGTGTGTGTGTGTGTGTGTGTGTGTGTGTGTGTGTGTGTGTGTGTGTGTGCATGCTGCTCTTGTATACACAAAAGGGAACTGGGAATCCAAAGGAAATACAGAGCGGACAGGGGCAATCTTTCCTAAGTGAGGGTTTGTTCTATAGTGCCATTTTCCAATCAGGGATCTCCTTAGAAGCTGCTCTGGTCCCTGATGACCAATTCTGTCCCCTTGATACACTCCTCCAATATCTGCACAGAGAGGGAGAGGGAGATCTGTGATAAACAGAGAGAGAGGGGAGAGGTGATCCGTAGATGATTGATAGATGGATGGATGGATGATAGACATAGAAGAGAAATCAATGGACGATGGATACATAGAAGATAGATTAATAGATAGATGAATAGATAGGCAGGAAGGTAGGTAGATGATAGAGAGAGAGAGAGAGATACAGAGATGATGCTAGATAGACAGGTAGATAGATGATAGATAGATAGATAGATGGATACATGAATAGATAGGTAGGTAGATACATACATACATACATATATACATAGGTACATACATAGACAATATATACATACATATATAGATACATAGGCAGATGATAGATAGATAGATAGATAGATAGATAGATAGATAGATAGATAGATAGATAGGCAGGCAGGGACAGACAGACAGACAGACAGATAGATAGATAGGCAGGCAGAGACAGACAGACAGACAGAGAGGCAAGCAGACAGACAGACAGATAGGCAGGCAGGCAGGCAGGCAGGCAGATAGACAGACAGACAGACAGACAGATAGATTGATTGATAGATAGACAGATGAATAGGTAGATAATATGGATGGGTAGGTAGGTAGGTAGGTAGGCAGGTAGGCAGATAGATGATAGATAGATAGATAGATAGATAGATAGATAGATAGATAGATAGATAGATAGATAGATAGATAGATAGATAGATAGATAGATGATAGACAGAAAGACAGTCGCGGGCTGGGAGTTGTGAGGCATTCTGGGACCTGCTCAGTCTGGCCCACACCGGCCTGGTACCACACACTCTCTCTGTCCATAGAACCCTCACCGGTGGACGCGGCCCTCGGAGTCCAGAGGATCCAGAGCCCCGTCCACGCGTGGGGCAGGGGGCAGGGGGCAGGCAAGCAGGGGGCAGGCAGGCAGAGGCTGATGGGAACTAAAGAGAGGGGCTGGCAAGAGGGGGGGGAGCGAGGGAGGGAGGGAAGAGAAGGAAGGGGAAGAGGAGAGGGAGAGAGAAGGAAGGAAGAAAAGAGGGAAGGAGAAAGGGAGAGGGAGAGAAAGGGAGAGAAGGAGGGAAGGAGGAGAGGAGGGAAGGGAGAGAGGGAGGGAGAGAGAAGGAGGGAGGAAGGGGAGGAGAGAAGGAGAGAGGGAGAGAAAAAGGGAAGAGAGGGATGGAGAAGGAAAGGGAGGGAGGGAGGAGAGTGGGAGAAGAGAGGGAGAGAAAGAGATGGAGGGAGAAGGGGAGAGAGGGAGGAGAGGAGGGAGGAAGGGAGAGGGGGAGAGGGACGGGAGAGAGAGAAGGGAGGAGAGAGGAGGAGAAAGGGAGAGAGAAGGAGGGAAAGAGAGGAAGGGAAGAAGAGAGGGATAGAAGGAGGGAAGGAAGGAGGGAGGGACAGAGGGAGGAAGAGAGAAAAGGAAAGAGGGCAGGAGGGAAGGAAGAAGGGAGGGAGGGACAGAGAATGTGTGTGTGTGTGTGTGTGTGTGTGTGTGTGTGTGTGTGTGTGTGTGTGTGTGTGTGTGTGTGTGTGTGGTGTGTCCAGAGTCAGGAAAACGGACACCACCAATCCCAGGCCCAGACATGGGAGACAGCAGCGCCCATCCCTGGTGGGGGGGGGGTGGTTAGAATCACGGGGTGACTGTCCCCCCCCCAGATGACAGGTAAATGAGCATCACCCACTGGTGCCAAGTGGCTAGATGCTCAGCAGAACAGGAAAAGACACGCGCTCTCCCTGGCTAGGGAAGAAGGCCACCCTAGAAACAATCCAGAACAAACCACCAGCCAAAACTCCACTGCTCTGCAAGAGGGACAAATAAACCATCTGTGCTTGAAAAACATTGACCGTTTCCCCCCTCCCCCCATGCACACCCACACACACCCACACTCCATACCACTCTTCTTGCACTTGGAAATAGCATGGAGCCGGCGAATGCTGCCAGCCAGACAGCTTCAAAGTCAAGTTCAAGTCCGGGCCTGCCCCGGGGCCCGCCCGGGGCGCGGGTGCCAGGCCTTGTGTGGCCTGCTTCCTTGCGGAGGCTGGAGGAGAAAACAGGCCGAAGTCTTCCCAGGCTTGTTACCCCGCTGGGCTCTAGGGGCCCCACGGGCCCCCATCCTTGTTCCTGAGTCTCTATGTTTCTAAGCCGCCTTCTGTGATGCTCTGTGGTCCGTTCGCTGGGCTGGGCCGTCCTGAGGCTGGGTTTCTCCACGCACTGACAAAAATGCCCTCTTTGTGGTTCAACTGCAAAGAGACCACAGAGCAGGGAGGGGAGGGAGGGGCGGGGGAGGCAGGACTTTGAAGGCTCTGGGTGGCCTCCGTAGGTGGTTCGTTCTGGGAAGGGTGGGTTAGGAGGCCGAGCCCCTTCCGAAAGGACCTGAGGTACCCAGCCGCTTCACCCCCTTCTGCCGGCCAGGCCAAGCCAGGAGGCCCGCTCAGCATCTCTGCCCTGCATTACCCAAGGGCCGGGAGCCAGTGGCCCACGCCTGTCATCCCAGACACTCAGGAGGCTGAGATCTGAGGATGGAGGTTCAAAGCCAGCCCAGGCAGGAAAGGCTGTGAGACTCTGATCTCCAAGGATCCACCAGAAAACCAGAAGTAGAGCTGTGGCTCACGTGGTAGAGCGCCAGCCTTGAGTGAAAGAGCTCAGGGACAGCGCCCAGGCCCTGAGTTCAAGTCCCAGGAAAGGAATGAAGAAGGAAGAAGGAAGGAAGGAAGGAAGGAAGGAAGGAAGGAAGGAAGGAAGGAAGGGAGGGAGGAGGGAGGGAAGGAGGAAGGGAGAGAGGGAGGGAGGGAGGGAGGGAAGGAGGAAGGAAGGATGGAGGGAAGGGAGAGAGGGAGGGAGAGAGAAGGAGGGAGAAAGGGGGAGGAGAGAAAGGAGAGAGGAAGAGAAAAAAGGGAAGAGAGAGATGGAGAAGGAAAGGGAGGGAGGGAGGAGAGAGAAAGACAGGAAAGTGGGAGAAGAGAGAGAGAGAAAGCAATGGAGGGAGGAAGGGAAGGGGGGAGAAGAAGGGGAGGAAGAGAGAAGGAGAAAGAGAAGGAAGAAGGAAGGAAGGAAGGAAGGAAGGAAAAGGAAGGAAGGAAGGAAGGAAGGAGGGAGGAAGGGAAGGAGGGAGGGAGGGAGGGAGAGAGGGAAGGAGGGAGGAGGGAGGGGGGAGAGGAAAGGAAGAAAGAAGGAAGGAGGGAGGGAAGGAGGGAGGGAAGGAGGGAGGGAAGGAGGGAGGGAAGGAGGAGGGAAGGAGGGAGGGAAGGAGGGAGGGAAGGCAGGCCCTTTGTCCTTGGTGAATGCTCTGCAATCAGCCTCTTGCTCACCCCCCCCCCAGGTGTGAAGGTCATTTGAAGGACTTTTCATCTCTTCCCTTGCTTCAGACTCCTCAGTGGCGGTGGTGGCAGAGCATGGATTACAGCTGTGTGAGGCGTTCAGGCGCAGCACTGAGCAGGGGGAGACGGGGTCTCTCGGGGGGGCGGGGGGCTGGGCTCTCCATCCCAGACCTGCACAGATATTACTAATTAAAGGCTCCTCCTCCCCCTCCTCCTCCTCCTCCCCCCCTCCTCCTCCCCCTCCCCTTCCCCTTCCTCCTCCTCCTCCTCCTCCCCTTCCCCCTCCTCCTCCTCCTCCTCCTCCTCCTCCTCCTCCTCCCCCTCCTCCTCCCCCTCCTCCTCCTTCTCCTCCCCCTCCTTCTCCACCCCGCACCAGCACCTCCTCGTGGGTCAAGCCACAACCCCGGCTGCAGCTGGACTTGGGGGAGGAGGGCAGGGGGTCCTCTGGGTTACTGACCCCTCTCCCCCCATCCAAGTTTCAGACCCAGGCCCCAGCTGGACGTGAACTTTCCTCTCCCCCCCAATCCAGAATGGCCCA
>NW_027206446.1:12500-48949 GCF_024711535.1 Dipodomys merriami | reverse complement strand
TCTTTGTCTCGTGGGTGGGTTTCTCTGTCTCTGGGAGGGTGAGGGGGACACAGAAATGGGGGGGACAGAGGGGAAACTGAGGCAGCCGTAGTCCTCACTGGACACCAGGTGGAGAATGAACTCTACCACTCGTGGGTGGGGACGGGAGGGAAAACCTGGGGGGGAGAGAGCGAGGGAAGGGGGGACAGGGTCCACAGAGACACGCGCTCACGACCCGACTGATGTCACTGTCACCCCTCTGCATGTCACCTTTGTCATCACAATTTTTAAACTTTTTTTAAATATAGGAAGCTCACGGTCAAGTTCAACCCCAGCGTGAACAGGATCACCTCACCGGAGGAGCGAGCAAAGCAGAATGGCGGAGGACGTGGTTCAAGGGGCACAGCACCGGCGCGGGGCAGGTGAGGAGCCCCGACCCAAACCCAACAGCCTGGGAAAGAAAAAAAAAACAAAAGTGAAGCTACTGACATAAAACCCAGTGCCAAAACTCCCAGCAGAACCTACTTCCTCTGAACCATTAAGCAGCTCCCGCCTGCCATCCCCGCTACTCAGGAGGCTGAGATCTGAGGATTGTGGTTCAAAGCCAGCCCGGGCAGGAAAGTCCTTGAGACTCTGATCTCCCAGGAACCACCAGAAAACCGGAAGCGGAGCTGTGGCTCAGGTGGTAGAGCACCAGCCTTGAGTGAAAGAGCTCAGGGACGGCGCCCAGGCCCTGAGTTCAAGACCCAGGACTGGTGTGCATGCATGCGCACACACACACACACACACATACACACACACACACACACACACACAGGATAAAGCTCTGAATTCAACTACAGTCCCTAGATTGGAGAATTTCAAACATGCCTGGAAAAAGCAGCATTCACATCACACACACACACACACACACACACACACACACACACACACACACACACACACACACACACACACACCAGCAGCTCTCCTATTCTGAGCCTATCAGTGACAGGGTGTGCCTGACTCCACCTGGCACCAATCGGATGACCCATACAAGAAGTCTGTGGCTGTAGATAAGACCCTGGCGCATCCCCACTCACCCCCAGTTCAGGACCGCGTATGTTTTCCTGGCAGAGCCCAGGCTGAACGCCCCCCCCCACCCCCCAGCCCTGCCCAGCCAGGCAGGACTGGACTAAGCGGGGTTTTCTGAGCTGAGCCTTCTCTTCAGGATGCAGTGGCCAGGACTGGAGAGGGTGGAGAAGACCCCTGAGTTGGAGAAGGGAAGGAATCCTCTGCCCCTCCTGCTGCTGCTGGTCTTGATGACCCCCACAGGGAGCCCAGAGGTAGGAGCTTCTAGAGGGTGGATTTTTCCAGAACATTCTAACAGGATCGGGGAAGCCCGGCATAACCAATAACTTATTACTAGGCAACCTCCTGGTGCAGGGTGGGTTAGTCTCTCCTTCTGGAACTTTCCCTGGACAAGCCCGCTTGTCATCCAACGCAAAGACGTGTCAACAGAACCCTGGATGGTGGGAACAGTGATCCTCCAGATTGAATCCCCCCCCCCAATCTTTATTTTGAGAATCTGGGGAGGTTTGTTACTCACAGAGCCTCATTCAAAGCTTTTCTCCAAGAGAATTCAAAAGAGGTACTGTGTTCCTAGAAAAGGATGTTTCATAGCTAGCCACCAGTGGCTCCCGCCTGTCATCCCAGCCACTCAGGAGGCTGAGATCGGAGGATCACGGTTCAAAGCCAGCCTGGGCAGGAAAGTCCATGAGACTCTGAGCTCCAAGGAACCACCAGGAAACCAGAAGTGGAGCCGTGGCTCACGTGGTAGAGCACCAGCCTTGAGTGAAAGAGCTCAGGGACAGCGCCCAGGCCCTGAGTTCAAGCCCCAGGACCGACACACACACACACACACACACACACACACACACACACACACACACACACACACGGGTTTATATAAAGTCTGGCAAACTTGCCACCACATCTCTCCCTGTCCGACCGAAATGAGCCCGTGGGAATGGCTCTTTCCTTGGTCACGTCTAGGTGATCCGTGACATCGATGTCGACTTGGCCCCGGGCTCCTTCGATGATCAGTACCACGGCTGCCACCAGCAGGTGATGGAGGCGCTGACCCAACGCGATTACTTCACCCGCGAAGTGGACGCCCACAGGAACTACTCCAGGCTGTGGCACCGGGCGCACCTGGCGTGGCTGGGCCACGCGAGGCCGCTGCCCCCGGGCCTGACCCCCACGCACGCCGTGGCCCTGCTGCTCTACGTGTCCGACGCCACCGTGCGCTCGGATTTCTCCAGGGCCCTGGCCGGGGATGCCAGCTCGGGCCGGCAGTACCAGCGTGCGTTCCGCTTCAACTTCCTCCACTACTACCTCACCTCGGCCGTCCAGCTGCTGAGGGCCGAGGCGGCCACGCGGGACGGGGGCCCGTGTCACCGGGTGCACCACGCCATGAGGGACGTCACCCTGGAGGCTGATGTCGGGGTCACCGTCCGCCTGGGCCAGTTCCTCCTGGCCCCGCTCCTGAGCGAGGAGGCCGGGAGGCCTGGCGCGCGCACGCTGCTCACCCTGATCACCTGTCTCGGGGCACGCGTGACCCCGTTCTCCCTCCAGCAGGCCGTGCTGGTCCCGCCCTACGAGGTGTTCCGGGTCGTCAACCGGAGCCAACATCAGAGTGGCGATCGGTGGTTCCTGCGCTCGGCGGGCAACAGGAGCCGCTACAACTGCCAGCTGCTGAAAGGTAATCTTGCTTTTGCTCTTGTTGTCCAGCTTGGGGGGGCCTGGGAGCCGTCCCTGGGCTCTTTCGCTCCGGGCTGGCGCTCTACCGCTTGAGCCACACCGCCAGCCCAGCTTTTTGGTGGTTCCCTGGAGATGAGAGTCTCACGGACTTTCCTGGCCTCCAACCGCGATCCTCAGAGCTCAGCCTCCTGAGTCGCTGGGCACCGGGCTGGCTGGGAGTGGGGATGGTAGAGGAGAGAGTCGGGGACCAGCATGAGTTGGATGGCAGGACTTGGGGTGAGCCCTGAGCTTGGGGCGCGGGTGGAGGCTCCCACGTCACAGCTGGCAGAACCGGCCCAAGGCCAGCGGGGGGCCATGGCGCCCGCAGGATCGGCCGAGCATTCTGATGGTGTGACACTTTCACAAGGGAGCCCTTCTCGGGATCCGACAGAGAGACTAGAGTGAGCGAGCAAGGGAGGGAGGGAAGGAGGAAGAGAAGGAAGGAGGGTGGGAGCGAAAGAAGGAAGGAAAGAGGGAAGGAGGGAGGGAGGGAAGGAGGGAAGGAAGGAAAGAGGGAGGGAGCGAGCAAGGAGGGAGGGAAGGAGGGAGGGAGGGATGGGGGAGGGAGGGAGGGAGGGATGGGGGAGGGAGGAAGGAAGAGAAGGAAGGAGGGTGGGAGTGAAGGAAGGAAAGAGGGAAGGAGGGAGGGAGGGAAGGAGGGAAGGAAGGAAAGAGGGAGGGAGGGAGGAAGGGAGGGAAGGAGGGAGGAGAGAATGGAAGGAGAGAAGGAAGGAAGGAAGAAGGAAGGAAGGAAAGAAGGAGGAGGAATGGAGGGAAGGAGGGAGGGAGAGAAGGAAGGAAAGAGGGAAGGAGGAGGGAGGGAGAGAAGGAAGGAAGGAGGGAGAAGGAAGGAAGGAAGGAAGGAGGAGAGAGAGAAGGTAGGAAGGAAAGAGGGAAGGAGGGAGGGATGGAGGGAGAGGAGGGAGGGATGAAGGGAGGGAAGGAGGAAGGGAGGGAAGGAGAGAAGGAAGGGAGGAAGGAAAGAGGGAAGGAGAGAAGGAAGGTAGGAAGGAAAGAGGGAAGGAGAGAGGGATGGAGGGAGGGAGAGGAAGCAGGGAGGGAGAAAGAAAGAGGAGAGAGGGAGAGAAGGAAGGAAGGAAGGAAGAAGAAAGAAAGAAGAAGAAAGAAAGAAAGAAAGAAAGAAAGAAAGAAAGAAAGGAAGGAAGGAAGGAAGGAAAGAAGGAGGGAGGGATGGGGAAAGGAGGGAGGGAGGGATAGAAGGAAGTAAGGGAGGAAGGAAGGAAAGAAGGAAAGGAGGGAGGGAGGGAGGGAGAAAGGAAGGAAGGAAGGAAGCAGGGAAGGAGGGATGGAGCGATGGAGGGATGGAGGGAAGGAGGGAGGGAGGGAGTCAGCAAGTTGAGGTGTGAGTTGGCATAATCTAAGAAAAATGTTTTGTAAAAGTAAGTAGACTTCCCAGGTTTCATCGGGAAGTTTTCAGGTTAAAGTAGCAACTCTATCATTATTGCTGCTGCTGCTGCTGTTGAGAAACGTGTCTGCTGCCTGGCACATCTCTAACTGTGTCTGTTGGGTGCAGCTTCCGGCGCTCAGCCCACCCCTTCCGCCCTGCTCCTGGCTTCCGTCTCTGGCGTGGTCAGTCTGCACGTCCTCCTCCAAGAGCTCGGCCTGGAGACGTCCTGACTCCTCCTGAGCCACGTTTAACCCCCGGCCTCTGAGATGGCCGCTGGGGGGAAGGAAAGGAGCTTATTCACCCCCCCCCGCCTCCCCAGCCCCCACCTCCCCAGCCCCCCATCTCCATCCTACAGGATTTCCAGGTGGAGCTGTGGCTCAAGTGGTAGAGCACCAGCCTTGAGTGAAAGAGCTCAGGGACAGCGCCCAGGCCCTGAGTTCAAGTCCTACCACACACACACACACACACACACACACACACACACACACACACACACACACACACACACACACACACACACACACACCAGAGCAGATACCCCATGTCTTTTTTTTTGTTTTTTGTTTTTGTCAATCCTGGGTCTTGAACTCAGGACCTGGGCGCTGTCCCTGGGCTCTTTCACTCAAGGCTGGCGCTCTACCACTTGACCCACAGCGCCACTTCGGGGGCTTTTCCCCCATGGAAGATTTAAAATTTCTCTCCCCTCTCCCCCCAGCCCCTGCTCAGATCACCACGTTTCTCCTGATCTGGGAACGCAATGAATTGTGAACCCCGAAGCAGGGGAAGCCCACAAAGCAGGCAGGCAGGGGCCAGGGCGGGGCCCCCGCAAAGCCTGCCAGTCATCACATTCCACTGGAAGCATCTAGAAACATCCAGACTGTGGGGGGGAGTGAGGGGGGTGGGAAAGCACTTCAATAATTCTCTCTACCGCCGGACCCAACTCCTAAAGGCAACGGGGTAAGAATCTGGCTGTAAACATGTATTCTGCGTTCTCAGTGTAAATGGCTTTGGGGTGTGGTTTGCAATACATGCTTAAGGTAATAAAAGCTCCTTACTCTGTGTGTGTGTGTGTGTGTGTGTGTGTGTGTGTGTGTGTGTGCATGCATGCGTGTGCCTCTGGTACCAGTCTACTTTCAAAGCTGGTGCTTTACCGCCAGAGCCACAGCTCTGCTCCCGTAGCCCCTGTGCATTGAGTGAGTTTTGTTTTTTTTCCAGCTATCCCTTCTAAGGAAGTAAGTCTGAGGTAGGCCAGCTGGGTTTCCCTCCTCTGGTTTAGAAGGCTTAGTCGTCTGATCAAACCTTTACTTGCTCCAGGAAATGTAATTCTTCCACCCAGTGGCCGTGTAACTTTCTCTTCTTGAATTCCTTTTTCCCTCCTTTCTCTGGCATTGTCCTAGGAGGGGAGGATGCGGTTGGAGAACTAAACTAGGGGATACCGATGGTCCAATTGGAGACAAAGATATGCGATTTCATTGTAGCTGCTTCCAAGAAAGAAAGAAAGGGAAAAACTATGCCATTTAAGAACCCGGAAGCATTTGGTGGCAAAATGATCTCTTTATCCACAATGACAAAAGCCTATTTTGCACAACATAATTAGAAGAAAAACTGACAAGAGTAAAATAATGTGCATTGGGGTGCAAACACTATACTAGATTAGTAAAGTGTGATATGTATGTGTGCATATCTCTATCATGTATGATGTATACTTCATATTTCCAGATGTAGATAGATAAATAGGATGGGTAGAGAGATGATAGATGGATGGACATATGGATGACAGACAGACTGACAGATGGATGGGTGGGTGGATGGATGGAAAGATTGATGGATAGATAGATGATAGATAGATAGATAGACAGACAGATGAGTGGATAAATGGATAGAGGTATGGATAGATAGATAGACAGACAGACAGATAGACAGACAGACAGATGAGTGGATAGATGGATAGATAGAGGTATGGATGGATTGATACAAAGATAGATAGATAGATAGATAGATAGATAGATAGATAGATAGATAGATAGATAGATAGATAGATAGATGTATAGATGTATAGATAGATGAACAGATGGATGGATGGATGGATAGATGGACAGATAGATGGATGGATGGATAGATTCAGGAATCGAGAAAGAGAGAGAGAGAGAGAGAGAGAGAGAGAGAGAGAGAGAGAGAGAGAGAGAGAGAGAGAGAGACTCTTCTAATTCTTATTACACTGGTCAAGATAGTCTTGGGTCATTCACAAATCTATCCTGAAAACTGTTGGTTGAGAATATGGCCAGCAAACCTCTCTTGGTTTTGGGCTGCAAACCCCTTTCGCTAACACCACCATGTCAATCCGCCCGCAGCCTCGCTACACAGACCTGGCGCTCCGGCCGATGGTGGTTCTACCGCCCGGTGCACCCTTTCGTCCTGACTGCCGACTTAGTCACTGCGAGGCCAAGGGGAGAGACAATGCCCCCCGCCCCACCCCACCCTGCTCCCCGCTCAGCTCCGTCTCCCCTTGATATTTCCCCCCAGGCTGTACGCTGGTCAGCAGAATCAGCACAGCCACATCTGTTTTTCTTGTAAGTTATTGTGATCGTAAAGGTGACATGCAGAGAGGTGACAGTGACATCAGTCGAGTCACGAGTGCATTGCTCTGGACCCTGTCCCCCCTTCCCTCGCTCTCTCCCCCAGGTTTTCCCTCCCGTCCCCCCCCCCCCACAAGTGGTAGAGTTCATTCTCCACCTGGTGTCCCGTGAGAACCCCGGCTGCCTTGGTTTCCCCCTCTGTCTCCCCCATTTCTGTGTCCCCCTCACCCTCCCAGAGACAGAGAAACCCACCCAGGAGACAAAAAGGAACAGAAACCACATGGAAGAATCAGGCCTCTTGCGTCCATTTCCTGAGTCCATCGGATCGCTGTTCTTTTCTCTGATCACAGGCCTGGCCCTTTGAGCTCCTCCTTGGGTCTGGCTGTGTGTGGACGTCCAGCGTCCTGTCCCCGTGTAACTTGTGTGCGTGTATTTGAACTTGAAACTGTTGGGGCCACAGAATTCTCGGATTAAGTCGCACCCGCCCGGAGCCCGGCTTGCTGCTCAGCAACAGGCTCAAGAAAGAAATCCCGGGATCGCCGTCGCCCCCTGCTGGTGACCGCTTTCCCCATCCATCGGGCAGCTCCATCCACCGGTGCTGGACAAAGCCCTTTCCAGAACCACCCAAAATCTGTGCAGAAGTGGCTAGTAACCTCCCCCCCACCCTGCCCTCATCCCTCCTCCCCCCAAATAAACACCCTCCTAGCAGATCTGATGAGTGGCTGGGGAAATCACCAACGTTGGGAAGCAAAGACTCTCCAAACTGGGCTGCGCTTCCTAGACCGGTTCTTATGACTTCTGGAAACCCATCGGGTTTATTTGTTAATTAAACAAATGCTTGATAAACACGATGAAGTCTCCCACTGAGAATTTCCCACCACCTCCGGGCACCCGTGGCTCACACCTGTCATCCCAGCTACTCAGGAGGCTGAGATCTGAGGATCTCGGTTCAAAGCCAGCCCAGGCAGGAAAGTCTGTGAGACTCTGATCTCCAGTGAATCAACAGAAAACCGGAAGTGGCGCTGTGGTTCAAGTGGTAGAGCGCCAGCCTTGGGTGAAAGAGCTCAGGGGTACCAGCCTTGCAAATGGTGAGAGAGAGAGAGAGAGAGAGAGAGAGAGAGAGAGAGAGAGAGAGAGAGAGAGAGAGAGAGAGAGAGCATTTCCCACCACTAAACAATGCAGAGTCTTAAGCATCAATGGATTCTATTCATTCGTCCATGCTTTCCATAGATTGACTCCAGGTTTCATAGAGAGAAAACTAATTGCTTATACCCTCTTGTGTATTAGAGATCTTTCTCACAGCTCATGGACCCTGGCTTATCCATCACTAATATTCCTGATGAACTGCACAGGGCAGACACTGTTCAGGACTTTAAGGTGTTTTTTTTTTTTTTTTTCCTGGTCCTGGGTCTTGAACTCAGGGCCTGGGCGCTGTCCCTGAGCTCTTCAGCTCAAGGCTGGCGCTCTACCCCTTGAGCCACAGCGCCACATCTGGTTTTCTGGTGGTTCCTTGGAGATCAGAGTCTCACGGACTTTCCTGCCTGGGCTGGCCTCCACCTGCAATCCTCCGACCCCAGCCTCCTGGGCGGCTGGGATGACAGGCGTGAGCCACGGCGCCCGGCTCGCTGGGGGGAACTTTTTCATGGGGGGGTGTCCTGTTCTCCTTTTCAGCGCTTACCCTTCCCACATGGCGCAGAGCGACTTCCTGTTCCCGGACAACCCCAGGAGGCGACAGGAAGTGACCCGCCTGCACCAGCAGCTGCTGGGCTGCCTGCTGGACAGCTTCCAGGCCACCAATGAGCTGATCGGGGTCCTCAACACACACCTGGGGTGCAGGCTGCCTCCCGTCGAGATGCGGAGACAGGGGACCATCAAGGAGAACTGTGACGCCATCATTGAAGCCGTGCAGGGCATCCAGACGGAGCTGCAGCAGGTGGACCAGGCCCTGAGGGACAAGCTGGAGCCCACGCTGTACCAGAAGCTGCGGGACGTGAAGGAGAAGGAGACAGACAAGGTGGCCATCGTGCAGAAGGTGATCTCGGCCATCCTGGGGGAGGCCACAGCGGCGGCCAGCGCCGTGGCCGTGAGGCTGGTGGGCTCCGGTGCCACGGAGGGGCTCCTGAACAAGCTGGCGGCCGCCCTGGGTCACATCGGCGCGTCCCTGCTGGGCAGCGTCGGGGTCGCCGTCCTGGGCCTGGGCCTGGATCTGATCGTCCGTGCCATCCTGGGAGCGGTGGAGAAGAGCCAGCTGCAGGCAGCCATCAAGAGCTACGAGGCCCATCTGGTGGAGTTCAAATCCGCCTCTGACAGGTACCACCGGGCCATCGCGGAGGTCACCGAGCTGGTGAGACTCCAGACGAGATGAGAGAAACTACTAGAAGGCCGCCTGGCCCCCGTGAGGGCCCACGACTTAGCAGAAAGGTAAACCGCTTTGGAACGTCAGCTCCTCCATGTCCCTAAGTCTGGAGTTTTGAATCCGCCCCGAAACCCTGAGGTGGAATATTATTTACCCAGGACTTTGATACCCAGGTCCAAGGGGGAGCAGAGATGGGGGTGGGTAAGGTTGTTCCGTGACTTATTTTCCAGTGGAAATCCTTGGCCTTCACATTAAAAAATATATATATAGAGAGAGAGAGACACGCGTTCCTGGTTTTATCTTTAACCATTCACATCAGGCTTCCTTTAGTACCAAGAGGAGATGTTCAGTAACTTCTGGATAGACCTGAACCCGGGGCCTTTAAACAGAATTAGGGACGCTACTATTTCCAATAGAAACGGTCATGCCGTTATGACTGTCTCTACTACTACGATTCCTTCAGCATATTGTTATTATTAGCTTAAATGGTGTTTTGTGGAAACTCCTGAGGTTGAAAATAAAAGGGCAATGAAGCCGGGCGCTGGCAGCTCATGCCTGTAATCCTTGCTAGCAGCACAGGAGGCAGAGATCTGAGAGGATCGTGGTTTGAGGCCAGCTCGGGCAGGAAAGTCCCTGAGATGCTAATCTCCAATAAACTACTCAGAAAAGCCGGAAGTGGTGCTGTGGCTCAAGAGGTAGAGCGCCAGCCTTGAGCACAAAGAGGTTCGGGGACAGCACCCAGGCTCTGAGTTCAAGTCCCAGGACCCGCAAAATTAAATGCACACATACATACATAAATACATAAATAAAAGGGGAGACCATAGCTTTGTGAACTTGTCATTATATCATGTCATCTGGGTGGATTTTATATTAAAGATAAAGCAACCATGATCTTTATTTTTAAAAAACAGCTCTGTTGGTATTAAATGCAATGCATTTACTATGGAACATTAATATATAACATTTTATTTATTTTTTTGCCGGCTGTGGGGTTTGAACTCAGGGCCTAGGTGCTGTCCCTCAGCTCTTCAGCTCAAGGCTGGTGCTCTACCACTTAGTCCACAGCGCCACGTCCGGTTTTCAGAGTGGTTTATTGGAGATCAGAGTCTCACGATCTTTCCTGCCTGGGGCTGGCTTTGAACTGAGATCCTCAGATCTCAGCCTCCTGAGTAGCTGGATGACAGGCGGGAGCCACTGGCGCCTGGAAGAACATTTTATTTTGTTAGTATAATTTTCTTGCTATTATTAAGGCGTTGTCCAGGGAGGTGACCATTTTCTAAGTCGAGTCTGGAGTCCGTTTTACTCCCTCCCAGCTCCGCGTCCAGCCCTGCCCGGGGAGGCTGCCTAGCTCTATTGCTGTGGAACATTTAAAAAGGAAAAAGCATGCTCCAGTTACGCACACTCGGAAGAGGGGGGGAAAAATGTGGTCCTCTTTTAAGAACTTGTCTTTTAAAGAAAAGCCATGGTGGATGGGGTTTTTCTCAGGAAAAATCCAAGCAAGCCGACTTCACTTTCCACTTGAGCTGTGAGAAGGAAGCGGCATCCGTGGGCGGTACGCTTCATGACTTCCATCTTAGGGGGAAAAAAAGCCATTTATACGCTTTACAAAACCCCTTTGTGCTTCGCCATTGCTTCTGTAGCTGCAGGCTTTTGTTTTCCAAAGCCTTCTGCAACCACAACTCCTCCGACATTCCTTCAGGAATCACAATAGAGGAAAACTGCTTGTTTGGGGGGGCTTTTGTTGGAGAAGGTTTCAATTCAGGACCTTGTGCTTTCTGAGGCCAGATCTCTACCACTTGAACCACGCCTCCAGTCTTGCTTTTGCTGGTTCTTCTGAAACAGGATGTGTTTTTTTCAGAGTTTCCCATCTGGGCTGGCCGGGGGCCTTGAGCAGTGGGCCTTGGATCTCACACACCTGATGAGTGTGACGGGCGTGTGTGACACAGGAGCCCCAGCGACCCGACAAAAACTTGCAATCAGCTAGAGGAAAGCCTGCTTTTATTTTTCATCCACAATCTCCATTTCCTTTTCCCTTCCGTCGTTGCTTTTAGAGATTCGTTGTGGAGTATCCGCTGTCATCACTCCCCTTCCAGACCTTATTTTCTTTTCCCTTACCTGGCTTCTCACCCCTGAGCTCTTAGATCTTGTTCCTGACACTGGAATCCAAACAGACCTCCAAGAATTTTCACTAAGATGTCCAGTGACCTGTAGTCTCTGAGCTCCGAAAGAAAGTGAGAAGATCAGGAGTTCCAGGCCAGCCCGGGCTGTCTGTAGGGAGACCCAGAATATGACATAAGGAAACAAAAACAAATCCACAAAACAAAGAGAGGTCAGCTGTAGGACTGATCTGATGATGTCCAGGGCACATTAAAAGATTCTGGGAGGGGCTGGGCAGGTGGCTCAGTGGTAGAGCCCTTGCCTTGCATGCCTGAGGCCCTGGGTTCGATTCCTCAGCACCACATAAGCAAAAAGAAAAAAGCCGGAAGTGGCGCTGTGGCTCAAATAGTAGAGTGCTAGCCTTGAGCTGAAGAGCTGAGGGACAGCGCCCAGGCCCAGAATTCAGGCCCCACGACCGGACCCCCCCCCCATAAAAAAAAAAAAAGATTCTGGGAAAAACCAACATGTCTCTCCAAACATCAGACAGGATGGAGTAGTCAGCCATGGCTCATTTTTCTACAAGGGAATACTCAGATGAACCTCAGAAATGACCCCATGCCCCCTTCCAGGTCAGATAATAACAGTAACAATCACAACAACAATGAAGGAGGAAGAGCAGGAGGGGGAGGAGGGGAGAGGGGGAGGAAAGGGAGGAAGAGGGGGAGGGAGAGGGGGAAGAAAACTTCACAGACCCACGCCTGTCCCCCCCCCCCCCCCCGCTACTCGGGAGGCTGAGAGCTGAGGATCACAGTTCAAGGCCAGCCAGGGCTGGAAAGCCCCTGAGACTCAGATCTCCAATGAATCAGCAGGAAGCTGGGAGTGGAGCTGTGGCTCAAGTGGTAGGAGCGCCTGCACGGGGTGAAAAAGCTCAGGGACTGTATCCAGGGCCGGCACAAAAGGAACAGAGGAGACAACAATAATAAAGAAATACACAGGAGCACTCGGGGCCTGGCGACCACGGCTGCAAAGTCTCTGGTCCCAGAGGCAAGCCCATCAGCCAATCAGGGCCCGGCTTCTTACTTTCCCCCCCCCACCCCCGGACTGGGCGGCAGTGTGCGTCAGTCAACGCAGAGGAAGGCGGGCCCACGGCTTGCAACCGACCAATCGGAGGCGGACTGGAGCGGAAGCTCCTCTGGCCCCCGGCCCCGTGGGTGCGTCTCGCTGGTCCGGGCGCCTAGCAACGCCGCGAGGACGTCCGTCCGCGGGGCCGGAAGTGACGTCCGGCCGGCGGAGGGGCGCGAGGTTTCAAGATGGCGGTGGCCGGGCGGCTGTCCGGGCGGCGGAGGTGAAGGCCTCCCGGACGCGGCGGGCGGCGCGGAGCCCGCGCGGGTGAGTGTGCGGGGCGTGTGCGGGGCGTGTGCGGCGCAGGCCCGCTGCGGCCGCGGCCCGGCCCGGCGGGGGGGGGCGCCCGGAGGCCCGGACCCGGCCCGGCCGCGCCCGGAGGGGGGCTCGGGCCGGCGCCAACCGTCGCCGCGGCCCCGGCGGTTGCGGGCCTGCGCCGTCGCGGGCCTCCGCCCCCCCCCTCCCCGGGGTAGGGGGGGCCTGCGGAAACTTCTAGAAGTTTAGGCCCAGGTGCACGGAAACGTCTAGAAGTTTAGGGTCCCCTAAACACACACACACCCTGGATCCATGGAGGCTTCTAGACGTTTGCCCCCCCCCCACTTCCTCCCCAGACCCATGGAAACGTCGAGGAATTTAGGGCTTCCCCCCACCCCCCCACCCAGGTGCATATGGAAACCTCTAGACGTTTAGGGTCGACACCCCAGGTCCGTGGAAACTTCTGGATATTCAGGACCCCCGCTCCCCGGGCCCAGAGAAACTTAATAGAAATGTGGGGCTTGGTTCCCCTCCTTCCCCCCCCCCCCCATGGGAACTTCTAGAAGCTTAGATGTTCTAGATGCTTAGATGTTTAGTACCTTCCCCCCCCCCCCAACCATACCAGCTTCTAGCTATGTATATATTTATACATATACGTTACGTATTTATTTATATCTACCTAGGCCTCTTCCCCCTCTCGTGGAAACTTACAGAAGGTCTCTGAAGGATTGGAAGCGACCGCCCACATGGCCAAGAAAGGCCCTGGGAGGTGGCCAGGGAAGGCGTTTTTTTTTTTGTCCTTGATCCCAGAGCCCCGTCTCCAGAGCCCCCTTTTCATTCCTCTTTCACCGACACTTAGAAAAAGGCCCCGTGGCCTCTTGTGGTCATGGTTGGTGTCACAGAGTAATTTCTAGTTGATTGGGGGAGGGGGAAGGTGATACCGGGGTTTGACAGCTCCCCCCTCCCCCCCCCACGCATGCTTGGCTGGTAATCTATCCGCCTGATTCTTTTTTTTTTTCCCCCCTGTTAAGAGTCATTTGCTATGAGTCATAAGGAGCCGGGTAGGTTGGTCAGCCACTGAGGCAGTGATGTTCACTATTGCCTTTCTAGAGGATAATGGAAATCTCGCTGTGGTCCAGAAAGTTGGGGCTGTTTGTTCTTGCACAGGTGCTAAAGTCAACATTAAGAGCAAAGTCTCACGAATTCACACCCAAAGACATGTTTCTTTCCAGAGATTGACAGGAGCCTTTTATAAAGAGGAAGACATGTTGGAAATATGCAGGAAAAAGTAAGCTACTTATTTTTCTTCCACAGGTTTTTCTCGGTTTTTGTTTTTTGTTTTTTAAGTTGTAAGTGAACCACCCAGATTGTCACCATGGGACGAAGATCGACCTCCTCCACCAAGAGTGGGAAGTTCATGAATCCCACAGACCAAGCCCGTGAGTAGCCAGGGCTGCAGATGGCCCTTATACGCCTCTTCCTGGCCACTTCAGTGGTGCGAGCAGTAGGGCCTGCAGAATTAGAGTACTGAGCACAAGATGACCGCTTGACACACATAAATAAAGTCGTGTCTGTATTTCCTATATTACCACGTCCAATTGGCAAGCAGATAGAATTGGTTTAAGGGATATTTGTGTGTGTGTATTTGTGTTCAAAATGTTGAGCAGATTGATTTTTGCAGGCTCTTAGTATTTATGGTGTCTTTTCCATGAAGATCCGCAGCTTGTTTTCTGGAAAACAGGAAACATGAATGCCTTGACACTTGGGTTGAAATGTCTAGAGGGTGCTGCCAGACAGCTGGCCTGCGGTGCCTCGGGGAACCTCCACAGTAACTAAGCCTGTCGCGGGGAAACTGCTCAGGCTGGAGGCTTTAACCTCTCATTGCTTCTCCCTCTTCCCTTTCAGGAAAGGAAGCCCGGAAGAGAGAATTAAAGAAGGTGAGGCTTCAGAGCCCTGCAGGGCCCTTGGGTTTATCTTCCCCACTTTGGATCCATAGTTTTCCAAATAACATAGCTGATTGTTTGCCAAAAATCCTGTACCTCTTAAAACTCTCAACCATGCCAAAAATTCATACACTTACACACTGAACTGTTGCATAGTTCATCATGTGTATGATGGTATTCTTGTCTCTTTTTAGATGGTTTTATTTCTCTTTTCTTGCTCTTTACTAAACATCACTGCCTTGTTAGAAGTCACTGTTGGGTGACTATAAATATGTTAAATATTTTCTTTATCTGTTTTTCTGACTAGACACTGAGTTTTAAAAAAAAAAAAAGAAATTCAGCTATATCAGAAAGAGCCTTTCATATATTATGTATATCATGCTTTAACACGCAGGGGAATGTAACTATTTGGCAATTTTGCACTGCTTGTTTTATTGCTTAGCACCAAATTGTACAAAATCTTTTGCTGTTCCAATGTAAATTTTTAAATTTAGCTGTGACTTTTTATGTTTTTGTGTTTACTAACTGGGGAAGATGTTGACATATTTGCCAAAGAAAGCATGGCGCTTTTTACTAAAGTCTTAAAAGACTTTTGAGAACAACAACAAAACAATTTAGCTCTTGTTTCTGTTGCTCGAAAGAAATCATCAGAAACCAAGGGAAGATTCAGATTTCTGAATGAATGAATGAATCTGAGCGTCCATTTTATTCCCCCTTGCGTCTTTCTAGAATAAGAAGCAGCGCATGATGGTGCGGGCCGCGGTCCTGAAGATGAAGGACCCCAAGCAGATCATCCGGGACATGGAGAAGCTAGACGAGATGGGTAAGAGCTCGGCTCAGGCGGAGGAAGGGTCCCCCAGCAGCTGAGGTAACCCCAGTACGAGATGCAGAAAGACTCTGGAGGCCACGATTCCTCCTCAGCTAGCACGGTCCTGTCCTGACACCTACCTGTCAGTCACGCCTTCACTCCATCAAACTAACGAGAGATCACAGCCTAGGCGGCCTGCCTAGGAGACGACACTGCTGGCAAGCCACAGCCTGTGTAAAGTATTGAGTATCACATGACTCACCGGCTCCTGTGCAGAGGTGGAAGGCACAGGGGGCCTGGGACGTGTGCGGGTGCTCGCACACTGTGCCAAGTGCCTTACATACAGCTTCATGCCACTGGGAAGTCTAAGGGTCTCAGAATGGAGACCCTTATCTAAATGGTTGGAAAATCAACTGTCTGCCACAAGAAATTTTTTTTTTTGGTCGGTCGTGGGGCTTGAATTCTGGGCCTGGGCGCTGTCCCTCAGCCCTTCAGCTCAAGGCAGATACCGCTTGAGCCACAGTGCCATTTCTGGTTTTCTAGTGGTTTATTGGAGATAAGAGTCTCACGGCGGGGCACCAGTGTTTCACGCCTGTAATCCTAGCTACTCAGGAGGCTGAGATCTGAGGATAGTGGTTCCAAGCAAGGCCAGCCCAGGCAGGAAAGTCCATGAGACTCTTATCTTCAATAAAAGCCACTAGAAAACCTGAAGTGGCGCTGTGCCTCAAGCAGTAGAGCGCTGGCCTTGAGCTGAAGAGCGCAGGGACAGTGCCCACGCCCAGATGTGAGCCACGGGCGCCTGGCTGCCACTAGAAATTTTATCTCCACCAACAGATTCCCTTATTTTTTTGGCGCCCGCCCTGGGGCTTAAACTCAGGGCCTGGTTGTTGTCTCTGAGCTTCTTTAGCTCAATGCTACAGCTTGTGCCACAGCTCCATTTCCAGCTTTGGGGGTAGTTTTTTGGAGACTCATGGACTTTCCCACCCAGGCTGGTTTTGGAACCATGATCCTCAGATCTCAGCCTGCTGAGTAGCTGGGGTTACAGGCCTGAGCCACCAGTGCCCAGCTAACAGGTACCCTTTATTGAACATACAGAACATAGAGGCTTTCTATCCTTTTTTAAAATAGAATTGTCTGCATGAAAAAAAAAATCCATTGACTTCCATGTGTTTTTCAGCTGTCAGGTTTCAGCCATTCTCTTCTTCAGCACATCATCCTGTTCTATTGTGTATTGATAAAACTAACCAGACTGAATGGTTTCCCCAAAAGGTGTCAATTTGGGGTTCAATGAAACCCAGCCATGTGGAGAGTAGCATCATGGAGTTTCAGAGCCAGTGGATATAGCGAGTTTTTCTAGATCTTAGCAATCTAATGCTCACAACTTGTTAGTGTAGGTTTCGCGTCCCTATTTTACAGGTGAGAGATGTAGCACCAGAAATGACATGCTTTTCTCGGTCACTGTTGCCCTGTGCCGGAGCTGGGATTGAATCATTGTAGGCTAGAGCCTTCAGGACTTGACTGAGTCGGGGTTAGGGCCTCTAGGATTCTAGGTAGATTTCCTCCAGGACTTGCAGGCTTTCCCTGGGGTGCGTGTCAGCGCTGCTGCTCAGCAGTCCCACTGGCTGTTGGGCGACAGGTGCTCAGTGAGTGCATGGAGCGGCCCAAGAACACAGGGTGGGGGTGAGATGCCAGGGCTCGGGCGCGGGTGGCAGAGGAGTGGCACCTAACACCGCTGCGCCTGGTGGATCCTCACCGGCTCTCAGCTCGGTGATGGAAACAGCTTCGGGTTCCCTGCTGACAAGTAGAAGCGCAGCGAATGTCTGTTCTAAAGGGGTGAAGTCTTAGGTTGCGCGTGGCTCAGTGGTACACCGTGTCCATGTAGGAACAGGGCCCTTGGGTCAATCCCACGCATCACAAATTGGTACCTTTTAAAGGGTAGATCTAATAAATGCCTCTTCTGGTGTCTTTGAAGGAAATGGAAAGGGGCATCGGTTCTAGGTATACTTTGTGTGTGTGTGTGTGTGTTTGTCAGTTATGGGTCTTGAACTCGGCCTGGGCGCTGTCCCTCAGCTCTACAGCTCAAGGCTAGCGCTCTACCACTTGAGCCACAGCACCACTTCCAGCTTTTTTCTTTTTGCATATGTGGTGCTGAGGAATAGAACCCAGGGCCTCATGCATGCAAGGCAAGCGCTCTACCACTGAGCCACCTTCCCCCTTAGGTCTACTTTTTGTTAACAGTTTTCAGTAGCATTGTTGCCACAAGCGAGGACTGAAACTGAGGTGGCTTTCATCTCAAATTGCGTAATGGTGCAACCCTGCTTCTCCTCTCAGAGTTCAATCCAGTGCAGCAGCCACAGCTGAATGAGAAAGTGCTGAAGGACAAGCGCAAAAAGCTCCGCGAGACCTTTGAGCGCATCCTGCGGCTGTACGAGAAAGAGAACCCCGATATTTACAAGGAGCTGAGGAAGCTGGAGGTGGAGTACGAGCAGAAGAGGGCCCAGCTCAGCCAGTACTTTGATGCCGTCAAGGTAATTGCACTTTCTCTCGAGAATAAGCCGTGCCCAGCTTTGCCCTTAAAAACTGGAAGATGGATGGATGTGGGGGTTTTTGTTTTGAAATTTTTTTTTATTGTCGGTTGTGGGGCCTGAACTCTGGGCCTGGGCGCTGTCCCTCAGCTCTTCAGCTCAAGGCTAGTGCTCTACCACTTGAGCCACAGCACCACTTCTGGCTTATGTGGTGCTGAGGAATCAAACCCAGGGCCTCAGGCATGCAAAGCAAGCACTTTACCACTGAGCCACCTTCCCAGCCCCCATTTTAAACTTGTTTTTTGGGTTTTTTTTGGGGGGGGGGTCCGGTCATGAGGCCTGAACTCTGGGCCTGGGCGCTGTCCCTCAGCTCTTCAGCTCAAGGCTAGTAGTGCTCTACCACTTGAGCCACAGCGCCACTTCCGGCTTTTTCTGCTGATGTGGTGCTGAGGAATCTAACCCAGGGCCTATGCATGTGCACTCTCCCACTGAGCCTCAAAATGGATGGCTTTAAACATCTTCAAAATATCTTCAGGTAGAACATATGCTCAACCTCTGCACTGGCAAATGAGTCCCCGGCTTCATTTCCCACCAGCACAGTAATGGCCGAAAACTAGCCACGGTGCAGGCTCCCATTAACAGGATAATAAATGAGGAAACATATATTACACAGTAGAAAGCAACTCAAATGGAGAAGGGCTGATCTGTTGATAAGTATTTAAAGAAGAACGTGGATCTCAAGAATATGTTACGCTCCTTCCTGGTTCCCTTAACAGACAAACTACTCCATGGTGAAAAAATAATTGTGTTGGATCGTGTTCAGGATTGAGTGGGAAGGAGCACGTGTGTACAGCACTGAGCGCTCATTGGCCCTGTGTTTTATTGTAAGGACGGACCCAGTGAGGTGATTGATTCATTTACTTTTTTGTGAGGTAGATAGGTGGTTTGAGTCCCGTTTTGCAGGGAATTCAGGGTAACTTAAAGAGCTGAGCACGCCACTGTCTGAAATACTAAGTAGGGTAGCTTTTAAAGGGTCTGGTTTCTCTAAACGGCAATTTCGAGTCATGCCCAGGAAGAGTCGGGTGATCATAAGGGGAATAAGAAAGCAGCCGCCGCTCTGGGAAGGCGGCTTAGTGTAGAGTGCTTATCTTGCATGCATGAGGCCCTGGGGTCGATTCCCTAGCACCACATACGCAGAAAAAGCCAGAAGCGGTGTTGTGGCTCAAGTGGTAGAGCGCTGGCCTTGAACAAAACCAGCTCCGGGACAGCGCCCAGGCCCTGAGTTCAAGCCCCAGGACTGGCCAAAAAAACCAAAAACAGCTGGCTGCATATCAGGCTTGTGGGCACCATGTGCTCACTAGCTCTGTGTGTGTGTGTGCGCGTGTGTGATATGCACGTGTGTGTTTCAGAACGCACAGCACGTGGAGGTGGAGAGCATCCCTCTGCCGGACATGCCACACGCGCCCTCCAACATCCTCATCCAAGACATCCCACTGCCCGGCGCCCAGCCGCCCTCCATCCTCAAGAAGACCTCCGCCTACGGGTAAGGGGGTTCAGGGGTGCTGGCGGGTGGGCGTGATGCGCAATCTGAGGCGTGGGACTCAGCCGCGGCGCGTGTTCCTGCAGACCTCCCTCTCGCAACGTTTCCATCCTCCCGCTGCTCGGCCATGGCGTCCCCCGACTGCCGCCTGGCCGGAAGCCACCCGGCCCCCCGCCCGGGCCGCCGCCGCCCCAAGTCCTGCAGATGTACGGCCGGAAAGTGGGCTTTGCCCTGGACCTCCCCGCTCGCCGGCGCGAGGAGGACATGTTGTATAGCCCGGAGCTTGGTAAGGACTGGCCGTTCCTCTCGCGTCCCTGTCGCCCGTGCTTGGCCCTCAGCACGGGCCCGATGCGCCACCCCGCGCCCTGACCGCCAGCCCCTCCCTGCGCAGCAGCGGACGGGACGGGGGGCGCTGGGGGTGGGGGTGTCTGGAGGGTTCCCTCTCCCAATCCCTTGAGCCGCAGCTCTGTCCCTCCCACATCCTCCTGTCACGCGTGGGGCCGTGTGCCCAGAACCATTGCTGAGTGGAGCCTCTGGTGTCTTGTGGGGTGGGGCTTTTTGGTTTTTTACTGTTCGGTGGTAGGGTTAGAACTCCGGGCCCTGGCCCTGACCCCGGCCCTGGCCCTTACCCCAACCTCGTCCCCGGCCCTGGCCCTGACCCTCCCTCTTGAAAGAAATTGCCAGAGGCTGGCTGCTCTGCAGAGAAATCCCTTGCTCCGTCTTCCGATAGCCCAAGGCCAGCACGGAGGCCTAGCTCACGCGCTAGAACACCAGCTGAGCAGCTTCGCATTCAGCTCCTGCCGCGGGCCCCGTGCTCGCTCACGGTTCTCGGCTGAGCCGCAGTGGCTGGCGTCGGGCAGTGGTGGTCTGGCCCGCGCGCCTGCGCCGTGGCGGGTCCAGCGAGTCTGTGATTGCCCATTGTCCCCGCCAGCTCAGCGCAGCCACGACGACGACGCGTCCAGCACCAGCGAGGACGACGGCTACCCCGAGGACATGGAGCAGGACAAGCCGGGGGACAGCACGGACGACAGCGACACGGACCGGTCAGACGGCGAGAGCGAGGGCGACGACTTCGTGCGCCGGGATGGCAGCGAGCGGGACCACGCCGAAGAGAAGAAGTCGGGTGTGTGCCGGAGCCCCACGCCGCGGGGTCGGGTCCGCGCGCAGCCGCAGCTCCCAGCGGGGCGGGCGAGGAGGGGCGCCGGGCACCCGCGGGGGCCCGGGAGGGGATAGGGGAAGGAGGTCTGTGGGGGAACGCCCGTCGCGTCAGGACCCTGCCGTCTGTCTTACCTGTCACCTTGAACGTGCGGGGCCCTGAGCTCCCAGAGCCGTGGGGAGCCGTGTCTGTGAACAGAGCACTGTCACCACGCCAGAGGCTGTGTTGGGGGGCCTGACCGGTCCACGCATGTGCGCTGCCGCAGCGCGCCCCCACACATACCCCCCCATATGTCCCACCGCCCCCCAAAGGTGAGCGCGCTGCTCCGCCGTTGGCTTTTTTGACAAGCCTGCAGCACAGTCACTGTGTCGTGTGGGGATTCACGGAAGACCTTCCTCCTGTAACAGATCCCGATACAGCCGAGGGATAGGCTGCTGTTTCTTGCTGTCGCTTTATGCATGCGAGGCAGCTTTCTAGAAGCACGCGTGGAGTCTGCGTGTTGCCCGTGTGTGTGTGTGTGCGCGCGTGTGTTCAGCGAGTTGCGCTGACACCGCACCCTCGTGTGCCTCTCAGCTCCACGCCACTTTCTCCCGGCTTGTGAAGGGTTAAGGAGGGGTGGAAGGGTTTTCAAAACATTAGTTTCTTTACAAATCGTTTTTGAATTACCTGGTTACTTTTTCCTGATGCTAACCTCCCCCCACCCCCACTTTTTTTTTTTTTTTTTTTTGACCAGTCCAGGGGCTTGAACTCGGCCTGGGCGCTGTCCATGAGCTTCTTTTGCTCAAGGCTGGCGCTCTACCACTTGAGCCACAGCGCTACTTCCAGCTCTTGTGTGTATGTGAGGAATCGAACCCGGGGCCTCACGTATGGTAGGCAAGCACTCTACCACTGAGCCACCTTCCCAGCCCCCAGTTTGCTTCTACTTTTTATGTTGGCTGGTAGATTATTTTTGATCACCAAAGTGACATTGCTTTCACAAGTTGAACAGGATTCTGTCTTTTTCAAGGATCCTTCACAGGAAATGTGGCTGAATCCCCTCACCTAACTCGCGCTCCAGTTTCTGGTTTTCTGGTCATTTTCATCTCGGTGCAGCATTTTATGGGCCTGAAGATGACCATCTTTTTATTGGTCTGTCGTGGGCCTTGGGCGATGTCCCTCGCTCTTCAGCTCTATCGTTTGAGCCACAGCTCCACTTCTGGTTTTCTAGTGGTTTATTGGAGATCAGAGTCTCACAGACTTTCCTTCCCAGGGCTGGCTTTGGACCATGATCCTCCGATCTCAGCCTCTTGAGTAGCCGGGATGACAGGCGGGAGCCACGGCACCCGGCTGATGACGGTCTTTTTTAAAATGGCTTTAAGCTGTGTGGCCGGGGCTGGTGTGGCAGGCGTTCACCCTCGGGCTGCCCTGCCCTCCCTGTGCGCTCCGTTACCCCGTGGGCCCCGCCTTCCAGCCGTGCTCTGTACAAACCACTTGCGCGTGCTGTCGGTCCCTCTTTGCCCCCCAGGTCTGAGCGTTCGATTCGCCGACATGCCCGGCAAGCCCAGGAAGAAGAAGAAGAACATGAAGGAGCTGACTCCGCTTCAAGCCACGATGCTGCGCATGGCAGGTGAGGCAGGCCGCGCCAGCGTGTCCCCGCACCCCGAGGGGAGGGTCCGGTCAGGTGCCCCCATGGGAGCGTGACGTGATGTCACGTGCCGCCTTCCCCCAGGCCAGGAGATCCCCGAGGAGGGCCGCGAGGCGGAGGAGTTCTCCGAGGACGACGACGACGAAGACTCGGACGACTCGGACGCCGAGAAGCCGCCGCAGAAGCAGCATAAGGACGACGCGCACGCCGACGCCGCGGCCGCGGTCCCCCCCCAGCAGGGCCCCCCCCAGGCCGGCCCCCCCTCCCAGCTGCAGGCGCCCCCCATGCCGGGGCCGCCGCCCCTGGGACCCCCACCCGCCCCGCCGCTGCGGCCCCCCGGGCCCCCCACAGGCCTCCCTCCGGGCCCCCCTCCAGGTGAGCACCCGCGCCAGCTCGCGCCCTTGGCCTTCTGGGGAGTTGGGGTGAGGCGCGCAGGACGGGGGGGGGCCGCTGGTGCCGCCTGACCTCCCCCACGCCCCCACCCCAGCCATACAGACGCCCGCCACGCCTCACCCCTCCCCTTCCTCAGGAACTGTCACACGCCCCTGTGGCCTTCATGCATGTTTTCCAACTTCTGCGTTGGTGGTTTTTTGGTCAGTGGTGGGGCTTGAACTCGGCCTGGGCGCTGTCCCTGGACAGCTCAAGGCTAGCGCTCTACCACTTGAGCCACAGCGCCACTTGCAGTTTTTTGTGGTTCATTGGAGATTTAGTCTCACAGACTTTCCTGCCCGGGCTGGCTTTGAACCACGATCCTCAGCTCGCAGCCTCCTGCGTGGCTGGGATGACAGGCGGGCGCCACTGGCACCCACCCGGCTGTTTGTGCTCATTTGATGGAGACAAAGCTTGCGCATACCTCAGTGGCGGGGAAACAGCGCTGGCTGAGGCTCTTGATTTGTTTGAAAGGTGCTCTGAGCACCCCATGGCTTCCTGGCCCAGGGGAGCTGCGCTGAGGAGCCGGGCTCTGCGTCAGGGCCTGCACACTCCAGCTCGGGCCTGCACACTCCAGCTCGGGCCGCACACTCCAGCTCGGGCCTGCACACTCCAGCTCGGGCCTGCACACTCCAGCTCGGGCCTGCACACTCCAGCTCGGGCCTGCACACTCCAGCTCGGGGCTGCACAGTCCAGCTCGGGCCTGCACACTCCAGCTCGGGGTGCACACTCCAGCTCGGGCCTGCACACTCCAGCTCGGGGTGCACAGTCCAGCTCGGGCCTGCACACTCCAGCTCGGGCCTGCACACTCCAGCTCGGGCTGCACACTCCAGCTCGGGCCTGCACACTCCAGCTCGGGGCTGCACACTCCAGCTCGGGCCTGCACACTCCAGCTCGGGGTGCACACTCCAGCTCGGGGTGCACACTCCAGCTCGGGCCGCACACTCCAGCTCGGGCCGCACACTCCAGCTCGGGGCTGCACACTCCAGCTCGGGCCTGCACACTCCAGCTCGGGGTGCACACTCCAGTTCGGGCCGCACACTCCAGCTCGGGCCGCACACTCCAGCTCGGGGCTGCACACTCCAGCTCGTGCCTGCACACTCCAGCTCGGGGTGCACACTCCAGTTCGGGCCGCACACTCCAGCTCGGGGTGCACACTCCAGTTCGGGCCGCACACTCCAGCTCGGGCCGCACACTCCAGCTCGGGGCTGCACACTCCAGCTCGGGCCTGCACACTCCAGCTCGGGGTGCACACTCCAGTTCGGGCCGCACACTCCAGCTCGGGGCGCACACTCCAGCTCGGGCCGCACACTCCAGCTCGGGCCGCACACTCCAGCTCGGGCTGGTTGGGGGAAGTGCGTGCGGTTCAGCGGGGCTGGGAAGTCCGCTGGCTGCGGGGGTCTGGTTGGGTTCACTCGCTGTCCTTGTTTTCCAGGGGCTCCGCCGTTCCTGCGGCCGCCGGGGATGCCGGGCCTCCGGGGGCCTCTCCCGCGCCTCCTGCCCCCAGGCCCGCCGCCCGGCCGCCCTCCGGGTCCTCCGCCGGGCCCCCCGCCCGGCCTGCCGCCCGGACCCCCGCCGAGAGGACCCCCGCCCAGGCTGCCGCCCCCTGCGCCCCCAGGTGAGCCTCCGCCCCGGGACCCCCGCGCGTGCGTGCCCAAGGCCACGGTCAGGGTCAGGATCCGGGGTGGCGGGGCCCCGCGCGTGCGTGCCCAAGGCCACGGTCAGGGTCAGGATCCGGGGTGGCGGGGCCCCGCGCGTGCGTGCCCAAGGCCACGGTCAGGGTCAGGATCCGGGGTGGCGGGACCCGCGCGTGCGTGCCCAAGGCCAGGGTCAGGATCCGGGGTGGCGGGACCCGCGCATGCGTGCCCAAGGTCAGGGTCAGGATCCCGGGTGGCGGCCCGGGGCACAGCGCCTGCTCTCCGCCCGGGGCTGCGCACGCGCCCGGCCTCCCCGCGGGTCCCTGCCGCGCTCCGCGGCGGTCGCTGCCGTCGGGTCTCCGGGCAGCGATGGCGGCGCCGGCCCCTCCGGGAGCTGGGCTGCGGTGGGCGTTTTTGTGTGTGTCTGTGCGCGGATGACGGGGCCTCCCGCACCGCGGACCGCGCCGGCTCACCGCCTCCGCCCCGCTCGCCCCGCAGGCCTCCCCCCGCCGCGGCCCGGCATGATGCGGCCGCCCCTGGTGCCCCCGCTGGGGCCCGCGCCGCCCGGACTCTTCCCGCCCGCGCCCCTGCCCAACCCCGGGGTGCTGAGCGCCCCGCCCAACCTGATCCAGCGCCCCAAGGCGGACGAGGCCAGCGCGGCCACCATCGAGAAGAAGGCCACGGCCACCATCAGCGCCAAGCCGCAGATCACCAACCCCAAGGCGGAGATCACGCGCTTCGTGCCCACCGCGCTGCGCGTGCGGCGCGAGAACAAGGGCGCGGCGGCGGCGCCCGCGCGCAAGGCGGAGGAGGACGCGGCCGCGCCGCTGGCCAAGGCGGCGCCCAAGGCCGGGCCCGCGGCGCCCGTGTCGGTGCAGACCAAGGACGACGTGTACGAGGCCTTCATGAAGGAGATGGAGGGGCTGCTCTGAGCCCGCGCGCGCGCGCGCCCCAGCCGGTTTCTCCTCCTGACTTTGGTGTTTGAGTTGTTTTCATATTTTCTGTAAATACTTTGTAATATTTGGCTCGTAGCGCGGCGGGCGCGTGGCTCAGTGTACAATTCCTCCATTAAAGTAGTTCCCGCTGGCCGTCTCGTGAGGCGAGTCCGTCCATCCGTCCGTCCGTCTGGGCCGCGCCGGGGCCTCGGGACGCAGCGCAGCGCGAGGGGTCGCGAGGGGTCGGGCCGGCGAGGACCTGAGCCCCGCCAGCTGCGCCGCGCGTCCTCGGGACGCGTCTGTCCAGGGTGTTGTGACGTGTGGACAACACGACAAGGAGCATGCTCAGTGTCCTGACGGACCCGGCGTCCTGACGAACCCCAGCGCCCTGATGAACCCCAGCGCCCTGATGAACCCCAGCGCCCTGATGAACCCAGCGCCCTGATGAACCCCAGCGCCCTGATGAACCCAGCGCCCTGATGAGCCCCAGCGCCCTGATGAGCCCCAGCGCCCTGATGAGCCCCAGCGCCCTGATGAACCCCACTGTCCTGATGAACCCCACTGTCCTGATGGACCCCAGCGCCCTGATGGACCCCAGCGCCCTGATGAACCCCAGCGCCCTGATGAACCCCAGCGCCCTGATGAACCCCAGCGTCATGAACCCCAGCGTCATGATGAACCCCAGCGTCATGATGAACCCCAGTGCCCTGATGAACCCCAGCGCCCTGATGAACCCCAGCGTCATGATGAGCCCCAGTGTCATGATGAGCCCCAGTGTCATGATGAGCCCCACGTGTGATGAGCTGTGTGTCGTGTCGGGATGGACATGTCCAGTGTGTGGTGGTGAACGTGCGGTGTGTGATGAATGCGTGTCATGACCTGCGTGTGCGGGTCATGGGTCGCGGCAGTGGCCCGCGCCCTGCGGGGTAGACGCTGTGCTGGGAGCAGCCCGAGCTTGTGCACGCACACGCACACGCACACGCACACAGGCACGCACGCACGCACGCACGCGCAGAGTTCATCCTGGCAGGCATGAAACAGTTTGACACGATGGAAAAGTACAAGAGAGCGAAGCGCCGTGGTTGCCTTACACGCGCAGGCACATGCACACGCGCGCGCACACGGAGCGGGAGGCGGCGTGGGTAGTCATCCCGGGAGCACGGGGACCCCCCAGGCCCGCCCTCTCCCCGCGAGCTGGCCGGGCCCTGCGCGCCCCGACTGCGGCCCGACCTTGGAGCGGTGTGCTACGCCGGCGCATGCCCACACCCACGGCGCACGCACGCTCACGCGGGGTCATGTGGCAGGGGCTTCGGAAGAGCTGGCCATCCTGGCCTCCCGCCCCGGCCACGCCTCCCGGCACGCCCCTGGCCACGCCTCCTAGAGCGCTCTGCTCCTAGCCACACCTCCCAGAGATGCCACGCCCCTGGCCACGCCTCCTAGAGCGCTCTGCTCCTAGCCACGCCTCCCAGACATGCCACGCCCCCTAGAGCGCTCTGCTCCTAGCCACACCTCCCAGAGATGCCACGCCCCTGGCCACACCTCCCGGACATGCCACACCCTAGACCACGCCTCCTGGCACGTCCTAGACCACGCCTCCTAAAGCGCTCTGCTCCTAGCCACGCCTCCCCGCTATGCCATGCCCCTGGCCACGCCCCCTAGAGCGCTCCTCGAGGCCACGCCCCCGGCCACGCCTCCCCGCGGCGCCCCCAGCCCGCCGCCCAGCTGCCTGGCCCAGTCCACACCGCGCGCTCCGGCCTCTCGCACTGCGTCCCGCGCGGGGCTGGGGACCGGACCTCTCCCCAGCGGAGGTGTCCGCCGGCCCTGCGGGGAGCCCGCGCCCGCCCCAGCGGAGGCAGGCAGGGAGGGAGGTGTGCAAACAAGCGCTGTGGGTGCGCGGACCCCAGGCGGAACTAAAGGCGGGGTGGTGCAGGGTGGCAGTTTGGGGGGACCCTAAAATCCCCGGGGCCGAGGCGGAGCCTGGGTGTCGGGCTGGGAGGACGCAGGAGCCCACGCGTGGCGCCTTCGCGGTCGGGGGAGGCCCAGGGCTCCGCGGCCCCAAACCCCGCAGGACTTAAGTTCCTTCGCTTCCCCGTTCCCCCAAGTGGGCGAACCCCAACTTCCGGCAGACGGGCGCGGCACGCGGGGACCCACGCGGGCGGGGAGCAGAGCCCAGCGGCCCGCAGCGCCTCCTTCCGCACAAACCGCCGCGCCTTCCCATTGGGCGCCGCACGTCCAAACCGCGCGACAGGCAGGACCCACCCCCAATGAGCTCGCTGGATGATGGCCCGCCTTCCAGGACGATATCCAATCAAGAGTGGGCATCCCGACTCCTCATTTGCATAACGCCCTCTATAAATAACCGGCCTGCTGGTCACAGGGAAGGTGCAAATTTTCATGTTGGGCAGTGATCCTGAAGATCTGAGGACGTTGGTTCGAAGCCAGCCGGGGGCAGAAAATGTCTGTGGGCCTCTCATCAACAATTAGCCGGCGGAGAGCCAGTAGTGGAGCTGTGGCTCGAGTGGTGGAGCACCAATCAGCCTTGAAAAGTTCCCAGGCCCCTCTGAAGAACCCAGGGACTTCATGGGAGGAAGCAATGGGTGTTTGCACCCCTTCCCGGGCCCGGAAATAAGATGCTTTATTAGATCAGAAATTGTCTCCTAGTTTTCCTTTGCTTCCTTATTTCTCACCATTACATGACTCCACAGCTAAGTGACAAGAGCTCAGTTATTTACGTATTTATTTTTGTAATGGTGGTACTGGGGCTTGAACTCAGGACCCCACATCCTTACTTGGCTTTCCTACTCAAGGCTGGTGCTCTACCTTAGAGCCACAGTTCTACTCTGGGCTTTTGGCTGCTTCATTCTCCAGAATTTTCCCTGCCATCCTCCAACCTCAGCCTCCTGCAGAGCTAGGATTACAGGGCTGAGCCCCACCAGTACCCGGCTTGGTGGGTGGGAGAGAAAAAAAAAATGCTTTGGGCAAAGATTAAAATCGGCCTAAATTAAACAAATTTCAAAATTGGATTTTTTTTTTTTACTGTAAATTGTTCCTGTTGGGAAGGACTATCTTCCAGACTAAGGATCAAAAAGAAATTGCTAGAGAGAGAATTCCCCAAGACGTCGATGATGAAGCCACTCAGGTTAAAAACAAACCAGCACAGACTCTGAACTAGCTTTCAACTGCAGTGATGAGAAAGAGCGCCATAAAAACCTCACCGATGCATAAACTTTCAGTTACCAAATTACGGCCAAAACAAAAACAATTCACTGTGTAGACCACACAATGAAGAAAAGCAAGGGAAGGGCGGGGAGGGAGGGGGAGCGTTGGGGAAGTGGAAATGTGGAGGGGGTTGCTGCTCACCAAGATGCAATGCCATGCGTACATAAACAGCTGTGTAAAATGGCTAAATAAAAAATAAAATCAATGTAGAGCCTAGGAAATTAAAAGTGAGGGAAGGGTGGAAAGGGGTGACATTAATCAAGATGCATTGTACCCATACACTGCAACTAGTTCAAGACACCTATACAAAGTACAAATAGAAACCAGAAAAACATGTGTTCAAAAGAAAAAATAAAATTATTTTATCAAATAACACCAAAAATAAACAAACAAAAAACCCCTAGCCAAGGCTGGCGGTGCGGACAGATGGGCTTCCAGCACTGGGAGAGCAGAGACTCTGGGGGCGTGGCTTAAGGCCCCGCCCACCCGCGCGGTTTTCAAACAGGTCCGCTCTCGGGGCATATAAGCCGGGCGGCCGGTGGCGGCCGAGCACCGTCGGCGGCTCTCGTGCGAAGATGTCGGGTCGAGGCAAGGGCGGCAAGGGGCTCGGCAAGGGCGGCGCCAAGCGGCACCGCAAGGTCCTGCGCGACAACATCCAGGGCATCACGAAGCCCGCCATCCGGCGCCTGGCCCGGCGCGGCGGCGTCAAGCGCATCTCGGGGCTCATCTACGAGGAGACCCGGGGCGTCCTCAAGGTGTTCCTGGAGAACGTGATCCGGGACGCCGTCACCTACACCGAGCACGCCAAGCGCAAGACCGTCACGGCCATGGACGTGGTCTACGCGCTCAAGCGCCAGGGCCGCACGCTCTACGGCTTTGGGGGCTGAGCGCGCCCCCGCCACACCCCGCCCCCCAAAGGCCCTTTTCAGGGCCCCCCACCCCCAAGGCGTTCACGAGGAGAGCTGCGCGCGCACACGCCGTACCCTGGCGTCTTTGTATTCGCTCGTATGCAAATGAGGGCGAGCGGCGTCCCCGCTCCCCATTGGAGCGCCTGGCTCCGGGGTGGGCGGTGCTTAGCGGCGGCGCTCCGCTGATTGGCGCAGGCCGCGTGTCCCGGTGTTTATAAGGGAGAGCGGCGCGGCCCGCTCTTGGCGGATTGGCGCCCGCCCGGCGTCGGCCGAGGCTCCCCGGTGTGGGCTCCGGGGAACCCGCTGCTGCCGTGCGGGCGAGGTTTCAGGAAGCGAGGGGAAGCCCCAGGGTGGAGAGCTGGGGGTCCTCGGATTCAGGGGCAGGGCCTGGGGGGGGTCCCCAAAACTGAGGCCTGCCTGGGCGCCGGTGCTCAGGCCTGAGCTGAGGATCGCGGTTCGAGGCCAGCCCGGGCAGGAAAGGCCCCGAGACTCTGATCTCCACCAGGAACCGGAGGTGGCGGCCAGGTTCAAGTGGCAGCGCGCCCGCCGTCAGGCCCGAGGCCTGGCACCGAGGGGTGTGTCTTTCTATAAATAACAATCAGCGAATCGTCACCGGCCCTGGGTTCACCCGCCCGGGGCTGGCACGGATGAATGAGTGAACGGATGGATGGATGGAGGGAGGGAGGGAGGGAGGGAGGGAGGGATGAGTGAATGAACGGGGATGGATGGATGGATGAGTGAATGAACGGATGGAGGGATGGATGAATGAGTGAACGGATGGATGGATGAGTGAATGAATGGATGGAGGGAGGGAGGGATGGAGGGAGGGAGGGAGGGAGGGATGGATGGGTGACTGAGTGAATGAACAGATGGATGGATGGATGAGTGAATGAATGGATGGAGGGAGGGAGGGATGGATGAGTGAACGGCTGGATGGATGAATGAGTGAATGAACGGATGGATGGATGGATGAATGAGTGAACGGATGGAGGGATGGATGAGTGAATGAACGGATGGAGGGATGGATGAGTGAACGGATGGATGGATGAGTGAATGAATGGATGGAGGGAGGGAGGGATGGATGAGTGAACGGCTGGATGGATGAATGAGTGAATGAACGGATGGATGGATGGATGAATGAGTGAACGGATGGAGGGATGGATGAGTGAATGAACGGATGGAGGGATGGATGGATGAATGAGTGAATGAACGGAGGGAGGGAGGGATGGATGAATGAGTGAATGAACGGATGGAGGGAGGGAGGGATGGATGAATGAGTGAATGAATGGAGGGATGGATGAATGAGTGAACGGATGGAGGGAGGGATGGATGAATGAGTGAATGAATGGATGGATGGATGGAGGGATGGATGGATGAATGAATGAGTGAATGAACGGATGGAGGGATGGGTGGGTGGATGGATGGGTGGAGGGATGGATGGAAGGATGGATGGGTGGGTGGGTGGATGGATGGATGGAGGGAGATGGATGGAGGGATGGATGAATGAACGGATGGAGGGATGGATGGGTGAGTGGATGGATGGATAGAAGGATGGGGGACCCGAACTGCGCCCTGGCCCCGCGGCCTGGGCGCGACTCCTCCATCACCTGCGCCTCCCATTTGCTCCCCAGACCTGAGGCTGCCAAAAGGAGCCCGACCCAGGCGGGGTCTCCCTAGCTGCCCCTCAGCCCAGCACCCACCCGGCCCGGGCTGGCCGGGGGTGTGGTCCTTACAGGGTGGGCCAGGAGAAGTTGAGGTGACCCCAGGCCCCAGGGTGAACCAGAAGTCGGGGTGACCCAGGGCCCCAGGGTGGGCCAGGAGAAGTCGGATTGAGCCCAGCCTCCAGCCATCCCAAGAACCAGCACTTGCAGAAGTACCCAGGCCAGTACCCAGGCCACCAGAACCTTCTCCCGCCTCAGCCCTGCAATTTCTGCCTTCCAGGGGTGGTAGGAGGAGGGCCCCCCCGCCCTGGCCTGCAGCAGTGGGGCCCGATGCCCCCCACCACTTTTCCTCCGAGGACCAGGGCTGCAGGAAGCTAACTTGAGAACCCCTCAGCCCAATCAAGCTTCCAGATATAGATAGGAAGGAGGAGCAGAAATGGTAAAGAGCAGGAAACAGCCAGGCCGGAAACACCAAGGCCAGGCCCCAAATGGACCTTCCGGCTTTTTCATTTGTCTTCTTGTTGTTGTTTGTCCTGGGGCTTAAACTCATGGCCTGGGCACTGTCCCTGAGCTCTTTCGCTCAAGGCTGGCGCTCTACCACTTGAGCCACAGCGCCACTTCTGGTTTTCTGGTGGTTCATGGGAGATCAGAGTCTCACAGGCTTTTCTGCCCAGGCTGGCTTTGAACCACGATCCTCGGATCTCAGCCTCCTGAGTGGCTGGGATGGCAGGCAGGAGCCACCAGCACCGAGCCCACTTGTTTGTTTAAATCTATTTTTTGCTTTCATAAAAGCGAACTAAAAGACACTTTGTGTGGCACATAATCATGTCCTTACCAATTCAGAACCCCAAGTTTTTTATTTGGCGGTGGAACGGGGTTTTCTCCTCCCGGTCCGGCTGGCTGTGTGTCTGCTCTTTTTATAGCTCGTTTATGTATTTATGGCCCATAGTTTTTTATTCCCTCCCACACTTCCTCCTGTCCCTCTGTGAACTCATTTTCATTTCAGGTCGTCTCCTGCCCGGCTCTCCACACCAGCTCCAGCCCCCAGACTCAGTCAGCCGGTTTGACTGGAAGGCGGTGGAGCTTTAGAATGATCCAGAACTCCAAAGGCTGGCTGCCCACATGCAACGCGTGGGATCTTCTACCAAAAGAGTTTCCTTCCTCTATAAAACAAAGATATAGGATCATTAAAAAAAAAAAAAATCCTCTGAGCTACAGTTGGGAAGATCAAACAAGAAAATGTCTCTAAGGGAAACGGTTCAATGTTCACTTCCCAGCAGGTGCTCAATTAAAAAGGCAGAGGAGCTGGGCATGGTGACTCACACCTGTTATCCCAGCTACTCAGGAGGCAGAGATCTGAGGATCATGCTTCAAAGCCAGCCTGGGCAGGAAAGTCTGTGAGACTCTTATCTCCAAAGAGCCACTGGAAAAACAGAAGTGGCACTGTGGCTCAAGTGGTAGAGCACCAGCCTTGAGTGAAAGTGCTCAGGGACAGCACCCAGGCCCTGAGTTCAAGTCCCATGAGAGAGAGAAAGAGAGAGGAGAGCCTAGAACTGGCACAAAAGACAGATTGATGAAAGAAAGAAAGAAAGAGAAAGAGGAAGGAAGGAAGAAAGAAAGAAAGAAGATAGATAGATGATAGGGGTTTTTATGGTTGCTTTTTGTTGTTGGTGGTGGTCATTTGTTTTTTGTTGCTTTTTGTTGTTGTTGGTCACCGGGTTTGAACTCAGGGCCTGGGTGCTGTCCCTGAACACTTTCACTCAAGGCTGGCGCTCTACCACTTGAACCACAGTGCTACTTCCATTTATTGGTGATAAGAATCTCACGGACTTTCCTGCCTGGGGTTGGTTTTGAATCACGATCCTCAGATCTCAGCCTCCTGAGCAGCTGGGATGAGCCATTGGCGTCCAGCTTAGATATTTTTTAATATAGGTATTAAGATGGTAATATATTTTTTTTGAGGGGGGAGTCTCGTTGTGGGCCTGAACTCAGGGCCTGGGCGCTGTCCCTCAGCTCTTCAGCTCAAGGCTAGCACTCTACCACTTGAGCCACAGCGCCACTTCCAGCTTTTTTCTTTTTGCTTATGTGGTGCTGAGGAATTGAACCCAGGGCCTCATGCATGCAAGGCGAGCACTCTACCGCTGAGCCACCTTCCCAGCCCGGTAATATATATTATTTATATTCCTTTTTCTTTGTATTTGAGTCCAAAGCACTGGACACTTTGTCTCTCTACCTCATCAGCCCCCGTACCCCCCGCACCCCAGGGAAATGAGGTCATTCTTTTCCGGAGGAAATTCAGACTCACAGATGCAGCCCCAGCGCGGGACTTCCTCCCTGCTGCTCTGAGGCGGGGCGGGTGCCATCCGTCCCTGCTTGGGTCAGAGCTTGGCCGCCCCCCCCCCCCCCGTGGAAGGCCTCACACCTAGTGGCTGACCTCAAGACGGTCCAAGACCACCTTCCCATCCTCCTCCGCTAACCACGTCTGTGGAGAGGCCCGGCCTGGCCAGCGCTCAGCCCCCATGCACGGCCCACCTGCCCCGTGACGCCACACAGCTGCACCCCTCCCCAGCTGGGGCATCTCTCCTCCAGCACCCCTTCTTCTGTCCCTCTCCACCCGTGCTGCTCCGAGCTGCTGGCTCCTCCCCCTCCCAGCTCCCAGAGCTCTCAAACTCAGCGGACAGCTCTGCCAGCCACCTAGCTGGGCAGATCAGGGAACCTTAATCCCGCCCGAGCCCCCAGACCAGTTGAATACCAAGCCCCTGTGTGTGCAGGTGTACATGTGCGCACGTGTGTGTGCATGTGTGTGTGTGTGTGTGTGTGTGCCTGGGCCCTGTCTCTAAGCTTTTCTCACCCAAGGTGGGTGCTCTACCACTTGAACCACAGCTCCACTTTAGGCTTTAAAATGCATATATATATATGTATATATGTATATATATATATATATATAGTGATGACAAAGGTGACATGCAGAGGGGTGACAGTGACATCAGTCAGGTCACGAGCGCGTTTCTCTGTGGACCCTGTCCCCCCTTCCCTCGCTCTCTCCCCCAGTGTTTCCCTCCCATCCCCACCCACCAGTGGTAGAGTTCATTCTCCACCTGGTGTCCAGTGAGGATCACGGCTGCCTTGGTTTCCCCCTCTGTCCCCCCATTTCTGTGCCCCCCCTCCCAGAGACAGAGAAACCCACTCATAAGACAAAAAGAAAAACAAAGACAACGTAGAAGACAAAACTCTATTTTCCATTTCCTGGCGTCCATTTGGGCCAGGATTACTGAGGTCTCGCCCCTTTGTGCTCCTCCTTGGGTCTCTATGTGGATGCCTAGAGTTTGGGCTTTATTTTATGTTTTGATGGCTCATTGGAGATCAGAGTCTCACAGACTTTCCTGCCTGGGCTGGCTTCATACTGCAATCCTCAGATCTCCAAATCCATCTGCTCCACGGATGGACAGACGTCTCTTTCTGTCCTGGCTTGGGAGATGGCTCCTGATCACCTGCAGGCCACTCCAGGGCCCAGCCTTGCCTACTCTTCTGGAATCTTCTATGGCGACTGGGACTCCTGGTGCTACCCCCGGCCCAGATTATCTCCAGCAGGCCACGTGCCTTCCTACCCAGTGGCCCAACCCAGGCCCAGTAGGGCCTCCCATCCTCCCCAGTCTGCTTCCCCCGGCCTTCTAGAACATTCATGGGATACCACCATGAGCTCAGACCCCTTCCAATTTTGTTTCCCACTGTGGAGTGCAGGTTTGGGGGTTTGTGTTTTTGCTCCTGAATCCGTCGGCTGCCTCCAGAGCGAACTCCTCCTGCTTGGAAAGTTCCAGCCAGGGCTGACAGCTAAGCCTCCCTATGGACAGACAGACAGACAGACAGGCGGTCCTGTTGGTATCTTCCCTATGTCCTTTAACCACCGCAGCCGCACCCAGCTGTGTTCCGTGTTCTACTTCCCCTTTCCCTCCCTCTCCTCCCTCCCCTCCTCCCTCCCCTCCTCCCCCCCCTCCCCAGTCACCTGTCACCACCTGAGGTTCTTTTATGGGGTGAGGCCCAAGGCCGGGGCGGGGGGGGGGGGTGCCTCTCGGTTTATGGCTGTGACCTTTCTCTGCACAAACACACTGGAGTGAACTTTGCTTCTGTGGATTGCCGGCCGGCTGGTGCTCCAGGCAGGGTCTGGTGGGGTGCAGGCTCAAAAGGATTGTGGAGGTCGGGGTGGGGAGGACTGTAGGCTGTCCGGGGGGATCTCCTAGATCCCCAAAACACCAACAAGCCGGTGGCCGGTGGGGCCACTGGGGCAGGAGGCAGGGACATGGTGGTGGCGTGAGCGAGCTATGGAGCGGTCTCTCTTAAGCCCGGCCCTGTGGCGTTGGTGGCTGTGGCTGCTCTGCCAGCCGGGCCTGGCATTCTGGGGTTCACAGCTGAGCCGCAACTGCCACAACGGCAGCTACCAGATCAGCGTGCTGATGATGAACAACTCAGCCTTCCCCGAGTCCTTGGACAACCTGAAGGACGCCGTGAACGCCGGCCTGGACGTGGTGAGGGTGCGGCTGCTCGAGGCCGGTGAGTCAGCACCGGGGGGCCGGGGCTTCCTCGTGGGGTTCCCTCCCCCGCTGGGCTCTGGGAAGGAGTTCAGGGAACCCTGGGATCCGCCCCCCCTCCCCACCGAAAGCCGGGTCTCGGAAGCCTCACCTGTCTTTCCCAAGATCTGGATGACCCCAAGGCCCAGACCCCCAAATGGGGGTGAGGGGGGTGAACACCACACAGGGGCCCGGCCCACGTGGTGAACACGCAGCAAATTTTAGCTTCTCTTATTATTTTTGTGCTTTTGGGGGGTGTTCTGATCTTCGAGTACGAAGAGCTCCATGGTGTCTTTTAAGCGTCTATATACATGTGTGTTTAATAACAATTTTTATAAGGAGATGTCTAATGCAGGAGGAAAGGGGAAAATCAAACGGTCTGGGATAGTTTCCGGCCACCTGCGTGTCGCTTTGATGTTTCTGCTCAGCTTCTTACATCTGTTTTTGTTTTGTTTTCTTTTGGTGCCGGTCCTGGGGCTCGAACTCGGGGCCTGGGCGCTGTCCCTGAGTCTTTTTTTTGCTCAAAGCTGGTGCTCTACCACCCGAGCCACAGCCCTGCTCCTGACCTTTTACTTTTTTGGTGGTTCCTCGGAGATCAGGGTCTCCAATGAACACCAGAACCCTCCCCCCTGTCCTGCGGGGACTCACGCTGACTCCCTCCCCCCCTCCGCACCCTCCTTCCTGGGGGGGCCCCAGGAATCCAGGCAAAGGTGAATGCTTCCTTCATGTATTCGGACGGCCTCATCCACAACTCCGGAGATTGCCGCAGCAGCACCTGTGAAGGCCTGGACCTGCTGCGGGAGATCACGGTGAGCCCCCCCTCCTGTCCCCCCCAACCCGCCCGTCCCTGCCCGGCACCGCAGCCCGCAGCCCTGCAGCCGCTCAGAGACACAGCCTGGAGCCACGCCCCTTCCAGAAGCATCCA